>NC_084594.1:24167256-24767256 GCF_033807715.1 Cololabis saira | reverse complement strand
GACAGCATGCTGAATGTAATCACTTAAATTCAAGTATTTAATTTTTGGGGGATGAATGTATTTTCAAAAAGCTTAAACATTATGGCCACAGCCATATTGGATGTGAGAAGGTTGAGAATTGAGAAGTTCACTCATCCTCAGGGTATCATCACAGCTCCTCCACACTGAAAGGAGGCAGTTGTCTTGGTTAGAGCGTCTGGTCAGGATGCCAGCTGGATTCCTTCCAGGGGAGGTGTTTTGAATATGTCCCATCAGAAGGAGGCTTGAGTGCGCCACAGTGTCTCTATGCTGGACCTAGATGAGGAGGAGCAAGTCTGGGGTTCAGGTTCTTTCTGTGAATCTTGTATGAATAGCTTGATCCATCCATGCATCCATCCATAGTTTTACCTTCATGACAGAAAAGATTGTGATTGATTACTCATTCTCAGCACCATGACACCAAATTAACTTAATCGTTTCTTTTCATATTAAGATAAACTGGGATGGCCACAAAAAGCATCATAATTAATCTTGAATTTATTTACTTATAACTGTTTAGCACAGGTTAATTTTCTTTCTTTGTTTTCTACCTTTTTCAACTTAATTGTGGCATTGTGATGTCACCATATAATGGACGTTAAAGCAGACATTAAAACTGACAATCCAGCTTCTGTTCTCAGTTGCAATAGTACCTTTACTAAGACAAGTCGCTCATACATCATTGACCTTATTTCTCAAGTCCATGATTTTATGGGGTTTGTCCTATGATCATTGGTGCTTTTGACATGGCCGTCATATCCAGCACATGGTCTTCCATCCCACAAAAACCACCAAGTCAAAGCTGTTCTAACTCGTCCCCACAACCTTTCTGATGCTGAAGACCAACTGATTTTAACCCAGCAGCCTACGAACAGAATAGACCTGTTTTCTCCAAGGGGTTATACTGTGCCATGAAATAAGTGCAAGTCACAAGCTAGCTGACATGAGTTTAGGGAAGAGGCTTTGAAGAAGTTAAAGATTTACTAACAGAATGGGGTTATTGTCTGACATGTATAGAACCAGAGTTTTTAGCTAATATGACGATATGAATATGACACGATTAAATTATTTTATCTTAGTTTTCTCTCAGAAATAACCCTTCAAATTTAACAGAGGTACGACTGTGTTCTTAATTCCTGTTTAGACAATCAAGTCTTCTTCCACATGAAGCTCTACGTCACATTAATGTGAGTGCAGCTCACCTATGAATTTTTATTTCTAAATAGTTTACTGACAGTTAAAATCTGCTGCTTTTTTTTTAATACACAAACATCACACGTTGGTGAATTAAAGCAGCACAATGTAACTTTCAGCTTTTGTTGAGTTTGGCGGCTTCTTTGGACAAAAGCGGTAGTGCTTTACCAGAAAGAACACTACGTTTCCCATGAGCACCAGCGCGTACTGCCGGAAAACTCCTGTCCCGTCGCGTGCATTTGTTTTGATGAGTGAAGACGGGATGGACTTTCAAAGCTACTTTTCTGTTTCACCGAGTGAACAGACGGAACGCAAAAAAAAGATGTTAAACTGCTTGAAAGGAACTGGAATTTACCGGGTTACCTTAAACAAGGAAGCCAGGGAGCGGTATGGAGAAAATAATGATTAACGGGTTTAGATCCATATGAAATCCTTACTAAAGAGTGGAGCTCCTCGTCGGAGCGCCACTCTTTAGAAGGGATTTACTGCCGCAGTTCTGCACAACCCACGTCTTACTACCTTGTTTAGGAGTGTTTGGCAGCTGCTTTGGTAAATGTTTGATTCGCCATGTGTTTCAATAAATTAGTATAATAGTACAACATACAGTACATGTTTTGTATTACTCTTACTTCTCTTTTCTTTTTTTTTTTGCTATATTATATATATATATATATATATACTGCTATATTATGTTGAAGAGGCTCCGAGGCGTGAGCAATATTTTTGTTTTCCTCGTGAGATTATTTTTTTCCTCTGCAATTACAAATAGTTAATATCTTTTCCTCAACAAACTAGTTTTATCTGAAGATTGGGGTTAAACGCACCGCAGAGAGCTGGCCAGCAACTGCGTTTAGCTGGAGAAGTGGGAATAAAACCTGATCCGACCCCGGTCTGTGTGAGTGTTTGTTTGTGATCATGTGTTGAAGGTTATGTTTGGTCGTTACAGCTGTGATCCAAGCGAGCCAACGACTCTTTCACTCTTTTAATGTGTTATCTCAGATAATTGGCGGTGGTTCTGCCTCCGAGTAGGAAAGCGGTGAAAAGTTAAACCATTAGGATCTTTTCCCCACGTCTGTTGTGTGGAGCTGCTGCTGCAGCCACAACACAGCAACGGGTTACCAGCTTCTACTGAGCTCTGCGCTCCACGCCCCGCCCATTTTCGCCTCGACTACGAATCGGGAAGGAGGGGGAAGTGACGTATGCTGTAAAGCAGTCAAAGCCGTAAAAATTTGTAGTTTTTTAGTGTGGCAGGGTTCCTACCATGCTCCTCCAAGTTACATAGTGCCAGTGAAGGCGATACAGACTCCCTCAGACCATGACAGAGGTGTCATTAAACCTGTTGGAAGTTGATGTACCATCACAATGACTCTGGAAATATGATATTAAGATGGAAAAGTTACATAGTGCTGCTTTAATTAAAGGTTCCCTATCTGTCCATTACTGTCCACTCATCTGGGTTGGATTGTGGGATCAGCAGCCGGAGCAGCGAGGCCCTCTCCTCCCTGGTTACCTACTCCAGGTGTTCTCAATTCAGCCAGGAGATACAATCCCTCCAGCAGGTCTGCTTTGAGGCTTTCTCCTGAATGGACATACCTCCACAGAGAAGTGTCCAGGAGGCATCCTGACCAGCTACTAGAACCATCTAAGCTACTTCCTCTCTTCTCCGTCACTCCTGCATAGACCTCAGTCAGTAGAGATGCTGAGAATTGGGACCACATCATTATCCATAGAAGGGAACCATCACCCCAGATGCCTATCTATAACCGCTGCCCCTGACATCATGTGATGCTGCAGAGGCATTTAAACCGTAACAACTCCCCAGAACATTCAGAACTATGAGGAACTCGGACCGAGCTCCTCCATCACCAGAGCGTTGCAGCCGTGGACCTTTGCGACCTCAGGCCCGGTGAAGTAAGCTCATCCCAGAGTCCACAGACTCAGCTTCCTCTGTGGAGGGCATGTTGGTGAGATAAAGAAGATCTCACCTTCCACTGCCCTCTCATCTGAAAAGCTTATTTCGTTCCGATTAAATTCATTCTTGGGAGCCCTTCATGTTGGGGGCATTGTTCCTCCCATGGTGTTTTCGCCTTTCGGCAACCATTTCTTTTTTCTAAACAATGATGCAGGCGAAGCTGTGCCTCAGCAGTAGGGCTGGGTGATGGGACCAAAAATCCCTATCACAATTATTTTTTTTTTTTTTGCCAGTATAGATCACTAACATAGATTTTGCTGGAAGTAAAAACCCAAATTTAAAACTAGATTTATTTTTTTTCTAATAAAAGAGCACCTATCATTGATCATTAAATATAAATAACTATATAGAACCTCTCTCTTCTCAAGCGGGTAGAGGCAGAGTCATGTGACTGCACATGCAGTAATATGTTTTTAATACACAGTGGGAAAAGCAATAAGAAAATTAAAGAAAAAATATGAATAATTTTCCACTTGGCTTCTTTTATTCAATTTATTGCTCAGCCCTCCTCTGCAGAATCTAAGCTTCTTGAAATATTTTCATCATGGCCTTCCTGAAGGTCTCAGTGGAGGCAAGCCACTAACAGACCGCAGGACGTTTTTCAAATGGGTGTTTTTATATATTTTTTGTAATAGAACAAAGGAGAGGAAAATAGAGGTGAAGCTCCAGATGAAGCATACGTACCTATAACTGTGTGGCAGTAACTCTGTAACTACCAAGTCACAGTGTTGATCAATACTTTTATTAGCCTGCAGAAAATATTTATTGATCACTGTTTTTTGAATGTACAAAAGTCTTTCCTCTTGAGAAGTAGTTTTATGTGTTTTATAATAGTGATACTTTCAGTAAAAGCTAATATTCCCCTCAGGAAAGGGCACATACATTTAAAATCAAGCACACAATAATCACATAATGATGTTTTAATGATAAACTTGTCATTGATATAATGACAAATGTCTAATTTTCATCAGACTCTGAACCTTACCCTATCCTTTCTCTTACAGTGCAACGATGACGTTTGTACACGATGATGGAGGAACTTCAGCTTAATTTTATGCATTCCTGCCGCCAACATTAATGTTTCTAAATGAAGATTAAATCACTACAAAGGCTTTTGCTATCTTTGGTACCTTTTTATAAAATTGAGTGTACATACAGCAGAAGTTTCATCTTTTTATGGATGTTTCAATTCTTTGTCTTTAAAAAAAAAAAAACGTTTTGGAAATGTAAATTTTGATTTGCAGTTAATCAATCATGATTATGAATTATTTGTAAGTCTTTGAACAATGTTGATCCGGTTTAGCAAGAACATGCATGCTTGCTTGTAAGGTTAAACATGGGAAAAGTCATATAAAAAACACTGCTTTCAATTTGAAGGTTTTACCTTCCGGTGTTCTTTCATTGGCCCGTTTGACTCGGTCCAGATTTAGCCCGAGAAAAGATTTTCAAACTTGGTCTGTTTTAGTCTATCTGACCTGTCAAAGAATGATGACTCTTCACCTTTTATGTTTAAAACACGTCAAAATGCAGTTTAGGTCGCTGCCTAGTTGTTTTTTCAAATATAAAGTTTAAAAACGCTTCCATATTTGGAATCCATCATTCAGCAGTGAGAAACATTATTCAAGTGGAAAACATTTAAAACGGTTGCCAATAGTCCTGCAAATTTATTCCAAGACCAGGCTGTGCAAAGCTCAGAGAAACAAGTAACTGCATCTTGCACCTGAACTTTGCAGGTTTCAGTGAGCATGGTAAGTGTCAAAGTTTATGATGAATTAAAACAAAAAGGTGAAGGTTGTATTTAACTTATAGACTGGGTGAAGACTCCCACTAGGGGAGTTTTTTTTACCTGCCATTGTTTGTTATGTTTATGTAATAATTGCTCTGGAGTCATGTTCTGGGTCTCTGGAAGGCGCCTAGAGACAACTTCTGTTTTAATAGACGCTATATAAATAAAAAAGAAATTGAATTGATTTGCGGACAAGATGATTGTTTATTATTATGTGTGGATATGTAAAACGATAATAAAAAAATGTACAATCTTAACACAAGACTGTACCTCATTTTGTCACGTCCACTGGATCTAATGTCTACAGGGTTTTCAAACTGAGGTTTATTTCTATACTGTTGAAGCCAGTTCTAGGTTTAAGCTTCATGAAATATGATACTTAATACCTAACAACTATTTATCTTTTAAAATGAATATACAAATGTACTGATTAAGTCTCCAAAATGATTTCAGAGCCTCTACCGAATCAAACATGAAACCAAATAGTCAAATGAAATAAATTCTCCAACATCTGGATGCTTGTTTTACCTCATTCCCTGACGTTTTTTTTTCTTAACTTTTTCAGTGTGTGTAAAAAAAAAGAAGAAAAAAGATCACACCAGTTAAGACAGTCACTTTAATGGCAATAATTACAGATCTGAGTCACAAAAATAGCAGTCTAAATAATTACATAGCAGCAGGAACATTCATAGAAACATCTTTAACATCTGGATTCGTTTAAAGCAACAATATTACTTCCTAAATATTCCTTTAGATAAATAAACTCTTTATAGATATACAGATAAACATGTCCATACATAGTAAAAACTGCTTTCGTACTTCGTACACAGTTTCAGTAAATATGAAGCTAAAACTAAGGTAAGAAAAGTTATTTCCTACATGACTTTTATAAGATTTTCTAAACATTCTACAATAAGACATTTTATGTAAATACCATTGGTGTTCAGCTCACAACAGTGGCACAGTTTTTCAGGAAAGCCGCACAAAATATACACGAGTCTAACCTGCTGGTGCACTAACAACAGCCCAACGTTGCATCACTACATACGGTTCAGCTTCCAGCTTTACTTCTGACATGACGAGTGTGCCTCGCTGTTTCAAGAAAGAACTTTGACATTTTGGGTAAAATAATTTAGCTTGAAGAGAACAAGTTAATTCAGGGATGATTTCTTCCACATACTGTCACTTAGATGTGAGCTAGAGTTGTTAGTTGAGCTGAGCACAGAGACGGTAAACAGCTGGCCTGTCTAAAGGCAATCCTATCTGCCTGCCTTTAACAACACACTGAGTAAAAAACACTAAACGCTGGTTTTTACTCTGTGGTCGAAAACATTTTAATAAAACTGATATTGTTTTCAAAGTAGAAAAAAGGGGCTCTAACAACATGACTTTGACTTCAAACTGATCAGGTGACATGATGCCTCAGTTTTTGGCAGCAGGGCTTCATCTGGTCAGCATCCTCCACTAAAAAGACTGCTCTCTTTTTATTTACTTCATTTCCAACCGCAAAATCCAGGATTTTGGAGAAGGAAGTGGGATGCCTCAACCATAATTTCGATGAGATATAAGAAAAGTAAAACACACTTTCACTTCTAAGACTCAATACTTCATAAAAAAAGAAGCAGCATCATCTACTCGTTACAGTCCGATGAACAGCATTTAACAAAAATGAAACCAAAACAGAAGTAATGTGTGCTCTCTTTTTTCACGAGTTCAACTTCAGTCATACATCATGGCTCTTTGTGTCACATTAATGGCATGATCATGATTTAGCATCATTTGTTGATGCTTCAGTGAAAGTTAGGGAACGCTGAAAATTCCTCTTAAGCGGTGAGAAGTTAGAAAATGAAGAATGTGTTGTTTTGTCTCCAGTTTTTGTCTGCATGATGCTGACCAGAGCTGCTATGCTTTAGTACTCAAAACCCCATCTTCTCAGTCCTCTGTAGAAACCATTTAGAAAATGGCAAAAAAAAACTTTAAAATGCAATAATTCAAGCACTCGTCCATTACGGGCGAACATTAACCAATCAGATCAAAGAAATGCTGTACAGTAGTTCAGTGATTTGAAGCTGCCATTGTTGGACGCCCCAACACCTTTGACACTAATAGCTGCCTGTCGCTGCCAACGGCTGGATTGAAAATCAAATCTCACAAGAAAAACTGACATTAACCCGCCTGCTGACCTTTATCGATGTCTTTGAGTTTGGCACTGAAGTCTCTGAAGTGAGTCTGTTACTCAACTGAAAAACTGGGATATGACTAATACATAAAATGATCATAGGACTTTCCGATAGTTAATCAAATTAACTGGAGGCTTATTTTGGGCTGGACGTCATTCGCGTGGCTTGCTCTATAAAAGTGATGAATAGAGCAATGACGTATTGACCTGTCATGCAGATTTGTATTGATTTAAATCAATAGATTGACTGATTTTTTTATGTCTCGTTTCTTTATATTTCATCAGTCGCTTTTTCCGCTCTTTCCTAGTGCGTACAATGTCCCCTACACTTTGTGATCTAGTTTATGAAAACTTGGCTGATGACTTTTTTTATATTTGTTTGGAAAATTTGTAGAAATAATAGTTTCAGTTTGAGTTTTGCGTATAAAACTTTGGTTAATGGTGTGTTTAAGTTTCCTCTTTGGCCTTACTCTTTCAGTACATAAAGTGCAGCTTATTCCAACAGCTACCAACCATGAACCCAAATGTGAGGTTTTTAAGGAATGTTGATAGCATCTACTGAGAAAAGAGTAACAAAAAAATGTTGATACATTTGCAAATGTATCCATTCTGGGCACCTTTCTCCTGCCTGCTCTTTTTCAGATTTGTGGGAGGCAGGACTTTATCTCAGTGGTCACTGGGAGCGTAACATAAAGACCCCGTTCAGACCTGGCATTAAAATGCGTCCTAGGAAATCCGATCAGTGATCAATGCTAATGCGAGGTTTAAATGCATTACAGGATGGATTCAGACCTGACTACTCACGATACATTTTGAGGTGGAATACATTTGCTGACATTTTCTTTGTCATCTAAACATAAAAGCACCCTGGGACACTTTCGAGGACCGGACTGGAAAGACTGGTTTAGGTGATGACACTTTTGAATTTTTGGAGCACAGTAAAGCTCTTTGTAATTCAACTTCTTCTTCCTGATTGGCTTTTCCTTGTGATTTACATCCCCATACTTGTACTTTACGTATACTTTGTTGAATAAGTTTAAAAAAAAAAAAGAAGTGTGGTTGATTTTCTTTGTCTTATTTCCAGCTTCTTCTTTTCACTCTGCAAGTTCCACCTAGTAGTTTCCAGCTGCTGCCTTTGGTGAATAAAAATAACAGCGCAATGCCGAAGGTCAGTTCTGATCACTCAAGGTGCATTTGGGCTTCACATTTTAATGCCAGATGGGAAGACAGACGCAAGGGTAGCTTCACACCTGTCATTAATGTTAACCACTCCACCATCGTGCCGTCAGAAGAGTTTATTAGGTGTCAACTATTTCTGTGAAGATGGGAGCACACTATCGTCTCTTGTATTTGAGGAAAACAGTCTTTCATTAAGTTTATCGCAACAGTATTTGCAAGAAAGTGAAGACTGAGACACAGCCGATAAAGCATTTATATACACGCTGAGTTCAGCAGCCTCTGTTGAGACCTAACAGTCATGTTCTGTTTACCAAGGCATCCTGAATGTGACAAGTGACAAGCAAACATTCTGTGTTTTGTTTTTCTACTGCATTTGAAAACACTCTCCAGTCAATGTCTCCCTCCTCTCCTAAGAGAAGCTCGCTCTGCTTTGATTCTCCTGTCATTACCTGCTAATGAAGACAGAAAACAACAGTCCCGGCCCTCGCTGAATCATTAATAACGCGCTTCAGTGGGCTATGGTGATTGGCTACAGTGGTCATCTCACTTGAGCACACTCTGTCCATCCTTTCATCTTATTGGACACTAATCAATGCACGATCAGAGGCAAAAAAAAGAACTTCATCTACACCCTTTCCTCGTGTGAGTGAATGCAAGCAGTTTTCTTTTCTTTTCTCTTGCATATAAGTGGCTGTATTCAGAGGATCAAAGTTTTCCTCATTAGGGACAGAAACAGCACACATGCTCTGAGTAGATGTCGTTTTTCTGTCATCTTACAAACTGTACATGTCGGACGTTTTGGGGTTCAAACTAAATGTAAAAACTGGGAGAAACCATCTACGCGATTAATATCAACATCACTTCACCCTATTTTTGCACAAACTAAAACGCTGCAGGCCGACAATATTTTTCAAAACAAGTGGAATAGGATTTCTTACAACAAACTGTTTAGACAAACATATGAACTTCTGCACTGAGTATTGAGTAACAATCATTTGCATAACATAGTAAAGAAACTAAGAAAACACATCCTCCAAAAAGCACTATATAGCTTTGTAAATGTTTAATATTTAATCTCACTGTGAATAAAATGAGGAAAGCTGCAGCTCTCAACAAATTTTAATTCAAGCTTATAGCTGCAAAGATTTAACAGTCTTAAAGTCTTTAGGTAATTTATTTTCATGTAGAAATGACCAAACTCTCAGAGGGTGACTAATTCGATGCAGCTTTACTTCAGCAAAGCTCCCATTATTTTATTCTGTGCTTTTCAGCCACAGTTAGATTTGTTCCTTCGTTTTCCATTTAAAGTGTCTTGAAAACAGTACATTAAAACCAAAGCCCAGAGGCATCGCTGTGCTAAATCTTTCTCGATGAATTCGACATATCTGTGGAGGATACTTCTTCAGCATTCAGCAAAGGCTGGGTCAGCATTTTAAGCCATTCAGCTTCAACCTTCTCACACAGTTTTATATTTTCTATGTTATCTTTTCATTCATGTCCCCACTTGTCATCTGCTGCGGGACACGAAACCAAAGTGACCTCCTCATCCAGAGACAACGGTTTCCCACAAAGCTTTGTAATCACCCAATGTTCATATATCTACAACATATCTATATTTCCATTTATGAACATGTCTGTGTTGTAACTTGGCACTGAATAATATGTAAGAATTTTGTCAGTAAAATGTTCTCTGTAGGATTAAAAAGTAAAACTTGTTCTTTTGATATGAGTTGGCATGTCAAAAGTAGCAGAAATTCTACCAGACACGACACTTCTGCTCAGGGTTCATCGGACTGCCTTTTTGGCACTGAAAGGCTTCTGAGAAGGCTTCAAAATTCTGGAGCGATCCAAGGACCCTGAGGACAAAAGAAAAAAAGAAATCAAGACAGATGAAGCTGAAGTATGTGAAAACATTTTGGGAATCTGACTCTAAGTTCTCATTTGGATCAAGATGAAGTTCAGAGCTGCATACATTCAAACTGGAGCGTAAACTCAGCCTCCGGGAAAAAAGACTATAATTACATTCAGCAGCAGACCAAATTAACTCCTGTCAAAAATACTGTATCTGGCTATTTTGCTGTCAAAGCGCTGCCATTTTCACCAGCTGACTGGTTCACGTCTTTAATGTTGGTTTTAGGTTCTGTAAGCAGATTTGTCGTACAATGAGCCATATGTATGTATTTTACCCATTCATCAGGCTTAAAGGCAAGTAAAACCAATATTTTTTACGAGTTTTTGCTTTAAAAATATTTCCGCTTGACCCTGCCGCCCATATCTGCTAGTTTCCCAGTTTAAGCCCTGTGTTTACAGCACACGTAGCACAAAAAAGCATGAAATCAGAGGAATGAGAATACATGTCACATCCAGACCACTGCGCACATGTATGCAGTCTTTTTTGTGGTTTTATTTCACATGAATTACTGCCAAAGGTTATGAAAATGTGTTGCTAGTGTTCTGATGAATACCTGGCCACATTAATAATGCTTTACCTGTACTCTAAAGGACTGTGTGAGTCTGTTTTGATGGACTGGCTGGCATATTCAGGCCGATAAGCACCACACCACACCTAGAAAACAACATTAGAAAGGAGTCAATTGTTTTTTTTTTAAATACCTGTAGGCAGTCAAATTTGCAATTTTAAATAATGATATTAATAATTGTACACAGCTACTTTTTTCTGATAAATAATTTCTCAGCTTTTACAGTATTTACACCAGTTTGGCTCAAATAAAAATCAAAAAGTAGCTTTTACATTACAATCATTTAGCAGATGCTTTTATCTAGTGCAGGGGTCGGCAACCCAAAATGTCGAAAGAGCCAAAAAATGAAAAGTCTTGTATAAGCCTTAGAATGAAGGCAAATGGCGAAAGGCGAAATGTCGAGAAAAAAGTCGAAATGTTGAGGAAAAAGTTGAAATGTCGAGAAGAAAGTCGAAATGTCGAGAAAAAAGTCGAAATGTCAAGATTAATGTTGAAGTACAAATCTCGAGAAAATAGTCAAAATGTTGAGAAAAAAGTCGAAATGTCGAGAAAAAAGTCAAAATTTTGAGAAAAAAATCGAAATGTCGAGATTAATGTTGAAGTACAATTTCGAGAAGAAAGTCAAAATGTCGAGGAAAAAGTCGAAATGTCGAGATTAAAAAGGAAAGGAAAAAGAAGAAAAAAAGAGAAAAAATGGAAAAAAAGAGGAAAAAAAAGGTCAAACATTTTTGAAAAGTCTCCAGGGAACCACTAGGGCGGCGCTAAAGAACCGCATGCGTCTCTAGAGCCGCGGGTTGCCGACCCCTGATCTAGTGCAATATGGAGTTCAGTATGTTTCTCGCCAACCCTGTACCGTGTAAACTGGACCCTCTTACCGGGCAGCTGAATTAATTGCTCTCATCTGTCTTCTCAAATACTATTATTTATTATTTAGTTATTTGAAAATAACTCCTTATCACTTACTTGGGCAAAGTTAAGAAAGAAGAGCTGTTTGTGATCCATGTCGAGACCAGGTAAACAAGGCTCTTCACCCTCCGTGTCCACCCACTTCAGATAAGCCTGGAAATGCAGTTTACAGATGATCAGGAACACAATTTTGGTTTGACTCAGTGCCACCAAGGTAGTTTATATGTGGCTTTGCACACAGGTAACGTGATATTTCCTACCTTGTAGGCTTGCCGAACACCTCCATTGTCTGCAATATTTTCCCCCAAGGTACTGATTCCACTGACCTGCAATCAGGCAGTAAAAACCCACACCAGTATGAAAACACGTATTCTGGTGGTCACATGATACATGGTATGATGGTCGAAACAAAAACACACAAACCACCTTACATTTTGTCCCCCTGCTAGCTTCCAGTAGAAGTTGCCATATTGTTGCACCATGCACTGTGACTGATCTTTAAAGTGTTCAGCAGAGTAATTGCTCCACCAGTTTAGCATATTACCATCCTTGTCAAAATTACGCCCTGCGAGACAACATTAAATAGCAAGTAAATCATTGTTTGCATGTGAAAATAACAGATCTGAAGCAGATTGTTGCTAATAAAAAGGGCAGCAAAAGATAAACTGTATTTATCAGTTCATGAATCACCACTGTCTCACCATTGTCATCGAATCCGTGTGTGATCTCATGTCCAATGACCATGCCTATTCCTCCAAAGTTAAGGGCCTGGTGCTGGTGTTTACTGAAGAAAGGCGGCTGCAGGATTCCTGCGGGAAACACTGGACAGACAGATATGAGCAGGGTATTAGCGACGCTTAGCAAAAATGCACAAGGAACCAAATGCAACAGCGAAACAACCTTTTAATTTGTTACAGACTGTCAACAAACTCGGACATCGGTCTGGAGCTCGATCTTACCTATCTGGTTTCTGTTTGGTGAGTAGAATGCGTTCACCACGGCAGCACCAATGATCCACCTAAGAAGTGGTTTGAGCAGGAATTAAAAAGTTACTACTGTATATTTTATGTTGAATGCAAAACCTCACAGTCTATTCACATAGCTAATTTTGGAAATCCATCAATTAATTTATACAATATATTGAAATATTGTCACTCAGTTCTTTTCACTTCACTGAAACTGAACTTGTGTCAACACTACATTCAGTGCATTTTCTCCCCCTTTAACATACATTTGCAACAAAAACAGGCGAGGAAAATGCAAAGCCTACAGCCTAATTTATGACAGAAATTCATGTTGCCCCCTTGCGTGAAATTATGTGTCATGTAGTTTAGTCGAGAGCGCCAAAAGAGAAACTGCCAGCAAGACTTTCATTAATAAAAACAACTCCTAATTATGTTTTTCGTGGATCAGCCACTTACAAATCCGGATCAACAGGCTCTCTGAGCTTCTTCAGACTCTTGTGTGCTTCGGACTTGAGGTTCTCGAGGATGTTCTCAAAGTAGTTTTCGTCACTGAAATTTAACTAAGAGGAGAAACCTGTGATTAAGGTTGTTTTTTTTTTGTCAGACAATGTGGTGTGGATTTAAGCTAGAGTTTTGACTTACATGAGCATATTCTTGATCTAACTTCTGGTTGCTTTCTTCAAGAATATGATCTGGATAGCCAATATGCTCCTTCATGGCCATAGCCTAATGAGATGCAAAGCCATCAGTGTAACAGTGTAATAGTATCCCAGTGTGTTCAGGAGACCTACTTGGATTTCCTCTTGTTTGTTACCTTTTCCCTCGCCTTTTCCTTTGAGCGAACATCCATCCAGCTTAACTCCTCCAATGTTTCGACGTAAGCTTTCTGTATCTTACTGATGAGGTCACTAACCTGTTAGTGCAATAGAAATTCAAAAGATGTAATCACTCACTGTAATCATAGTCAAAAAACATTGTTTCATGGGATTCTTCAACATCTAACCCAGAACACTTTCTGCCTCATTCAGTGACTAGTTTCCCATCTTAATTATTTCCTCATTGATACAGAGAATTGATCTGGTTCCTCTGGATTGTCTTTGATGGGCAGAAGAAACAAAGCATGTTGACAGTATGCTCGTAGTTGAAGTGACAACCAGATTGTTATCGACAAAACACATCCGAAAAGGGCATGCAGTGGAGAAGGAACTACAGTGAAAGACTTTTGTCAGTTTTCCAGTAAAAACCTGTTGATCTGAAGTGTAATTAGCGATGCTCCTGTATGAGTCATCACGTAAAGGTCGCTGCTGTGTGGGAATTGGTTTGGTACAATATGTACCAGTGGAAATAGAATATGAATGGTACCAGACTCATTTAAAATAATTTTCACATAGTGAATAGGTATGACTAGCCAGGTAAACGTCTTGTGAGTGTGTTGTTGAAAAATCAAACAAACACAAAGAAAATGTGGTCTTTATGTGTAACTCTGTGTGGTGGCAGCCTGCCCCTAAAACAACAGCAAACATTGCTCAACAAACTATTGCTGCTGCCAGGGCTGTCACAAATGATCTCAATAGTGCTTGGGACAGAAAGCAGCATTGAGTTGCCTTTTTGGAGATCTTTATAAGGTTTTTGATCCAGTGGTATGCAAGATGCTGTTGAATAAACTCAGAAACGCTTATTTTAGTCCTAAGTGCAAGTGTAGTTACCATAGTGAACAGGGAACCGGATGAAAAGACCATCATTAAACTGTAATCGTCATATTAGTCTTCATTACGCTAATAAAAAAATATATATGTGTGTGTATATTCATGGAGTTGACTATTGACTGGGATTTATCATGTTGTTGTTTCACAGCCATTTGAGAGCAAGTACAGAGGCTCAAACTGGAGATCTATACTGTATGACAATGTATGCACATTGTCACTAAAAGGAAAAGACTCGTGAAAAATAAATTCCTGCATGGTTATTATAAAAGCTAAAATAGTTTGTTTCAGTGGACCCCAAAATGTCATTTTAGGATCTGTATTACTCTTGCAGCTGTTGCACCTACAGTCCAAAAGAGATTATTTATATTTTGTATGGTGGATGTGTAGGAAAGAAATAATTGTCTGCATACAGTTAAAAGGACAACTTGCAGCTTACCAACAAACAGACGGAAGTATGTGTTTTAAATAGATGAATCAGCAAAAGTTATTTGAACACACTGTTTGGTATGGATTAAAAACATCTTTTTAGAGGCAGATGCTCATATCAGCGGCGAAGTATTCATTCATCCATTAGTTTTTCTTAGATGTTATGGGCCAGGAGCTGTATTTTGCAGACTTCTTCCAATTTCCGCACAATATTTCAATGGCATTCAAATTCAAACTTTGACCCATCCTCCATTCCTGCTGAGATATTCCTTAGTGAATTTGCTTATATTATTTAGATCATTATCTTGCTGAAAGAGCCACTTCTAGAGATCACACGTGGTCTTCAAAATCATTCTAATAAGATGTACATCTCATATTTCAGCAGTGTTCCCAGATACCCAAAAGTTTTTCTTCGTGTGGTGCGCAGCCATGATGCTTCGTGGGCCGATGGAAACACGCCCAGCTTTGCTCCCAGCTTGTTCAGCTGAAAACCTGCTGAAATATCTGCAGCTTCAGTCGGGCGTTTTCAGCGGGATATACCATTTAAGACATCATGTTTACCCGAGGCTGGGTTAGTACAAACAGGTGGTTGCTTCGCTGCGATATCATGACGACTATAAATAGAGACACGATAGCGGCTAGCCATTGGCTGAGCTGACTGCCAATCAATCATATTAAATTAAATGTAATGCTGTAAACTCTCCTGTTGTGGTCCAAAAAAATTCACTCCTCTCAGAGTTGTCATGGATGTGAAATCAGACGTTTGAGACCAAAATGTTTTTCTTGAACCAGTGTAAATATGTTTATTTAATCCCTTAAATTAGACATTTAAACACGGGAGTCAGTGGAGATTGACTTGCTTTTGGATCCGGCCTCTAGTGGCCAGTCGAGGAACTACGACGAATCCTAGTTCTACATGACCCTCGATGCAGAAGAAAGATGGTTGGCGCTTGGGATAAAATAAATAAAACATGACAAAACACCAGTTCAGTTATACATAAATGAACCTGCTGAATTTGATTCCAAATCCGACTAATAACAGTCGTGAAGGAAATACTCACTATTTGAGAGGGATTTTGAAATTACTGTAAACTTCAGACGACTGATGGTACATTGATTGGTACATTTAAAATATATTGTAACTGAGGAATTTTGCATCAAACTGGGGCCAAATCTTTCAGTTTGAATTTCAGAGGCATTTTTTCAGCAAAAGGGAGCGTTTAAATTTATTGATGTTGCTGTAGTATACAGATTTTTTCTTTCAGAAAGTACTGAAGCTTAAATGGCTTTTGGTTCAGTTATTCTGTAAATGTCACCCCCCATGTTACCTAGCGAAACAGGAAATACATTTTGTGCTCTTAAATATGTTGTTCAAGCAAAGAAAATCCTTTTTCTCCCCAGCCATCTCCTCGAGCATAGAAGAGAGGTGGCTGGAGAGAGGCTGGTGCAGATAAGATGTAGTTAAAGCATGGATGGATGTTTTGAATATGTTTGCACACTTCTACCTAAACTTTCGGTGATGACACAAACATACAAAGGACATCTTACTGCCTTTTGAGACTAATAAAAGGCCAATAAAAGTCTCACCATTTGCTTGCTTTCTCCTGCAAATGTCTCGCGAACGTACAGAGCTCCCACTGCGTTCTCCATGCTGCTCTGGACGTAACGCACACACTCTCTCCACCAAGCGTCCTCCACAGTGGTCCCGTAGAGAGTCTAAACAGACGCAGGTATTTTAGTTTGTGAGTGAGCACTCTCATGTTCACACATATCGCGGGCCTTTGTGCTCTTCATACCTTTCTGTAACGCGCCCTGGCATCTTTAAAGCGGCGGCTCAAGCTACTGACTCTGTCCATAACGAGCTGCCAGATGAGGTAGTTCTGCATAGTTCTACGGAAATGAAAAGATTTTGTTAAACTGGTATGCTGCACTGCATCTCTCCTTCACGTTCTCTCCGGCCTGTACTGACCGGATACTATGCCTGGATAGAACATCATTCATCTTCTCAAGGTAGGGAGAGCCGTAAACCACCACCTCCTCTTCTGCCTGGGTGGCAACGGACACGCTTGACATCACACCTTGAATAAATTGTGTCCAGTTAAATCCCTGAGCAAACACAAATGGCAAGAAATTAAGTATTTAACATGTTTTACTGCTTTTGTTTTATTCTATGAATATGAGAATCTGTTGTGAAACCATGTAATATTGTCTAGCCATAGTGCAATGTTCAGTATTTTGGTGCTTCTGATATTGCCAGCACATGTCCAGTTGATGTAAGTACAGGTCAATACTTTCTGCTTTGTGTACTATTGTAAATACATTTTTAATGGTAAATGAAAAAAATGATTAGCCAAAAGTCATTCAAATTTAATAGATCATCACCAAGCTGACAACTAAAGGAAGAAGTGTTTGGTGCAGATTCCTTGTCTGTTTCTACAGATTCCCAGCATTTGTACTGTACAAACTTATGTATTTATAGAGATTAGTTGGATTTGGAGATATAAAACATTTCAAGCAAAGAATCATTAGTAGGTGATCTCACAGGTATCTAAAAAGGTGACCTTGTCTACACAATGGGGATTTAAGAAGTTATCAGAAGTTATCAGAAGTGAAAAACACAATACAACACAAAATCACTGCTTTGATCTTTAACAATCGATTGATTTTTAAATTCATGTTATCTTATAATTCTACACGGACTGAACCGGGACAAATAACTTCCAAGCATGGACTCTGCAACATCTTTTGAATCTGAACTGTGTTTGACAATAGAGTTAATGAAGCTCTTCCTGGTTTAGGTCAGTTCAGATTCACAAACCTTTTAAAAATATCTCAGATCTCAAAATATTCTGTTTAGAAAATTGTTTTATCACTTTCTTTAAACTCAAAGATTTACATGGACTAAGTTGATTATGGCATTGAGATACTTGGATACTTGAAGTGCAATAGACAGCGGTCACACTGCTATCTATTATTATATAGATAATATCTCATATTCCCAAGTATTTGATTTTCAGCAGAAACACATACAAGACAGAAGTGAAATCAAACTTACATTAAGGCTAAATGTGCTCTGCAGTTCACCAAGAGTCATTTTGTTGTAAAGAACTGTGACATCTTGGCGGTCTTCTGCTGGTGATGTAGCCTGTTAAACAGCAAAAGAACAGCGCTCTATTAGTGATTTGTGGTTTTGTTTGTCTGCTATTTTCTGCTTTTTCATCAGCAATGTCTCATTTTTCATCTCTAGACAGACATGATAAAAAAAATAATAAAAAATTGGATGAATGATTGGCTGAAATCACACTTAATATGGCCTGGTTCCCTCATTTGCTGGAAGTAAAGAGAAAATTCTTGTTATTCATCTTGTCACTATTCATTTTCCTTAGTCACTCTCCAGCTGTTAATATCCTGATGTGCCTTGCTCTTACATTGGCGATGTCTCTCTCCAGCTCCAGTACTTCCATCATTTCTTCCCACACTCGGTCATCGTCCTGAGTCAAGTTCCTGTCCTCTCTGGTTATTTTTGCAATTGAAACCATGAATTGTAGGTAGGCCTCTCGAACCTGTGTGCAATAAAATAAGGTGTCAGTTTTAGTTTCATGACAAAATTAAAGTCCAGCTGCATATTCTGCACAAAAAACATAGTAATTTGAGGTAAGAACCTTTGTTCCCATCAGTATTGTTATAGTGACAGATATTTTGAAAGCAAAAAACACAGTCATTGCAATAGTAAATTGGGAAAATAATACATGTTTTAATCTCTTTTGAGCTCTGTGTCACTTTAGAGCATCACCTTTTTGTAGTTTCCATCGTTGAAATAATAGTCTCTGGATGGCATTCCAAGTCCTGGCTGATCAATCTGATCAAAATCCAAGAATAACAAAGTTGATTGAGCATAAAATACCAAAGAAAGGAACAACAATAGTACCGGACAAACAGCGGAAAATGGAACGATGAACGGAAAAGAATATCAGTCAGCTAATGTTGACTTGCTGAGTCCCATACTCCATTTGCTTTTCTTTGTATTTATAGAAAGATGGATAACATTTTCACGTTTAAAAGAGACTACTAATGGGTGGATGTGAATGACCTGTTTAGAGTGTGAAGACCCATTTCACTTCAAAGCTAGCAAAAAAACGAGGTCTTCAAGCATGACTTTGTTTCTTCACTATTCCATTCCTGAGTGTGAAAATTCGGTTTTCTCCATTGTTTTTTTCCCCTGTGTACTGTGGTTTCCTCAAACACTACATAATGGTAGATGCTGGTTTAATTAAGGATTCTAAAGTGACTGTAGGTGTGGTTGTTTTTTCTCTTTGTCTTGGACCTGTGATGGACTAGCTAACTGTCCAGGCTGCACACTACTTCTAGGGGTAAATGTACGATACACCCCTAGAGGTGGGGTATGTTCAAGGCAATCTTCACCTCTAGTCTGATTACAGCTGAGATGCTCTCACGCAACTCTGAAATGCGTTATATGAAATGGATGTATTATGGAAGGGGTGAAAATAGCCAGCAAAATCAGTAATTCATACAGCTTTGTAACTTGTTTTAAAGACTACTGCTTTTCATAAAAACAGTTATATCAGGTCTTAGAATCAAGTACTGGAAGCAGAAAAGTATCAAAATAAAATTGTAATACTGAGTAAAATACTTTGTTTTGGTGTGTTTGCAGAATTTAACTTCAATACGATATTAATCTTATTTATACAAAGTGCATAACAGCTGTTTAATAGTGATTATTTTATAACAAACTGTTATCTCACATAAATTATGTGGCGCTGAGAGTCCCGGTCATCTGTCCACACATACAGATCCAGTACAGCCTTCTTGTGGAAACGGGCGGTAAGTATTGCCAGTGTGTTTTCAAGGCTCCAAGCTTCCTCTGGAATAAAGAGAGAAAGAAGCACTCAGTTTGTAAGCATGCATGAAGCTGTGGAAAACTAGTCAGAGTGGATGGCAAAAATCTTGATGCTTCTCCTCTGCTTCACATTAACCGGGTCCCATCAACACACATGTGCAACGCCATGTGTGTTGATGCAGCTATGCCCGGCTAATTCTATTTTGAGCTACTTTTCATATCATTTAATTAAAGTGGCAAAAGCTAGGAGAACGGAGAAGAACAGCATGAAGTAGTCATGCATCTTTTAGAGTTTTTGTGGAGGACTTGCTTATGTACCGACGCAACAGTGTACCAAACTGCACAATTGACTGCTAAGCTGACAAGTATCAAAGTGCCTTTTGTTTCCACCGTAACATATTATGCACTAGTTCTCTAAGTACAAACCTAAGCTCTCTGTAAACCAGTGAGGCAGTAAAGCAGAAGAACCACTGCCCTGCATATTTTGGGGGTTTCCCTGCTCACACATACCTGACTCAAACGAATGGGTCAGGTTTTAGAGCTTAATGATCATCGGGTGTTGGTGATCTATTGGTGAAGACCTCGACTCGGGAATACTGATGTAAACAAATAATTTGAAGAGGAATGTGTATGTGCACACGGACATATGATGTATCATATGAATTTAACACATACAAGAAAAAGGTGTGGTTAAGACATATTCCTACCTGCCAAGGTGTTCCAGTCTTCTGAAGCTACAGGCCAGTCTCCCATACTGTCAATGAGCGTCAGGAGAGGCTGTGAGTCACGCTGCTCTATGAGGCCTGGGGACAAAATGTGAACAACTTACACAAAATAACACCACCTTCATTATATCACTATTATTCATGCATTAAAACGACATTCCTGACCCCTACAAATGTCTTAATTAAGACTTTTGTATCTCTCCCTTAGATAACATGGGCTATATGGTGATTTAGGAATGCATTTTAAGATTTCTATTTTATTTTATTAATATTGACAATTATTTTCCATTCCAAATGAAACCAAACAGTCTCCCAGGCTGTCAAGAATATTTTTGTCACTTTGTAACATAGAAAAATGCACTTGGAAGGCCTCTTTTAGCTGCACTCTTCATTTCTATAGGAATAGACATCCATGTACATTCGTCAGTGATACAGTCTAGTTAGTATTTTTCCACATGGTTTCTATCAGAGGTAGATTTAGTTTCATCCCAGATCTGCCACAACTGATTGTCTTAGCTGCTTTTTGTATTGGTTAGGTGTAGTTTTCCTGTATCATCTACACAGTGTGTTTGTTAACTGGAGTTAGAGATAACTCTTCATAATCTGTTCATAGTGTGTTCTTGTTTTTAATGTCAGTATTAATGTAACTTTTATTGCCAAAGAGGACTTCAACCAGGGCTTTAACCACTGCAATCAGAATATCTCCTGCACCAAAAAGAGAAAATCTAATTTTGGACCATATTTACAGCACGACCGGTGCCTACAAACTCACATCCTTCCTCTATCTTGTGCAATCTGATCACATTTCTATGAGTCTGCAGCCAAAATGCACCTTAGCCATTAAACCTGTGAAACCAACAACAAAACGTTGAAAATGTGGCTGGGAGGGGCTGACTCCACCCTGCAACCCTACAACAGGCACACTAACTGGAGTGGGTTTGCTGCAGATATTACAATGGACTTACAGACTAACATCCGCATGTACTCCAGCTTTAGTAGAGACTAAATAACACCAATAAGTGTGTAAGCGATGTGGATACATACAAAATGATAAAAGTATTTCCAAACCAGAAGCGTTAGATGAATAGAAACGTCTTCTTTTCTCCTCATCTCCTGGAGATGTAGCCTTTGAGTGAGAAGACAAGGAGGCCTATAGCTCATCCAGATCAAACCTGAGCAAAGGGATTTCTAGGGCCAAACAAAACTCACACAACTATAAACAAAACTCTGATGGATGTGGCAATGCTTGCACACAATAGCAAATAGATCCACCTGCACTGGTCCCCCATCCTCTTCTACCTCCCTCCAAGATGAGCTGAACACGTTCTATGATTGATTCGACCACAAAAACTAGGAGGCAGGCATAGAGTCAGGTGTTGTACTTGGTGAGGACTCTTCCAGATTCTCTACTTTAGACATCTGTCCATGCTGAGCAGTGTGAGCTTGCAGAACTCCATCAGGCCCTGATGGAGTTCCTGGGCAGGTGATCAGAGACTGTGCAGACCAGTTGGCTGATGTCTTTACTGCCATAGTCAACATGTCTTTAGCCAAAACTGTCATCTCCTCCAGCTTGAGGTTTGTCAGCATTGTTTCAGTGCTGAAACATTCAAAGGACCTCGATAATTTCCACGGCGTTGCCTGGGGTGCAAAGATTTACTCAAGTTACCTGAAATCCTGCCTCCTACCTTGGACCTACCATTGCTATACATCAACTGAAATGCCATCTCCACAACACATTTGTTAGAATACTATTCATTAACTTCTGCTCAGCAATCAACAGCAATCTCTGTTTCCTACAGAAACAAGGCCACCAGTTTGGAATCAGGACATCATCCTGCAACTGGATTATAGGTTTAAACAGGCATCGTGCACCAGGAGACACAAAGTCTTTAACATCCTGTAGGGGGCTCAATAGGAGGTTTTCACCAATGAAGTTATCATTTATCAAAAGTATTGTCTTGTGTTAGTATGTAGGTCACATGATTTGGTTCAGGTTATCTGTCATCGTTTAGTCAGCCTGATCAGAAATCATCATGGCTGCCAGTGGTGCAGGACCTTTATAATACATCCATGTGCAGGACCTGCTTCCCAGAGGGTAAGTAATTACATATTAATCACAGTTATTTTCAATAAAACAATAATATAAATTCATAAAACTAATTATGACTGTTGTCATAATGTGCTAATGAAGAAAAAATGTTCTAACTGTGTTCGTAGTGTTATTTAGCAACTTTTGAAATGTATCCCACAAGATACGTAGCCAGATTAGGGGTAGAAATGGTAGAAAGTTGGTCAATGTGTTTTATTCAAAATTTTGTTTAAAACCAAAGACCAACAACCCCAAGATCTGTGTCTGATGATCAAGTGGATCACTTCCCGGTTTTTATTGACAAGGGAAGGTGCAGGTTTTGCTCAGATGGACAGACAACAATCTACTGTCAGAAATGTGGTGTTTGTCTGTGCATCGTCACTGGGAAAAGCCCACACAACTGCTTCCAAATATTCCACAAAAAGTGAATAAAGAGAGGAAGTGAGAGGTAGTTCATTTGTATGTGCCTTGTCCTTTTTAAATCAGTTTTGTTTTTACGTTACCTTTTATGCACCAAAAGGTGATGAAAGATGTTCATGCTGGAGGTTGCATTGGTAAAACTGACGGAAATCAATTTTAAAATTAGTATGTATGATGTAAATGACCAGGGAAAACAAGAATGTATAATATCTGTTCATCAAATTAAACATTGAAATGTTTACCATTTTGACTCCGTTTATAACTTAATGGGGCAACGTATCTTGGGAGATACAACTCATAAAATCTAAAATATACAAAAAAAAAAAATTTTAATTGTGGAAATGTTTTACTTAGGAGCAAATGAGATAAGTAGTAGTGACATTCAATTATTTTTTACAACTCATTTTCCACTCCTGCCTGTTTAAGGGTTAAAGCAGCACTATGTAACTTTTCCACCTTAATATCATATTTCCAGAGTCATTGTGATGGTACATCAACTTCCAACAGGTTTAATGACACCTCTGTCATGGTCTGAGGGGTCTGTGTCGCCTTCACTGGCACTATGTAACTTTGAGGAGCATGGTAGGAACCCTGCCACACTACTGGTAAAGAACTACCGCTTTTGTCCAAAGGAGCCGCCAAACTCAACAAAAGCTGAAAGTTACATTGTTCTGCTTTAACTAATGGCGCTTTTGCATTAGTACCGCCTTAGCCCGGCTCGGCTCCGCGCGGCTCGCTCTACCCGTTTGTCCCCGTTTGTTTTTCCACAGCCAGGTGAGAAGTGGGGGGGTTGGGGTGAAGCGGCTGTGACGTACTCGATTGCGCAACACCTTTGTTCGTGTCGGCGCAGATCAGAAATCAGCTGGAGCCGCGAGCGGCTGAGAAAAAAACAGCCCGTCTACATCCCTTTTTTAATTCTCTCGTCAGCCCCCAGGTTTATGAACATCTGCACCTCAGAGTTGGATCACCAAACAGACGTTTGCGCTGTATAATAAAATCGCTGCGAGCCGCGGGTCGCTCTCGCGCTAACTCCCGCTTCCTGATTCAAACGTCTGACGGCCCCGCCCCCGACCAATCAGTGGCGCGGAGGGTGGTGACCTCAGAAATAGTCCCTGCTCAGCCCTGATTAGAACCTCGCTGAAATGGTTACAGAAATAGTATCGGCTTGGAGCGGCTCTGCCCGCCTCAGCCCCTAGTGCAAAAGCGCAAAACGGGGCCGTGGCGGGTAGAACCGAGTTAAGGCAGTACTAATGCAAAAGCGCCATAATAGACCTCAAACTGTGAAAGTAGGAGATCTTCCTCTTTTATCTTTACTCTGAACACTGAGGTGCAACAAAGATGTATGCTCAGTCCTATGCTCTACTATCCAAGGCTCCAATGCTCTAATCAAGTTTACAGATGTTACAACAGTGTTTGGACTGATAAGAGTAGATGGTGAAAGAGCATATAGAGATAAGGTTCAGCACTTAGCTGTGTGGCGTAAAGACAATAACCTGGCACTTAATATCCCAAAGGTCAAAGACATAATCGTGAACTTCAGATTACAGGAAATCCCTGACCAATGCCCACACTCTCAGCCACATCAACAGAGCTGAGTTGGAGTGTGTGTCAAAAGTCAAGCTTCAGGTTCCTTGGGATCCACATCTCAGAGGACTTCTCTTGGACCCTAAGCTATTCCACCCTTGTCAAAAAGGTGCATTTGTGCCTTTATTTCTCATGGATTCTCAAGAAACCCCACTTGCGTCCCTGAATCCGGACCAACTTCTGCCAGTGCAACCCAACTGCAACCCTGTTTGGTACACCAACTGCAAAACTGCTGATTGCAAGGCATCACAGGGGGTGAGGAAGTCTGCTCAAAAGATCCATGGCTCCCAGCTAAGCCCAAACCAGATCATTTACCATAAACACTGCCTGGCCAAATCCAGATCAATTGTCAAGGATGCCACTCACTATGTGTGGCAGGGTGGAGGAGCTGCAGCCACTCAGGTTGATTTGGGCACAGGTGGCCCCAATCAACCTCTCCACCCTGCCAGCCTTGATAAGGCATGGCTGCACAGCAGAAAGGGTCTCGTCTGCTGTGAAGGAGCTGAAGCACGTGTGTCCTGTGTGTTCTGGTGAATAAAAGGAGTTCCTGCACTGAAACCTGTGTCCTCTGTCCTGTCGGTCGGCCCCCGTAGCACTAGCCCTGCTACACTATGATAATGGTCTCTTCACACTTTTGCCATCTGGCAAGCACTACAGAAGCCTGCATTCCCCAAAAAGCTGTTACACTGCTGAACAGCTCCCCCACTGTCTAGCACATGCACTTTGTCAGGAATTATTTTACTTTGCATACCCTACAGAACCACAGCATATGTACTTTCTGTGCCTTCCATACTAACTTATTTTATTTGTGTATTCATTCTTTTACATATAAATGTGGTTATATTGTGTTCATAACTGCAATTTTAATTTGTACTTTTGTTCATGTCATATTGCCCTATTATACACAGCTCACCTGAACTCCAGGTTATGGGTTATTTATACATTATTGTACTAGACATTTATTCTTTTACGTGTATTTGTAACAGGTATTTAATGCTAATGCACTTCTGATTAGATATCAACTGTATTTCATTGGCTCCATATCTGTACTATAAGTACAATAACATTAGAGTTGAAACTAACCCAATCTAATCTAATCTAATCTAATCTAATCTAATCTAATACCACATTGCACTGATTGTCTATTGGTGAAAGTTATGGTGCATAATTTACCATAATTTACCATGATGGTACCATGAGAAAGAGTGCACTGGCTAGCTAGAAGGGCATTGCGGTAATTGAAGCAGGATCTAACCATAACCTGTTCCAGGAATTCAATGGTATACTGATTCAGGTAAGGCCTGTTTTTTAAAGCGTAAAGCGCAAAGTGGCACAACCAGGGGACAGAGGCAACGAGGTCAGAGAAGATAACTGATCATCAATCATGGCACCCATGTTCTTCTCTTTTTTTTTCAGACGTGAGGATCCAGGGGATTTAACATATTTGTTGTTCATGCCATGTATTAAATGTTGTGTTAAATCACCTTTATAATACTGTAAGATTTACTCAAGTTAGGTCCCTTGGTTGGTCACAGTCTAATTTTCTCATTACAACTTTCTTGAGTGTCTTAGTCGCCTTCGCCATTATGTCCACTGTTGCTCTGAACTAACTTTATCCTTCTTGTTGTGTGACACTGTTCAATAAAGCAATACACAGTTGGGCTGAAAGACAACCGGGCACGGGAGTCCAAAGTTACTTTAGTAGGGAGAGAGCAGTACCAATGGGAGGCCGTGAGAACTAAACGATGATTCCGAAAAGTAGTCAAATATTCTTTCAAATTAAAATTAAACTCATATTTGAATAAACTCTGTTGTGCAGCTTTAAAGAGTTTTAATGTAAAACTCATAACACACATGGGCAGCTCATAGCTTAGACATTAAAAGCAGTGCTATAGAATGACTAATGTGTAATATTATGTTAGCAGAAGTGTTTTCATGTTAAATGTGCTCCTGTGCTTATGAATGTAGGTTTTGGAGACAAACCTGCATTTTGTCAAACAATCTTTTACTGGAATGTCGTTTCTGGCATCTGCTTTCATATCTGGCTTGAATGTGAGTACAGTAAAATGTCACAAAAGCCATGATGACCAGATTGGAAGGTTTAAAGTTATTAACTGACCCGTTGATGCTGTGATTATCTTTGATGTTCCTGAGTTGTGGTTGGAGAAAGTGCTTAATAGCAGTTTTTCAGTGTGTTGTTGTTGCGTGTGCTCGCTGTGCTGGCAGTCACAGTCACTGTGATCGCTCACTATGTGAGTGTTCAGATTTGTTGTGCAACTGCTCTGCAGACCTCTGAAAAGAGCAGACTCTAACATTTTACAGGGGAAATTATAAACCTTGTCAGTATCACTGGATTGTGTGTTTTGGCGACCAACTTTTAACTTCTTGTCCCATCAGAGGGTTTCATTATACATTTACAATAAGGTCACATATGATATTGTATGATTTTTTTAAATGTTTTTTTTAAATGATTTTATTTGTTTATTTAGTAAAAATACAAACAATTTAGATGGTGATGAATAAAAAAGACCTTTACTTTCATTCATGCAGGAGCTGTAAAGGATTTTGGCCTTTTTGATGGCATCTCTGTCCTCTTCCCTCGCTGTCTCAAGAACACCTGCAACAACAAAACATATTCAAACATTTCCCTGGAAAGAAGCCCACACACTGCTGCAAATCCTGCAGCCCACTGACCAATAAAGGTTAGGCCCAGCTGACCTTTGAGGACAATCTCCAACTTGTCCCTCAGAATGTCAAAGACGCTGTGACGGGAGCTTGTCTCCGGGATGACATGTCGCTCCAGCCAACCCCCACAGGCGTACTGATAGAAATTATCACAAGGCTTCACAGACTCGTCCATGTTCTGCAAAAGCCGAGCAGCTGTAAGAAGCAGAGAGGCGAGGGAGGACAGACATGAAGACGACATGCTGAAAATCCACATCTGGCTCGGTATGTGGTTTTCGCAGGGAATTCAGGGGGGGGGGGGGGAATAAAATAGCAGGGAGGGTGAGGAAAAAAGTAGTTCTTCTCACCTGCAGTAACACAGTCCGCGGTTGTGCACACGTTGTTTTGGCTGGAGCGAAACTTCTGGCCTGGAACGACCAGTGTCAACAATTATGAAATACATGGGCTCTATGTCTGAGAAGATGCTGCTATGTAACACAGTTACTTCTAAATACTAGGATCTGCAGTCTGTGTGAGAGACAGGAAATGTCTGGGTCAGCAATGACCGTGTTCTTTCACTTTTGTGTACCACTGCTGATCAGGCAGGAAAGAGAATTACAGCATTACAGCATCTATCAGAGGTGCAAGCTCAAATATGACACATGTCAGCCCTGTAATGCCGCAGTTTATCCTGTGTTCAGTTTGCCAAGATTAGACTCACCGTCAGCCGCTGAGCTCCTGGACAAACTCGGCTTATCTGATTTTTCTGCGTTGAATGGAGGAAACAGGTTAAAAGTTTTAATGATAGAGAATTTAGAAATTTACCTTTGGTTTCAAGCAAGCACAAAAAAAATAAAAATAATTTTCTAGACATAAAGCTTTTTCCTCATTTCGCTGTCTGACAACACGTTTACATGAATATGAACAGATGGTCAGGATCATTTTGCCAAATAAGTCATAAACATGTAGAAAAGGAAAGCATTTGCTATTACTGTTGTCAGCAGTGCAATCTGGATGTTTCTCCAGAGATCCTGACAGAGTAGTTACCTTTCACAGCCGATGTGTAGAGGACGACCAGCCCGGCCAAAGCACAGCTGGCCAACAGCAGCAGCACAGACAGACCGATTTCTGCAACAGTCCAACGACGCTTTCCTGGTTTACTTGATTTCTCCATGATGTCCATTTGGCTTTCGGATTTGCCCATATTCCTCCTGACTGCCGGCTCTGTGAGAAAGACACCGTTACAGTGTAGGAGTGTCCGGGTGCTGAGCCTCCACTGTGTGTTTGTGTTTGTGTGTGTTTACATGTGTGTGGGCTGTGCTGTGATCCATCGGTAAACTGTGCCAGCTGACCTGCAGTCAGTGAGCATACACCTACAACAACTTTACTGTTAGGAGTTGTGAAACTGTTGAACAGTTAGTAACTCTTTTTCAGAGTGATCCAGACATCTCAGCACTTGTCATCACCTTTTTCAAGCCTGTTGTTAGTTACTAATATATATGAGTTATTACATTTTTGTAACTTTGTTGCCTTCTTTGAATATTGTGAATGATTACACAATCAGTTTCTGCATTAAGGCTCAGCCCTGATGCATCATGGGCTATCTTAGTTCTTAAATGGGGTGTTTTACAATGATAATAGGACGGTTCTGCAGGGGTTGGTCTGTCTGTTTTAATAACTTTACAATGCTCATAATACTTTAACAGGGAGGAGTTCATTCAGGAGCTGTCCTCTACTTTAATCGTTGAGATCCATATGTTGTTAATCCAGTGACAAGAGAGTCTTTTGCATTTGCATTTTGCATTCATTCTGGAAACAGTTTGACAAACAGTAAATGAACCATTCAACTTACAACCGTTTCAAATATTTGGCCACTCTTATTTCCGCTGTCAGCCTACTTCAAGAGCGCTGATTACCTTGCACAGTAATTATGTATGTGTGAACACAATAATGGCATACAGTATGTGCACAGAACAAAACAACAATCAGCAATGGCTTTCAGCAGCGTTGCTTTCTGTCTATTCATTCTGCAGCACCTGTTTCCTCCATAACCATCCCTGTTGCCCTATCATTAGGTCTGCTCTGTAAATCAGAGGTTCACATTGATGCGCCCCATTAGCCCTTCCTGATGAATACTCATGGGCAGATTTCTGGCAGTTCAGTGATGAAGAGCAAGCAGGAACTCGGTGCCACCCACCACTGGATCGGCTCTCTGAGACACATGGTGCTGCACTAAACACTGGACTCTGCTTAGGAAGACATATGCACTGATGTGCAAGATGGTCTGACACAACAATATCCGCAGCTTATCGGAAACATTTATTTACATTATGGATATTCTCTGGTGGCACATAGACACAATTCAGTTGTTAGCAGCATGTCCTTTTAAAACACAAGTTTGAATAATAAGAAATATATTTTGTGGAACATTATTTCAATCTGTTTTGAATTGTAATTGATGTTTAAGCATCACTCTGTGACTATTCTAAAGTATCAGAAAGTTAATGTGTTGAACCTTTAGAGATTTTATTTTAGAAATAAATGAGTGATATGATAGTGATAAAATGATATGATGATATGATATGATATGATGATATGATCCCTTGAAGGAAGCCTGTTTCACTGCAGCTGATTTACAAGAACATCACGGGCTCATTTAACAGAAAGTCATCACATTAACAGAAAGTCGATTACAGACTTGATTTGGGCTTTTTTAGCAGGTTGCTTTAGGAATAATTTGAATGATTTATGTATTCATTTGGACTTGATTTAACTCTAAATCTGGTAACTCCCCACCCCCAACCTCTGCCCCCTCACTTACCCAACCAGATGATCAAAATAGCAATTTTATAGTCAATGAATCAAGCACAGGCTTAAGTAACCCAAAAGGATTGAAGAGAGTCTGAAGCTTCAATAACAGATGAAATCTGCTCATTTTCTTTTGCAAAAAGACCCCAGTTGAAATCTTCTCCAGCTTCAGCTATATAAGTGATGCTGCCATTTACAAATAAAATGATCACCTACAGATGTTGCAGGACATCTGTAGGTGATCATTTGTCTGGCGAAAACAAATGTTTAGCCCATGGGGAATTTTTTTGGTAACTATAATCTCAAAAGCACATCCTTAACAAAACATTTTTAGACCAAACTCAACAAACCTTGGGCCTCACAGAGAAGAGTTACTTGGAAATATTTTGAAAAACAACAAACCTATTCATCATCAGATGATGATGATGTGATTTGAACAAAACTGAAATAAATAGACATTTTGTGATTGCGACATCTGCTTTGTAGCAATGAATCATTGCCATTGAAGTCGGTAAAGCCGTTCCAAAAATGGTCAAATTTGGTCCGTTAAATTTGTGTTAACAGCATAGAAAAGAGGCAAGACAAAAACATCCATTTCAGACATGACAGCACCACGTGAACTTCTCAGTGCATGTGCCATTCTTTGACGTCATCAGAATGTCACGTTGATTTCAGTGTAACAATTACAGCCAGTTTGTGCAAACTAGTGAAAGACCGTTATCATACAATCTACAAGATGATTATATAGACCACTGCTTTTTTTAAGTCTCTATATACTATGGATCATTTTTTAGATGTTGGGCACACTGAAGTCATTATTAAGGGAAATTGAATGCATGCACATTCTAAGCAATGGCTGAGGAATGGATTGTATCTCCTTCACACTCCACCTGCAATGCACGTGCAATGTAGGCTTGTGTGAGTCACAGTAAAAAAAAAAGCATTGTTTTTGGCCTGAAGGCCTGGTTTATGAAATGTCAAGGTTTCTTACTGAGTATTTGTGTCGTATTAGATGCACGCTTCATCCATCTGCTAGCTATACTGCTTCTCCATTATCTATGCTACTTTCACATTTTATTATAAATAAATAAATCACAAAAATAGTATAATAGTACAACAATAATAATAATAGTAATTATTATTATTATTATTATAATACTTATAATAATAATAATAATTCTATACCAGAATATTCAGGATTTACAGAATGGATTTGTTTGGCCCATTCAACATACACCCCTTTTGCGCCGTTCACACATCTGGTTTGGCCACACCCTGTTTTACAGTAGGTTCAATGCAAATGGGTCCCCTACATTACAAGTTCAATACACCTATTGTAACAGGGTACCACCTTTCTAGCTCCTGACCTATTGGATGCACATTGCTCTTGCTCTTTTCTCTGGTATCCGCTCCTATATGCTAATGTTTCAAATTAAATTGCAAATAGCAATTTTCAAGTTTTGTTTGATAAATATACAAAAAACTAAAACAAAACAAACAAACCCAAATCTGGCATGCTTAACTGGTAAGCTGAAATGGTTTTCTTGCTGTGCCTGATGAGTAAGAACATCGTAAGAGATTGTTTGTCTTTATCAGTATGAACTGCTATACGTGCACTTTTTAAAGTTGAAAACTAGCGGCCAAAATGGAATGAATGTCGACAATCAATCAAGCAGCTCCTCAGTAGATCGTTGAACCCACCTGAATTATTCACATCGTCCAAGTCACTCATTGATTTTCCAACTTTCTGTCTCGTTGAACAGATACTTTAGTTCACACCTTCACTGATAACTCAGAAACATTACGTTGCTTGGTACAGTGCAAAACTAAGCCTGTGTAAGCTCTGTTTAAAAGGTTCACACCTCACCCAGGCACATTATTGTTTCTTTTGTTTTCATTTTGTCACCAGGCTTTTAGAGAGCGGGTGTAATACTGTCTGTCATCGCGGGGCTGACATTTCTTTGTTTGACCAGATAAAAGACTTGTTAGGACTAAAATATCCTTTTCAGGAGGGATGTGGCACCAGCACTAAACATGAAAACCCCACTGACAACAAAACAATAGTGGTGGCAACATGGAGGACGGACAAATGTGGCGAGTAAAAGTTATAGATTTCAGAGTAAAGTAATATAAAAAGTAATTTAAATGAACATTAAGTAAAGATTATGTATCAAGCAGCCCAAATTTATCACAATTGCTCCTCCAGTCAGCAGTAAAAAAATAATTATTGTTAAGCAATGTTCTGAAAATGTCCCCTGCAACATTCCAGTAACAGGGTGTTTAAGATTTTCTTCCCACTAGGGGAGTTTTTACCTGCCATTGTTTATGGAATAATTGCTCGAGGGTCATGTTCTGGGTCACTGGAAAGTGCCTAGAGACAACTTGTAATATACACTATATAAATAAAATTGAATTGAATATAACAGGTCAGAGTGTCGGAAACAAAGTTATTACCCCTGAAACCGAGACTGACCCGTTCTAAGGGATTCTTGTTTTGAGCACATTATGTGGCTAGTGCAGTTCCTCTCAAAACATGCAAAACAAGCATTAATGAACCCGTTCAGGCTCCGCCAGCAAGCTGCACACTTTTATTCAGTCTTTTTAACTGATTATAAGTGCTTCTCCATAAAGTTGTGACATTCATATTTTCTAGACATAAAAACACAACAGCAGCTTAAAATCAAAGTATGAGTGTTTGAATCCTTTGTGGGATGACTGAGATTCTGTCCTGAGTGATATCTAAAATGAAGCGGTTTCAAATGAGCTAACTTTAACCACTTTCACTTAACTGCCTTGCAGCAGACAGGAATAAAGGATCCAGAGGCTTACCTTCTCAGGTGGATGGAAGAAGTCCCTGAGCCGTCCCCCCCCACAGCGCGCTAATATCTCAAACACCCCTGCTGAGCATCCGCTCAGAGCTGGTGTGAGGAGAAATGAGTGTGTGCTGCCTGCTGAAGGAGACGTTATCCTGCTCTGTGTGCTGCCCAGGGAAAGAGTGAGGGAGCAGGGAGGGAGGGAGAACATGAGAGGGACAGAGGGAGGAAGGGAGGGAGATAGAGCAGGCAGATGGGAGGTGATAGCACTGGATTGTTTGCGATTACATGATTGTGATAAAGGACAAAAAAAGTCAGGTACGTGCATGCTGTGAGTGCTTAGGTTGACTATGATATGTGTCTGTGTGTAACTGAGGGGTCAACAGGACGCTGGATATGTCACAATGATCTATCCCTTTTTATTTTCTTTTTTTGATTGTGAAGTGTCATTTGAAAGAACAGAAAAAATCTGGAGAGCTCTCTCAGAGATAAGACAAGCATGTTCTTAAATAACTCCGCTGGCAGATGATCCTGGAACACTGTGTATCCAAACCAATTCTTGCTCTCTGCATTATCCCAGCAGGTCATGCAGCTGCCCATCTTTGTTCCACATCTAACATCCCTCATCATTCTCCCTCCTCTGTCTTCCAGTGTCCTCAAATCCATCTTCAGGTGGATGGCTTTTGAGGATTTGACCGATGGCCTGGTGTCAGATTTAAAATGGCTCATTATCAGGTTGATTAACTGCTCTAATTAGCAGGCGATGAAGAGGAAGTCATGTGCTGGCTGGTTTCTCAGGTGTTGTTAACAGAAGAAACTCAACAGATGTTTTTAGATCTCAGTGATGAAACGCTTTGCTGCTCTCATGAAGCAGCGAGGAAGCTCTCAGAGATGTTTGTACTGAAGAAGCTGCAGTCATTTAACATGGCTGGAGGAGTGAAACTCAGCGTGGAGTCGGGATTTGCAGATTAGTTAATAATTTATTCATAGAGACCGTTTTCCTCTCACATATCTGTTAGAGTGTGCTTCGTTCATTTCATCGTTGATCGTGAACTTGACAGTACCAAAACTGTTTCTGTCAATTTTAATAAATGTTTGATTGTTTTGTTGAGATGTTTTACAGCTGATTTACTGTATGTCTCTAGCTAAAAACATGAATTTGCACAGCTCTGTGTTTAACCAGATGTTTCCTCAATACTTTAGGAAGAGGAGTAAATTCATGGTCTCTGCAAAAATGTTACCTGTGTGCTATTTAGATATAACTCAAACTTTATTCCTCACCCAACCCAGTGATGTTTAATTCATTATGCATAATGCATCAAACCCACATGACCCATGTCTTGAATGCCTGGGTAACGTAGTATTGCTACAGGGCAGCGTAAAGATGTACTTCTGACTCAAAGAGATCAGAGAAGGTCAGGACAGAATGTGTAATCAGACATAAAAGGGTTAGCTCATCTTGTTGTCCCCGTGAACTATGAAGTCATCCCACATCAGACTGACGTAGTGCAGACTGAGGATTTATACATTAAGTGCTAAAAAGAGCCCAGAAATTACTTTAAATGAAGGGGGAAGTTTGAAAAAGTAGAAATTTGCTTATGTAAGCACGTGTTTGCAGAAATATATCTGCTCTTAATGATTTGTTTATCCTGATTTGAGTTTTCATTCAGTTACCTACAAAAATACAACCTTTTTTCTTGCTTTTTTCTGGCTTTGTTTGGGCCTTTTGCTCTCTGTAATGTGTTGCTTGTACCATTTAATACTGTTCATTATCTCACGTCAAAAAACATGTCTTGCGCATCACTCTGATTTACAGTCTGGATAAAATACCTTATTTACTTTAGAGTACACTAGTCTCTGTTTTGCAAGAGTGTAATTATGTTTAAGTGGGGAACCTTAAATTGAATTATCAGAGATTTATTTGCTGTATGGCCATTTCCTCTCGTACAGGGTATAAACAAATGCTGGACTGTTTTGGAGATTAGTGGGTCTGAAAAACAAGTTTGAAAGCTTTTTAATTAGGATATTGTTGATGGATGTAACTGTACGTATTTGATGGAGTAGGCAGCTCAACTTTGCTAAAAGCCCTTGGCAGAAAATGAGCCGCATAACCGGAATCTCTGAGTGAAGAGGGGATAAAAGGATGTTGTTGAAGGATGAAGTTTTTTTTTTTCATGCTAAGACAGAAAAATAGTTTAATTATATAAATAACACAAAATGACACTAAATCAAGGGTTGTGTGATATTGGAGCTGATGTATATTATTTGTTCTTTGGTTACAGCAGACAAGCAAGACCACACAGCCTGTTCTCGATGCTGCAGATGTGTTTATCATACAGTTTGTCATCTCCACTGATTAGGTTTCAGCGGGAGTGACTGAATTCTGTGTTGCATTAAGTGTTGTATGAATATGGTTTAAGCAGGTCAGAGCTGAAACTCTTAAAACGGTCCCATTTTTAACAAAAAGCTAATTCAATGTGAGTTTTACCTATGCTACAGAGCCCTTGGTTCAATTTGGCTGATGCAGGTGTAATTACTTAAAATGCTATGTTTGGATTTGCATGAATGTTTACCAGGAAGAGAGAGAGGGTCCCTCTTTAGTGGTTAAGTCTACGCAGATGCAATAATTGATCCAGGATTTGTTTTATTCTTTAAGGAAGCACAACGTAACTTTCAGCTTTTCTGAGTTTGGCGGCATCTTTTGGACAAAAGCGGTAGTGTTTTACCAGAAAGAACACTACGTTTCCCATGAGCACCAGCGCGTACTGCCGGAAAACTCCTGTCCCGTCGCGTGCATTTGTTTTGAGAGAAGACGGGACGCTTTTCTGTTTCACCAAGTGAACAGACGGAACGCAAAAAAAAAGATGTTAAACTGCTGGAAAGGAACTGGAATTTACCGGGATACCTTAAACAAGGAAGCCAGGGAGCGGTATATGGAGAAAATAATGATTATTAACGGTCTGGATCCATATGAAATCCCTACTGAAGAATGGAGCTCCTCGTCGGAGCGCCACTCTTTATAAGGATTTACTGCAGCATTTCTGCACAACCCTAGTCTTAGGCTACCTTGTTTAGGAGTGTTTGGCAGCTGCTTTGGTAAATGTTTGACTCGCCATGTGTTTCAATAAATTAGTATAATAATACAACATACAGTACATGTTTTGTATCCCTCTTACTTCTCTTTTCTTTTTTTTTGACTGCTATATTATGTTGAAGAGGCTCCGAGGCGTGAGCAATATTTTTGTTTTCCTCGTGAGATTATTTTTTTCCTCTGCAGCTACAAATAAGAGTTAATATTTTTTCCTCAACAAACTAGTTTTATCTGAAGATTGGGGTTAATTGCACCGCAGAGAGCTGGCCAGCAACTGCGTTTAGCTGGCGAAGTGGGGAATTGATCCGACCCGGTCCGTGTGAGTGTTTGTGGTTTAAGGCTGATTCATGGTTCTGCGTTAAATCGACGCAGAGCCTACGGCGTAGGGTACACGGCGACACGCACCGTACGTTGCGTGTTGCCACGTACCCTACGCCGTAGGTCTGCGTCGATTTAACGCAGAACCATAATTCAGGCTTTACTGTGTGGATGGTTTGGTCGTTATAGCCGCGATCCAAGCGAGCCGACGACTCTTTCACTCTTTTACTCTGTTATCTCAGATACTCGGCCTCCGTGGTTCTGCCTCCGAGCAGGAAAGCAGTGAAAAGTTAAACCATTATTGATCTTTTCCCCACGTCTGTTGTGTGGAGCTGCTGCAGCAGCAACGGGTTACCAGCTTCTGCGGAGCTGCGCTCCACGCCCCGCCCATTTTCGTCTTGACTACGAATCAGGAAGGAGGGGGAAGTGACGTATGCCGTAAAGCAGTCAAAGCCGTAAAGATTTGTAGTTTTTTAGTGTGGCAGGGTTCCTACCATGCTCCTCAAAGTTACATAGTGCCAGTGAAGGCGATACAGACCCCTCAGACCATGACAGAGGTGTCATTAAACCTGTTGGAAGTTGATGTACCATCACAATGACTCTGGAAATATGATATTAAGGTGGAAAAGTTACGTAGTGTCGCTTTAAATCTCAGGCTCCTCCCTTTTGTTGTCACTATACTATATTTATAATAAGTGGAAAATGTTTTACACTCACATAATGCCTTTTTGGTCTCATCTAGGTTTTACAAAGCTCTTTACAAACATGTCACTCACACACATACAATACCTCTTATTAAATATGTTCACTCTATATAAAGTGTTTACCTTATTTTGTTTCAGTCACACCCTAACCTGTTATTGTAGCTTTAGCTATGATTTAAGTATAAATAGTTGTGCCTTGTTACCTCGGAAAAGATTATCCATTAAGATAGACAGAAAATGAGTGAAAATACCTTTTGGACACATAAATACCTCAGTTATTAAGGTGTCGCCAGTGGAGAATCAAATATTGCCACTCAGTTGGAAAATAAACGCATGGAAATGTGTCCAGAAATATTCGATCACAGACTTTTCAAAAGGACAAATAAAAGAGAGGTAAGTGTTGATGGAGTTGACCCCAGCAGGGTGAAGGAGGGGTTCTCTTATTTCTGTAAGGATGAGCTGGTTGGAGATATTTTAAAGGTAAAGAAAGACAAATAATCAAACTCCAAATTTGTTTCTGGAAAACACTTTCTTTAATAGATGTTACAGGAAAAGTCCTCTAAAGCCATGATCTTTATGCGGTGCAGTTGTGCATCACGTGTAGCCATGTACTCCTCTGCTTGGCAAACCAGTAAAGACTTCAAAGCTGACCAAATAATGAGCTGGCTTCTTTCTTCACCTGACCTAAATCCCATTGAGACCATGTGGACGCTTCTGAAACACAAGAATACAGTGAGGGAAGACAATGCACCTGTATTAGCAGTATTTGGGTTTGCTGCTTCAGCAAACCTGACAGACTCAGAGGATGGAAAGCTCAAGCCAGATAATGAAAAAATGGCCCCAGGATATTTGTGAAAGGCCAAAATGTCATTTAATTGTCAAGTGCTATTATGGTTTGCTACTCTTATACAGAGGCAATGAAAATGAAGGAATGGCAATATTTTTGTAAATTAGTTGACTAACATGCCGAGAGAGACAAAATTCCAAGATGTTTTGTTAAACTTTCAGGTTCACAATGTTTTATTCATATGTCATTCATGATATTTTAAATAGCCTGTGAGAATTGTATTAATCTGGCAGTTAAATTCATACTAAGAAATGCAATTTGTGTAATAATTGTTCATGTTGTCTCTGGATTATACAAAGATGGCTTTCTGACAGCGGGAAAGGGTGGCATGGATTTTTTTTAAGCACAGGCGGCTGCTGGGGCTTTCTGTCCCCAGCAGCCGCTGTCTGACATGACAGTGTTGGTTGTCCTTACAAACTCTCTGTCAGCTTTGTGGCATTCATTTAGATGCATTGTGTTCCCTCAGGCTGAAACAAAAGCTGTGATTAACTGGTATGTTCCTCCTCTGTTGATTTACTGCATGTGTTTAATAGGCCTCAGAGAAGGCGCACGGGCCATTAAGCTCAGCGCTGGCATAAAACCCCCAAAATGAGGTTCCGCTGCTGACTAACTCGGAGGAACCGAATGTGAAGAAAACCTCATGGTCTCTGTCCTCGCCTCACAAATCAGCATTTGTTAGATAACCATCTGCGGGTGCTGTGCATGAAAATACAAACGACCAGAACATGACTGCCTTTCATCTCCATTCCTTAGACAAAATAAACATGATGCAGCATCATTTCTTTGGGAATAAATAATTTGAAAAAGACTCATTGAAAAGGAATAATACAAGCTCTGCTATACCAGAAAGAAAAAATAAACAACAAAAAACAACAACCTGGATCGTTTGTCTTCTGCATCCCAGACGGACTAATAACTACTTTAATTATTTTGTCTGGAAACACACTTCTCTGGAAAAAATGATAACAAAATGTAAACAGTGAGGGGAGCAATAAGCCTTTCTGCCTTGAAATACACAAGATAGAAGTATTCAGAGTTTTTATATATATATATATATATATATATATATATATATATATATATATATATATATATATATATATATATATATATATATATATATGTATTATATTAATTAAAGTACTAAGATTGCTTTTTCTCAGACTACATGTATTTATTTATTTTATTCACAATAGACACAGTAACATTTTACAAGCATCTTATAGCTGGATCCTAATCAACTTCCAAGACAGTTCTTTCTTTTTTTGTGTGTTTTACCTGATAATTAATTAAATTAAGTTGAAATGTATCAATAATTGTCTTTCATGGGTGGTTGTGTTGCACTACACTTCATCTTACAGAAATGTATTGCTACAAGTCTTTGGTCTCAACTCCACTACAAACCACAGTCTCACTAGCAGAGACACTTAAATCAATCTCCCTGAAACTGGGCATTATATTTGTAATGATCAGTTACAAAAGTTACCAGTGTTTAGTAATGGTGGGTCAGACCATAATTATTATGGGATCGAACAGTCAAAACTTGTGCGTGCGTGTGTGCATGTGTGTTATTGCCTTCCCTTCTTCCTAACCACAGTACTAACATAAACCGGCAGGGTAGGTTTTCCAGCGGAGGAGGTCATCACATTACCTCCTGATTGCTTTTACTCACAGCACACCAGCTTGCTGTCTCTTCACTGTTTAACTACATGCACTCCTGTCATCTTTTACATAATGTGGTTGTTAAATGAAAACATGATTCAACAGACAAGGTCCAGTGTTGATGCCTAAATTCCCATTGTAGGTACCTTTAGTGGTGGATGTGGTCAGCTTGTCCACCATGGGGCTGGTCTGCAGGGGGAGGCAACATATGGTAATGTTATTCATGTGGAATTTTCCACCCACTGCTTCAGATAATGCATATAATTTCAAGACCAAAATATTCTTTGGTAGCCTGTGGCCTTTTTTAAGAGGATAATGTGCCATCCCATGCAACAGATTGCTCCAAAACAGCTCACTACTGAAGAAGTGACATGAAATAATCTACAGTTGAAACCAGAAGTTTACATACACTGTGCAAAAAGTCACATAAAATGTTTTGTGTCACTGTCTGAAGTTAAATCAGGTTAAATCTCTCCTGTTTCAGGCCAGACTACCAAAATTATTTCATTTTGCTAAATGCCACCTTAATGAGAGAGACATTTGTATATGACTTTCTTTGAGGTCAAAAGTTTACATACATTTCCTTAGGGTCTAGTAACATTGCTTTTGAACTGCATGACTTGGGGCAAACGTTTTCTTCCACAAGCTTCTGACAGTAATCTGGCCCATTCCTCCTGACAGAACTGATGTAACTGAGTCAGGTTTGATGGTTGCCTCACTCGCACACGCCTTTTCAGATCTTCCCACAAATTTTTGGTGGGATTCAGATCAGCACTTTGTGATGGCCACTCCAAGACATTTACTTTGTTGTCCTCAAGCCACTTTTTAACTATCCTGGCAGTATGCTTAGGGTCATTTTCCATTTGGAAAACCCATTTACGCCCAAGTTTTAGCTTCCTGGCTGATGTCTTGAGATTTTGCCTTAATATTTCCATGTAAAGTTCTTTCTTCATGATGCTCTCTATTTTATGAAGAGCTCCAGTTCCTACTGGAGCAAAACAGTCCCACAACATGATGCTGCCACCTCTGTGCTTCACAGTTGGTATGTTGTTCTCAGGTCTACAAGCTTCCCCCTTTTTCCTCCAAACGTTGGTCATTATGGTCAAAAAGCTCCACTTTAGTTTCATCAGACCACAGGACATGTCTCCAGAAGTTAAGGTCTTTGTCTTGGTGTCTTTTTGCAAACTGTAATCTGGCTTTTTTTATGTTTCTTCAGGAGTAATGGCTTATTTCACACTTTCAGCCCATGTCAGTGCAAGACTCCTTTCACTGTGGATAATGACACTTTCTTACCAGCTTCATCCAGCATCTTCACAAGGTCTTTGGCTTTTGTTCTGGGGTTGATTTGCACATTTCAGAGCAAAACACATTCAACTCTGGGACACAGAGCCCGTCTCCTTCCTTAGTGGTCTGATGGCTGGACATTCCTATGATGTTTAAACATGCGTATAATTGTTTGAACAGATGAATGTGGTACCTTCCAACACTTGGAAATTGCATGGATGAACAAGACTTGTGGAGCTCCACAATTCTCTCCCTGATTTTTTGGCTGATTTCTTTTGATTTTCCCATGATATCAAGTGTTTGAGGCGTGGCTTTAAAATACACACCCAGGTGTGCCTTCCATTAACTCACATGTTGTCAGTTAACTTATCAGGAGCTTCCAAACTCATGACATCATCACCTGGGCTTCCCTACATTACTTAAATGTGTGTAAACTTTTGACCCCAAAGAAAGTAATATAAAATTCTCTAAGAAATGCTCTCTCTCATTATTGTGGCATTCAGCAAAATGAAGTAATTTATCCTGACTGACCTGAAACAGGAGAAGTTTAGTGTGATTTAACTTCAGACAGTTGTGCGACAGTTTGTGCTAAAAAAAGACTGATCCATGCAGGCCCCATCCTCAACCTGGAAAACTGATAGGTGCTCATGTCTTTGCAAATCAAAACTGTTATGGTGGCACAAGGAGACTGAAAAGCATCTGATTTCACATTTTTGGCCAATGATTGTCTGTCAATAGTCAGGAACACTGTCTTTTACTTAATCAGTTGTCAAAAGTCCAATAACTTTTGATCAGCTGATTAACAACCTGTTTGGGTGAAAATCCAGTTATCAGTAAATTGCCTACTCTGTATTTTTGGGCCCCTTGTTCTAGTGTCTTCTTTTTGCATTTTGAAGCACTACTTACAACCTGGTCATGGTCTACCGGGCCGAAATGTGAATACTTGTCGTTTTTCCCTGGTCTTAAAATTTTGAGCTGAAGTGTTTTTCTCTTTTGCTGCTGTGTCCTCGAGTGTGGTCATCAGCTAGTTTCCATGATGGTTTGCTGCTCACATCAGCTTTTACCTCTGATATATTATTAATAGCGGCCTGTTGCAGGTGAAAAGTTCACAACATAAATTTCAAAAAACAAAATACTGGTGAGAGCTTCTTAAAAGAAAAGGATTGTTTACATTAATAATAGTTCTTAAAGCTTCAGGCGGAACTGTTTGTTGCTTAGATTTCCTTATGCTAATTTTTACTAATTTTAAATCGGATTTAACTTTAATTCTGAATTAAAGAGGAATTAAACTTCCCATGTAAACGCATTCAATGACATGAAATGTAATCATCCAATTAGCATGACTGAACGGGTTTCTCCAGTGACCAGCAGAGGAAGTGACATGCTGAGGTCTTTAACTCTCCACCTGCCCTTCAGGTTGTGGCAGCAAGGGCAGCATCATGGCAGGTCTAATCCTCCTTATCTTAATGGCATCCAGCGCTATCACTAAAGCTGCAGGGACTATCGACCTTGTCCCCCTTGTTTTTTTGTCTTTTTTTATCAACAATAAACCACTTCCCTCACAAATCTTATTGTTCATCCCTTCTGACAGATCTCCATCTCCCGTCTCCTTTAGCTGGTATTTCACTTTCTAATGACCAGATCCTCTTGTGTGCTGTCACAATCTCAGTGTTATTTATTTTTCCAGGAAAATGTAAAAAACCACCATCAACATTGTTGAGTTAAAAAGGGATAAATGACTCATGTCTTTATAAGAACAAACCTCCCCCTGCATATACAAACAGAACACACAGGATGAATGTGTATCTTAACTTGGGGGTTATTTTTCTTCATCTCCTCATATTCCTTATGTGGCGATGTCCACCCCGCAGCAAGCGAGAGAAACTTCTCAGATCCGATCACACAGGATCATGTGGTAATACCTTGTTTTATTTTTGAAGCCCACACACGGTGAAGTTTGTAAAACTACAAACTTTGCTTTCTCTGGACAATTGCTCAACGTAAAACGATCTAGAAATGATGATAGAAGGCATGCTCTTCAAAGTTTTGCCAAACTATTAGAGGATATAGACAAGGAAACCCGGAGAGCTCTGTTTTAAAACAACATTCACTCTCGACTTGAGGTCAATAAAATCAGCGGGGACTGGGCAAAAGTTCAAATAGCAAACTTTAATGTAGTCTGACTTTTGTCTACTGTCAGATGCACTGCTGGACATAAACCTTTAGTGGAGCCATGTCGTTACTTACTTCACCTTTTTATGCCTTAATTTCATGTACAAAAAATGCAACACAAAATATGCTAAGGCCCTTTTAAATATATAAGTACATAAAAATATAAAACTAAAATGAAGAGATTCCATTCAATGTCTTCTTTATACTGGCTCATGTTGGCTAGGCCTCAGTATGTGCTGCTGGGACGCTCCATCTCTGATGTTGTGGTCAGTAAAAACAAAAGCACCACATTTATCTTCTGTTCCTCTTCACTGTTTATATCTCTGATTATAAGTACAACTCTGAGATATGGCATCTGCTAAGGTTTTTTCATTTCTCTGGACTTGTGCGGTGCATCAGAGAGGTGTGGGAGAATACATGGAACTGGTGGGCAACTTGGAGAAGTCCATCAGGAATCATCGGTTCCTAAATGTCACCTTGTTCAAGTAGACTGTCCCACTTTAGGAGGGTGACGTGTCTGACCATGGCCTTCAACGTCATGAACGATGTTGAAGTTGTTGTTCTTGTGTACTGGTCACTTGCACTGTCTACATTTGTTGCTTTTCTTTACTGTTTGTAACAGTCATCTCTTGAAACTTCTGTTTTTAAATCATATAAACATAAACATTTATTTTATGATTATGACAAGTCAGTTTAACTGCAGTATCAATGACATATCAATCTAAGTACCTACCTCCCTGTCAGTCAACACCAAGTCTTTACCACCTGTCAGTTTGTTTACCAACCTGCCTGGCTGCCTGCCACCTCCCCATCACTGCATGTCAGTTTGGGTTTGCCCGTGAAAGCAGCTGGCTGCAGACAGTTTCTCCAGACTTCTCACCACTCAGGCTATCTCAACTGCAGATTCAAGATTCCTTGTTTTACTAAAACGTTTTCCATGTGACTCTGTTTTCTAAGTTTCCCTTTTATTTGGCTCAGAACTTCAACTTCTTAAGCAGTACATAGCATGTAGTACAACAAATTTGGTCTGCCAGATACAGGTTGAAAAATCACCTGTAGTGTTTTAGGCATTCTTTTTCATTACAGAGCGACCTTCAAGGGAGAACCGTCAGCAGCGACCCACAGAAGACCCTCAGAACTCATTAAGGTGGACAGGTCAAAAGGATACAGGGCATGTTCCTTCTTAACATAGGAAAACAACTATAAAGGTGGATCATAATAACAAAATACAGTACCTGTTTGACTACATCTCTCCTCAAATCACAATTGCATAGCAAACAAGTGTCTGGTAAGGACAAATATGAATAAGTCCATATTTTCTTTTGTTTTTGTTGTTGATGTGTCTGTCATCTATACCTAATGAACGATGAAGCGTTCTGCGGAGAGGCAGTAATTGCTTGGAGCTCAGCAGTGGGAGTGTAATTAGTGAGGCAGGGAGGTGTATATGACTTCACAACTGGCACCGTTTAATGATAATGGGGTGCAACTCCACGCTACTGTGGTGAGCTAATCATACTGGACTGGCCGAGACAGCTCTCAATGCTACTGAACCGTGATTGGAATACTGAACAGCAGCTCGCCCTCGCAGTTGCACACCACTCACTCTGTGGGGGATCAGGCATATTATCATGGCTGTGACCCGGCGACACCTGCAACTCTGTCATTAGTGCCACCATGGATGGACAGGTTTATTGTAAATAAAGGCCACCCATTAGATGAATGCAGCAGATCTAACTCCAAGTCATAAAAAGTAGGTAGAGAAAATGCTAAATGCTTTGTCAGTACACACCTATTTTTATATTTCAGATTTGCAACATGCCACAAACTTTTTTCTTTTTTAGAATGTCATTGTTTTGTTGAAAATGCATGGGTGTCCCTGGAAAATATACACTTTTTGTGTAAGTAATGTCTTACGAGAAGTGTAGATTGTCTTTGGGGTGCTGATACAGACTTGTTGCTGATAACAGTCTTCATGGTCCTTTTCACCTCACTTACACAAACTGGTTAACTGAACATCTTCATTCCATCTGCACAAGGTAAACACAAGGCTTCACTGCAGTTTTAACTTGCATTTGTCAATATAGCTCTGGATTAAATTTCTCAAAGGTTTCTAAAGGTAATCCTTAGGCCATGCGGTTATATCAACTATTCAAGATTGAAGATTCAGTACCCTCTGAGGAGTCAGACATCACAAGTTCATCAAGAGTTTGTCCCTAATGCACTGCTATTCTTCCAAATTCCTTGAATTGTTTAATGATGCCTCACAGGAGTAGAAGGATAACAATATAAAACCCATTCCTTGTTCTCTATTTTACCCTCTTATTAGCTGTCATATAAAAATTGAGCTAGCAATGATAAAAAAAAAACAAACAAAAAAACTTTTGTGTAAATGTGTATTTGTACATACCTTTTTATATGAACTTTTCCATATCCTCCTAACCTTTCTGACTTTGGGTTTTATAAGCACTTGATAGTGCATGGTGATTAGTCAATGTACTATGTATTTAACATTGAAAGTCACCAAGAAATGATCACCAACTCTGTATGCAGACATCTGACCATACACCTTGAACACCGACACAGATTTCTCTTCTTTGTTTTTATTTTATTGCACACAATTTTATTTTGAAGTTTTGATCAATTCATTTTGACTCCTGCTCAGGACTAAAATATCTGGAAACAAGTTTCCTTATGCTGGATCCCAACCCTCATAAAATGTTCAAACAAGTCCTAAAACAAGATAATGAGTAGGCGGTAGAACAAACAGGACAAAAAAGCTTCATGAAGCTTGTATTTGCACGTGTAATGACACCTACAAGAGGAAATCTAAGAGGATGTAATTGAAATACAAGTTTATTGCTGAGTTTTTGGAGGCTTTGCTCCTATATCTCTGGCCCACCCACCATCCCCACCCCCTATATACCTAACTCTGAAAATGACTGAAATACTGTACATACAAGGAAAACTGGTGATGAAAAGTTAACTTGAGACTTCAGAAGTGACTTATGTCCTTCTTCCTAGCAGGAAAAAAATAAGTGGCAACATGAAGGCAGCACTGTATTTGTCTCCTGATGGGATGCACGAGTTGAAATCGTGCCAGATTTTCCATACAATAAACCTATTGATGAAGTAAGATTTTTATTATGAGCCACTCAAAATTTTAACCTACAAACCTAACCTACAAAATATAACATATACAAAACATTTTATTAACTAGTTTTCAAACAGATTTGTTTGCAATTTTTAATGGTGATGAATTGAAACAACAATATACAGATTAATTCATTTAGTCCAATTAGCTTCGCCAAAAGTGTCTTGACAAAAATAGTACTGCCATAAGTAAGCAATAATCTAAAATACATAGTTCAATACATGTGACGACATTACAAAAAAATCAAGAATGTGATTCGCTGATAGTGTTTTATTTAAAGAGTTTGCTAAAAACTCCATACACAATTTTCTCTTCTCTTTTCCTGGCAATGATCAGTGCAGTTCATTTTGGACCCCTTGCAGCAGAATGTGGGGGCTGACTTAAAATAAACAATAATTCACTATTTTGCAAAATAAAGAAGCATGTCGCTATGTGCAACCAAATTTTATTAGGGCCCGAGCACTTACAGTGCGAAGGCTCTATTGTATCTGTAGGAATTCTTTATTCTTTATTCTTTATTCTTTATTCTTTATTCTTTATTCTTTATTCTTTATTCTTTATTCTTCTGACGAAAGGATGGCCTTTTTGCCCCCCTAAACGTGCCCCAAAAGTCACCAAATTTTGCACGCAAGCCAGGTCTGGCGAAAAATGTGATATTTAATGGTTTGCATTAATGTAAGTAGCCTTACGGCTCAACAGCGCCCCCTAGAAAACTTTGTGCCTCAAGCCCCACAATACGGTTTGACGTACATGCACCAAAATCGGTACACACCTGTATCATGTCGCAACTTAAAGAAAATTCTCTTGGCGCCATGGCCGAAACCGAACAGGAAGTCGGCCATTTTGACTTAATCGTGTAATTTTGCCGCAATTTATGCCATTCCTTCGGCAGTTAATACACCCCGAACCGTAATGTGCACCCAGGTGTGTTATACATCAAAATGTGCGTCTCCATCCTGCGACGACGCACATTACTTTTCTCAGTCAAAGCGTTACTGTGGCAACGATAGATGCCAAAAAGCGCGCCCACCCTTCATCTGATTTGTCCATATTTGATAGTTCCTACTTTCTGCTATAACTTTTCAATGGTCTGACATAGAGAGTCGTGGGTGGTGTCATCGGACTCGGTTTTGAGTCCTTGACCATAATTGGTGCAAATTAGCCCCGCCCCTTATTCTGATTGGTTGTCCCTATTTTCTGTTATAACTTTTGAATGGTTTGACATAGAGAGTTGTGGGTGGTGTCATCGAACTCAACTCGGTTTTGAGTACTTGACCTTCATTGGTGCAAATCAGCCCCGCCCCTTCTTCTGATTGGTCGATATTTCATAGTTCCTATTTTTGGCCATAACTTTTGAGTGGTTTGAGTCTCTTTCAGATAAAGACTTGCGGGTGGTGTCATCGGACATGGTTTTGAATTCCTTGACCATAATTGATGTGAATTAGCCCTGACCCTTCCTTTGATTGGTCGATATTTCATAGTTCCTATTTTCTGCCATAACTTTTGAATGGTTTGACATAAAGAGTCGTGGGTGGTGTCATCGGACTTAGTTTTGAGTCCTTGACCTCGATTGGTGCAAATTGCACGTGCAAGGGCCCGTTCATCGCTGTTGCGATTGGGTCTTCATTTTGGATACTCTTTATGGTCTGACACAGAGGAACATAATATGTTAACTTTATGGTCTTAATGGGAGAACACTTTTGATTACTTATTATCTTAATTATGCAGTAACTTGAAGGGATCAATGCTTAATCACAGTATAGTGATTCTCGCTCTCTATACTTAACCCTCCTGTTGTCCTCGGGTCACAATGACCCGCCACTGTGTTAAAAACTACCCTTAACTTGAAATGTAACTTCCCCAGCTAGGGCGAGTAAGAGGAAGAGATGTCAGTTCTGCCCTCAAAAGAAGGACTATACTGTGTGCTGCATGTGTAATAAATATATCTGCAAAGGCTGTGCACTTGCATACTGCCCTATATGTGCTAATTAGTTGAATGGGATATGTTATATTTGATATTTTTGTATTGTACATTATCTTAAATTGTTCACTAGATAAAAAAAAAGAAACTGAGTCATTGGGATGAATAAAAATGCATTCAAAACTCCTTTTTGCACATTTTTTTTTTTACCTATAGAAATACAAATGAAGAGGGAAAACTTAAGCATTCAGGCATTTTGTGATGAATGAGAAGTTGTTTCTTCAAGCAAGATGACATTTGGTGTTTAAAATTCAATTAAGGTGCTTAAAATAGGGGTTTACTGAAGACCGGTCATTTTGACCCGGAGGACACGGGGTATATTCAGAAAATGTGGACAATAGGAGGGTTAAGAGGTTAAAGATAATACATCCATGGTTAAGAGTGGCAAACTCTCTGTTTATTGACTGTGGTATAGGAGTATTTTAGAAAGTACACAGCGCCGCCTGCTGTCAGACTCCCCGCAGTCACTATAATAACAAACATGCGTATGTTCCTTTAAGAAAAGCGTCCTGTGGTTGCAAAGGCATTGTGGGTAAAGCGTCCACAGCCAATCAAATCACTGTTGTCAACGCGTTGCTATGGAGGTGCTGCAGTTTGGTTTAAAGCGTTGAAGAGCGTCAAACTTTCTGGGCTGTTTTCAACCTCATTGATGGAAAAACTAACCTTATAAATTTGCCTGACAGCTCTTTTACAAGTCCATGGATCGACAGCACGTTTTGCGAGAGCATAGCAAACATTTATTGAAGCAGTTGGGGCAGCTGAGAGGAGGATGTGAGCGGCCGAGCAGCTGCAGAGAGAGCCTGGAGGAAGGGGAGAGGAGGACAGAGGCCATGGAGGTCCCCGGTCACACCGTCAGGTTTGCTGGTAATTTTGATTTATTTTATTTTTGTACATGTAAAAAAACAACACTTCAACAGAAGTTTAAGAAAACAAAACAACAAAACAAAGAATTTCATCCTTTGACACTTGATATGCACTTGATATGCATTTACATGTGCAAAAAAGGAGTAGGAAGTGTAAACTTATTTAATCCTACCCCCATTCACTAATCATTTAACCCGTATTTATAAATACCCACACTGCAAAATAACAGTATTATTATTATTATTATTATTATTATTATTATTATTATTATTATTATTATTATTATATACTGTAATTATACTCACACACATACCTATACATACATACACATTACACAAAGTTGAATATTTCTATATATTTGTACACACATGCCCATATAAATATTTATATAAATATACTTATTTACATTATACTGCCTCTATAAACTGCATCTGCTCTATATCTATGTACACACACACACACACACACACACATATATATATATATATATATATATATATATATATATATATATATATATATATATATATATATACACATACACATACACATACACATATAATTAACTGCCCATTTCTGAACATAAATATAAACAGATCTACCCATTCACCCAATAGTGTTCTATCAGGCCCCTAAAAGCCGCTAAACCCCTTCCTCTTTGTACCTCGTGAAAATCATGTTTTTACATTTGTTTTTAAACTGGTTATTAAAACAATGTTTGGACATTGTTTTAATTCTGAATCCATTCTGTTCCATAGTTTAACTCCACTGACTGATATAGTAAATCTTTTCATTGTTGTTCGTGTTCTGCAAGAGTACCCCTTAAATTATACCTCCCCTCTCTGTCATAAAACATTTCCTGTAAGTGAGATGGTAATCAGTTGTTCCTGAGATATGAGGAAGAGGAAGAAATTGGCCTTCTCTATCTTTTCCAGATACTTGTGAAATGCAAAGAGCCAACCAACACAGTGATTCCCCATTATCTAGGATCCCTGATTATAGAGGAGGAGCTAGTGGACATTCAACACTGTCAGAACCCTTGGAAGATGATTACAGATATCCACGACTCCAAACCAGTCCAAAGGACACAAGGCCATTGAGTGCTGAGTCTTGTTCAGTTAGTGATGGCAAAGACCAGGTGAGTCTCAGTTACAGATCACAACAAATAAATTAAATTAAATAACAAATGCCACAGGAAACACACAGATCTTCTGTGCAAGTTGGTTTCCAAAAAACACTTGCGCCCATTTCACACATGTAACAAAAAGTGTCACCTAAAACAAGACTCTTAACCAAAATTTCTGAGCATTTTCTACTACTACTACTACTACTACTACTACGACGGTACTACTACTACTACTACTACTACTACTACTTCTACTGTCATTTAGCAGACGTTTTTATCCAAAGCGACTTACATCTGAGAGAACACAAGCACAAAATCACATACAGCATGGATAAGTGCTGGTCAGACTGCTGAGAGTCCAGTTGGACACAGGTGCTGTCATGCCGGTGCTAAAATATATATACATATCAGCAATGATGTATATATATTTATTTATTTATTTATTTTTTTTTTTAATTTATTTATTTATTTTTTCCCTTTTATAAAAAAAAAAAAAATATATATATAAGAAAGCTACATCTAAAAGTGTGTGCAGCTTACTAGATGCAGAAGTGCTCCTTAGAGAGCTGAGTGTTCAACATTATTCACTTCTTCTGAAGCAAATAATTACAGCGTTTATCATACTGGTATTTATGATTTTTATCTCGTAGTTTCTTTCATAATGAAAACCAGCAAAGACACTTATGTAGCAAATGGCTCACACACAGAATGGATGATAATAGTTTGGCGTCATGGATTTGACCACTTATCTGGTACTCTGTCCACCTTCGTGGACAATGTTAGACCAGATTGGTTCATTCCTCTGATATATTTTGGTGTCCGAAATAATTAGCAACTTAGAAGTTTCAACATAGCACAACACAGTCCTTCCTCATCTTTATCCTCTCCAAACTAAACTGCATTTTCTATATCTTGAATATGGATAGCTAAAATTGTAAAAAAGAGGCACACTCTACAGAAGAGGAGGGTTGAATGGCTCGTTCAAACCCCTAAAATTGGCTGCTATGAACAGAACGTGGCTGAAAATGGTTCTTTTGTACTGTATTTCTGTAATACCTTACCAAATATATAACATTTCTCTAATAGCTCAGAAAATTGTGTCAAAATAAAAAAGTAATATATCCTTTACTTATACATATATGTAATTAAGGCTATGTGTTATGCTGAAAAGTTGGAAATTTAAGTTGAAATTGACGGAACTTGAACATGCTCACTCCTAACATGTTTCACTGTATGCTTGAAATCGTAGAGGGATATTCTGAGTCGAGTCGCACCTCATACTCATGAATATGAAGACGTACCTGCCTTAGAGAGACATCATTTACAGCCTTTACTCGGATATGACTGGATAGCAGGTAAACTTCATTGTCTGGCAAGCATAATCGCTAAACATAAATTTGGCAGCTCATATTTGCTTCAACTCTTTCAGGAGTTCTGGATTCGGATGATTCTGTGCTACAGCGCTCTGATGAGTTCTTCAGTGATATATGTGTGTTTCGATCACTCCATCAAGACGAGTGTATCCATGGTGCACAGACGGAGTGAGTGCTCTCACTTTATTGATCTCAGTAATGGTATTATAGTCTGCAATAAATCGTGGATAATGATAGCTTCATTACACAACATTTTATTGACTCTTCTTTTAGATTTTCTGAGGAGAGCCATTCAGTCCCACCTCTCCTAGTTGACAAGGATGACCCTACAGATAACAAGGAAATTCATCGCTGTAAGCAGCACGATTTATTTGTTGCAGATTTATTTGTTTTTTCTTTTACTTATAACATTCGAAGTAACTTTTTTTTTCTTTTTTGCTCACCTGCCTGTTCTCCAGGTACGTTTTCTTACAGGATTAACAGCCGACTGTTTCCAGTCCCTCTTCATTCCCAGGAGTGCTGCTCGGTGTGCAGAAAGCACAAGTCGTCTCACCCTCACACTGCTGCTGAACCGGCTCTAGTTAGGTACAGGTGATGAGCACTTAAACAGCATTTTCAAGCCACATATAAGTAACAAAACTCATTGGTATACCAGCTGAAAAGTAATTATTGTTGTTTTAAATTGACATACTTCTCTGCTCCCACGTGAATGCACCGGGCAATACCTAGAGTTGACAAAAGAGAGGGTCTTTTTCCATTTATTTATTTTTTTTTTACATATTTCAGGCCTGTATTGTCACAAACCTTATCCATATTTAAACATACTCATAAATATAGAGGGTAAAGGATTTGAACTGTCCTCCTTTTGTGTCTGTTGACAGTAGTTTGCATGACACACGGTTGTCAACCTGTACAGACTTATCACAAGTAGTAGAATAAACCAGAACAGACAGGCTTACCAAACAAATACCCAAAGGGCTCCTGCCTACCTTCCCTCCTTCATCCAGAGCTACACTCCCTCTCGACGGCTCCGCTCAGCCAGTGAAAGACGTCTGGTGCTTCCACCAAAACACGGCGTCAAATCAGTACCTAGACTCTTCTCCTCCATTGTTCCCCGATGGTGGTCCCACCAAACTCTTTCCTATCTGCTGGGTCCATACCAATTTTTAAGAGCAAGCTAAAGACTCAGCTGTTTAAGGAACATTTCTGCTTTTAGTTAACTTCTCTGTTCATCAGAATGAGTTAGAAGATTTGTCCAGTTCTTTGCAGGACTCAGCACTGAGTAATCTGCATGAACTTAGGACAAGATGATCGTATGATGGTGTATTTTTAGACGTAGCTTTCTTGTATAAAGGGATTTTTTTGTGTTGGGCGGGAAGGGGCAAAAAAACAATTGTAGCACTAGAATGGCAGCACCTGTGTCCAACTGGACTGTCAGCAGTCTGACCAGCACTTATCCATGCTGTATCCTCCTATGTGATTTCTTGCTTGTGTTCTTTCAGATGTAAGTCGCTTTGGATAAAAGCATCTGCTAAATTACAGTAGTAGTAGTAATAGTAGTAGTACTAGTAGTAGTAGTACTAGAAACAAAGATCCTCATTTTAACTTTTCTTTTTCTATAAACTTGCCAAGTTAAATTCACGTCAGTTTGTTTTTTGAGTCATTCCACATTGTGGATTGCCCAAGTGTTAACATTAATTGCCATTTTGCTACAAATGCAGTTTTGGTTTATTTTTTGGTTTCTGAAAAACACTTACAATTTTAACATCTAAAAATAGACCAAGGGTTGTTTTTAACCTTGCGCTGTTGATTTAAAGTGCATCAATGTGTCTGTTTTCATGCCATCTATTGATATTACCCACATTGACTCAATGTGCTGTTTAAACATTACATCAACATAGTCTAGGTTTATTTTTCATCACCTTCCAACATATTTCCTCAAATGTACTTGTCCTCTTCCGTTCTGCTTTATTTGTCTTTTTAAGGGTCAGCATTCCTCGCACCGCTCTCTTGCCATCTTACAAGTATAAAGGTCATCGACGCTGCAGCTTTGACCCATCTGACAGTCTGGCATTAACATCAGTGAGTTACTTATGACAAAATAGTCATGCATGTGGACGATATGCGGTTGGTGTGAACTCCATCGGCTGTTGCTTTTTTGGTGTGGATTTAGCATGCTCTCCCCTTGGCTGCCTCAGTGTTGTTGTTTCCTCATACAGCTGGAACACAGTTCCACTAGGGAACTCAAAATTACACATAATTGGGAATGTGAGCATGAAATATCTGTCTCACTCTGGCACTTGCACTGCCCAAGGTACCAAAACTATCCAAGATATTGACTAAGACCAACCTCCCAAAACAAAAAGCATGTGCAACAACAAAGTAGTTAGTTGTATACAGACGAAGACACATTAGAAGACGGTTCAGAATGGCTCTAGAGCAGTGGTTCCCAACCTTTTTTCCTTGGAGCCCCCCCTACTTGTGCCTAACCCTAAGACCAGCCAGGCCCCCCGACCCGTACGTACTAGCACCAAAATAGTCTTTAATTGAAAAAAATTAACATTAATTATGTTTTTTTGATACATTTCTATTTGGTTTACTCTGTATACATTTTCTTTTGCATACTTTTTTTTTCTCCAATGTCACCAATGTATAAAATATGCACAAAAGGACATAAAAGGCCATAAAAATATTTGTGAAAAATGTCTCTGTTAATATGAGACCAACATTTGTTTTACATTTTTCCTTTAACAACCTGTCGGAGTAGATTAAATGTTGAGTAATGATATGATAATAAGGAATCAAATCATTTCCTGTATTTGTCACCAGTGTATAAAAAACACAAAAACATTCAAGACATTCATAAATTATTCCTCACAATGTCTTATGAATGAGTCATTCGCAAATCTAATTTTTACAACTGCATAATTTCAAAGCAGACAAAGTTTCCCGCCCCCCCCCAGAGATCTCTGGCGCCCCCCCAGGGGGGGCCCGGACCCCAGATTGGGAGACACTGCTCTGGAGGAATCTGGCTGCATTTATACAAGACTGATAAACAGTATTTGGACTACTGAAAGTACTGACTTCTTAGGTGCTTTCTTGTGTGTTTTATTATTGTCTGTTGGAACTCAAACAAAAAGGAAAAAAATAGGCTACTTGTGGAAAACTTATAGTCACGTTGAGAATGGTTTCTCATGTTCATGCTTATTTATCAACATAAATGTTTATTATAGCACAAGTCTCATTGTCCCTGTGTAGAACTGTCTCTTGGGCTGGTCTAACAGAGGTCAAAGCAGTCTTCCACCTCCCAGCAGTCTCGACCTGCAGAGCTGTGCTAAGACGAAAAACTGAGCGGTCACTGGACGGTGAACTGCAGGTGAGACGCTGCAAACTTGGTTATGCTTACATCATGCAAGAATCAGTTTCTGTATTATTAAAATAAGGTTTTCCAGCACCGACTGTCATGGTCCGAGCCCAGACCACTTTGCAACAGTTACCTGTGTCCCAGGTAAATCGCCTCTCTAAGCCTCTCTGTTGGCTCTCTAAGATCATTGCTGATGTATGCGGGATGCAAGATGGGAACAACTACACAAGCTACTGTCTGGGAGAAATATCAGATATATTCACCTTTTGAATTTGAAGATCTTGAAAGGCATAGACTTTTTCTGGATTTTTTTTTTAAAATCAGTGTCCTGATTTATAAAAGAGTAAAACTGAAAGATGATTTATTTTCTTTTTCACACGACTATTACTACAATCACCGCAAATGAAATTTGTGTTTCTTATATGTTCCAGGACCTGTCCTGTCCTCAAAGCGTCTAACATCCACCGCTTTGACCAGATTCCTCAGCTGTCTCGCTTGGCTCGTCATAACTTTCAACACTTCTCCCTAAGATGAAAAGCGGAAATCGCGTTTCACCCAGTGTAGCGACATTGGCCAATCTATTTTTAAGTAATTGCTTCACTTCTGTTTGATGTTACTCAGTGATTTCCTATTTTATGTCTAGATTTGAAGAGACTTTTTAATAAAAGGTTGATTTCTGGAACACTTCTGTTTATGTTGAATGTGTTTTAGCAGCGTTTAAACGGAGAACAAAATGTTAACTACATCCAATGTTGTAACTGTCTGATTTTAAGTGTATTACTTGAAATATGAGTTCAGTTGATATTTTATGTAGTTAATTTGTTAATGAGATTAAAACCACGTTGGTTTGATGAAATTACTGGAACTTATGTTGACAGGAGTTGAATTAAATTCTATACACATGCCTAGACTTCACATTTTATTGCCAGGTGAGAGTGAAGAAAACAGTCAAAACAAAAAAAGGAAGACATTTAACACATAAGGACTGCTTAAAGAGTTTATTTGATTTTAGCTTGCAACACAGAATGAATCATCTGTGACTCTCAGCCAACAGTTTTTTTTCCCCATGTCCAGTTGTTTTCTTTGGCTTCCCTCTCGTACTTCTGCTTTTACCTTCCTTAGTGTGGGACAGAGAACACCATAGTTAGCAGAAACAGAAGCTGCACTGTACAGAAGCTGAAGTTTACAGGAAACCACAGCCACCTATGCTTACACTGGTACCGTTGTAATCCCACCTACAGTCATATATGTTTTCCAGTTTGTCTTTGCGGGCCACTGAACTTATGTGAGGTGTGATTCAATGTACCAGGGTTTTGTGAGAAACAAAATGCTAATGCAGTTCTTGTCGCTAGGGTTGTACTGTGATCGACCAACAGTATTCAAAAACATTTTATTTTATTTTGCATCCTCTAGCTTATACATGACTGTATAAAATGTGACTTTGTGAGTCATCATTTAATTGTAGTGCAAACGGCTGCTTAGAAATATAATGATACTGAAGACATAACTTCAAATCCTCATGTTATTTATAAGCGTTTCATGATTTTGACCTGGTCTCCAAGTTGGTTTCTTTGTAGAAAATTGCAATTACTCAGACACGGATGAGGTTAATGGTATTTGGATTACGAATAACAACAGCTATTTTTCTGCTTCGCTCTACTGCTTCTGAATGAGAATGTATTTTTCTTCCTTCAAGGCAGCCCATGGTTGCCATGGAGATAAACAGGATTGGAAACTCTTGTGAGTGTGATAAGAGCTCCCTGTAAGCATTCCCATTGTGTCTGCATAGTAATGTTGACACGGAGGCTTGTTATGATTGGAAAGGTGTGCACTGCATGGGGATACTACACTTAGCATAAAAGCAGACAACATGCACATTCATGACTTGAGCAATTTTCAAGTTTGTCAATGAAAAGTGCTAATGCTGTATTCATCTGTATCGTACACTTAATCAGTGCATCGAACTCGAGTAAAGCTGAAGCTGTGGTGTTTAAAATTAACTTTGAATTACAAAATAAAATGAATCAGAGAAGAAAAACATTAGGGTGCACGAATAGACAATAAGACTGCTATGCTGCACACGAGTACCAGAGAAATACTGAGGATGTGGGAGGGGGAACTTTATTATGAAATGTCAACAGCTCACAAAGAAACAGGCAGCGAGTCATAAAGCCATTAAATTTGTACATGTGCAAGTACAGTACTGTCGCTAAAGGCACAGTGAAGTTGTTAGAAGTGGTATAATACAGCAAACTATTCCCACATCTACACAGGAGAGATGGTCTTGACTTTGAGCCAAATAGCAAGTGAGTCAGTAAAGTTTATTTATATAGGACTTTTCTCAGATCAAAAGCCACACATAAAAAGATAGGACAGGCATAAAACAGAAGAAGCATAAGACAAAGAAAAAGCAAGAGAGAACATACACAACATACAACAAGCCTAAGTCTAATTAAAAGCCTTTTTTATATATAAGTAGGTTTTAAGCTGCATTTTAAAAGATTCAATTGAGTTTCTAAAATGTATTGGTAACCAGTGCAAGGAAATTAAAGCAGGGGTTGTGTCTTGTCTCTTTCTTGTGTTTGTTAGGAGTCTTGTAGCAGCATTCTGGATGGCTTGTAGATGGTTAAGGTCTTTTTTTTTAAACCGGTAAAAAGGCTATTACAATAGTCTAAATGAGATTTTTAAAAAGCCTGAACGATTATATCCAACGCTGATTTAGAAAGTAATTTAGGAAGTTTGGCTTCAGAGCTAAAATAAACAATACCTAATAGATTAGAGAGTCAAACATAGCATCAAGGTTTCTGACGCTTGGCTTGACAGATGAGCCTAATGCACCGAAGTACTGCTTTATTTCACAGATTCTGCTTTCAGGAGCGATCATTAGGGTGCCCATCTTCTCTCCATCAAGTTTCAAGTAGTTGTCACACAGCCACTGTTTGATGCTGGTCAAACACTTCATCAAAGATGAGAACTTATCAAATTCTTAAGGTTTAGAAGAACAGTAAATCTGTATGTCATCAGCGTAAAAATTATAATAACTATCAGGATATTGCCCAATTATCAGAACTAGAGTAAGAATGTATAAAAGGAACAGAAGAGGAATGAACCTTGAGGTACCCCACATGACAGGCTTGTGGATTCTGACAGGATTTGGGGTGAACCATGAGCAAAATAAGAAGATGGCGACGGACAAATGTTCGCTCTCACGAAGACGTTAAGTAAAACATTACAGTTAGCGTCAGTGGAGACAGGCACCTTGGGGACCATTGGGAAAACAATAGCGTGAATAGTGTCAAATAAGACCGGAGCTTTCCTATTTGAAGCCATAAGTTGAGAGAAATATTCAGGTCCTTTTGTACGTATCATTCAAGGAGGCCTTTAGTTCCCTGAGGTGAAGTCTGTGAACCAACCTTTAGTTGATTCCACATGTTGTACTTTTCAACTGATCTTTATTGCATTTTTTATGGATCGCATTTATACACGGAAAATGTTTTTTTTGGAGAATGAGGGCAGATTTCATAGGTGCCACCACATTAAGAATATCAGAGAAATTACAATTAAAACAATGGATGGCGTCATTAAAGTTACTGCAACCCCTCAGCAAACACAGATTAAGAAAACCTGAAACTTCTGAGGAACACCTTGAAAAATATTTCACCTTTGGACCTTAAATTTAGGAAGCGGTGGATCCAGGGGTAAATATAGGTTAAAAATTAAAATAGTATTGTAGCAGTCGCAGAAGACCTGTGTTTTAGATTCAAAAACTGAATCATGTAATCACACATGTGGAGCAACATTTTTTTTTATATGGGACCTTAAAAAGAACAACATAGATTTCCACCAGCATTCATCTATTCATCAATGAATTCTGTGATCACCAAGCAATGGATGCCTTTTGACGTTTGTGCTGCAGATCATTCTGAGCTCTGCTAGATTATTATGCATAAGAAGAGAACATCTACAGTAAATGAGTTCACTTCTACTTTTAATCACCCCTTTAAAAATAATAATAAAAAAGAAACAGAGTCAGCACTTCACTTTAAACCTTGAGGTCATACATGAAAATGTGCACAGCATAGAAGCCAAAGAAAAAAGTAATTCAGAAATGCATCAGGGTTATATATACATGATTGTTCTAATGCACCAGCTCCACACCTTTATTGTGATTTCTTGGTGTATTTTCATGGAAGTGTTAGAGTACAACAAACAGGCCTGGCATATACTATATACTACACAGTTTTGAGTAATTTTTGTAAGGTTTTTGGATTAAAGAAATAATGCAGTGTTTATTGTAAACATTTTAAAAAGGAAAAAGAAAAATCATATTGTTAAAATTAAGTTTTCATGTGTAGGTCTATAGAGCCTGAAAAGTGGTAAATGGTTATGAGCACATGTATTCAGGACTTTAACTTTGTAGAGATATGAGATCTCTGATATTAACAGTTTTTGTTTGTCTATTGATCTGGTTTAAATGATTGACTTTTAATAGTTGTGTTAAATATGTTCAAACAAGATAATTTACATCAATATTGTCAGGACGTTGAAATAGACGCTTTCCGGTGTTCAGCTGTGTACCATCAAAGAGCTTTTAGTACTTCCATGCTTCACACGGACAAAAAGACAGCACGCAACTGTGGACTGGTTTCTATACGCTACTTCACCCGTCAGGGTTTTCACATCACTTCAGTGAAATTGGGTTACAGCTCATTACTGCTCATTTCCTTCCTCCAAATTCTTGAGTCAGTTCAAGGAAACTGCTCCTGCACTGAGAGCTGACCTGCCTTCATAAAATGAACACAACAGCATTGCGGCTGCTTGTTGCCTGTTCGCTCCTAAAGTTCTACCTAAAGAAGCAATGAAGGACATCCCTGTACTACTGTTTCTCCTGAGTCTGTCCACAACTACGGTACGTTTTGTCATGCTGACTTTGTTTGTTTTTATTTCATTGTTTTCTTTCTATGTGTGTGTGTGTGTGTGTGTGTGTGTGTGGGTGTGTTCACATATGTGTGTGTTTGTATGGGACGTGCACATAAGTAAGTCCCAGTTCAACTGATAGTCAACAAGCCAAATTTTATCGTCTAAATTAATTCCATTGTATCTTGGAATTTGGAGTTTATACTGACACTGTTAACACTTCCATGCTGTCATCTATCGTGTCAAGTTCGTAAAGTGTAAACACATTTATCTTATAAACCTGTTTTAATATCATCTTATTTCATCACCAATCAATTTAAATTTCAATTTCATTGCACAAATTTATTTTAGGCCATATCATAAAACTCCCTGTTTGTATTGATGTAAGTTTTCTCCTTAACGTGATGAGAATGTTTCACGGTGGAAATTTTGTGCGGACAGAGTTATGTACTAACCCATAAGAACAAAGGGTTTCGATTGCTTGGCATCCAGATCCACTTTCAGACTGCTTCATAGCTCATATGAGGCAGCAGCTCTTTTTCTAATTGTCTTCCTGTATCACTGTGGGTCGAGAGGTAATCTGGGTCAGAGGAGCCAAGAGAAAAAGGAAAAAATACACACAATGTTCTCTGAGATAAGCTATCAGTAATAAACAATCAGCTTCACATGTCACGTTTATCGCCACCTGTGAACTTGCTGGTCGCACTAGCAGGCACTAGTTTGTACACTTGAAGTGTGAGCTTTAGCTGTTTCCTGTAATACGAGAAATGCGCTGCTGTAGTCAGCATATTCTAGATTTGGTTTGTCACTGGAGGCTACTGTGGTGAGGCAGCTTGCAGTCAGGTGAGGTGAGAGCTACTGTTACACATCCTTTCACTACACCAATGCTTGTAAGTTAGAGGACTGATGCCTACGTGCAATGTTGCAATTTTGGAGGGCCACAAATGAGAGGAAATACACTATGTGCTGAACACTGGCTGCTGGGTTTTTGAATATCTGCAGCTCAGGCCAACAGAATTACCAGAAAGGAAAAGGTGGGTGCAGGTGTAAGTGGTCTGGTACTTCTTTAAGCTTCTGTTTAACATAATGTATGCGCTCACTGTCCTCCTTGCATGTTCCCCCTAATCAGAGAGTGACTAAATATATGAGTTTCGACTACTGATTAGGTTTAAGTTCACAATCCAACTCAGAGTGGAATACAGAAGAATTGTGCTCAAAATATTTTCTACTTAATTTTAAAATGTCTACATTTAGACTAAAAACTCTTTTGTTAGTAATCTGTTCATCACTACAGCAGAAAACAAGTTGCACCTCATTCTTCCTCTTTCCCGTAGGTCTGCTCGAAGCCCTATAATGCAGACGCATATGGAAAGTGTCTCAACTCAACAATAGAATACGTGCCAGAAGAATCTGATCTTTGCTGTAAAAAATGCCCTCCTGGTAAGTGCTTATCTGTAAACGCAGCAAGAACTGTTCTCAAATGTTATATAATGATACCACATACTCTGACAAGTTTTCAGACACATGAAAAACTGAAAGTGGCATCAAAGACTGCATGATGACATATTGACACAAAGTGGTAGAAGTTTGGGTGTGGAGGTGTGAAGGAACTTGTGAAGGAGCTAAAAATATTTATAAGCTGATAATGTCAAGGGAAGACGAACAAGGCAAATGTCCAATATGGGGGTCACTTTTCAATAATTGCAAGTTAAAAGTTATGTAACTCCAGTCTGACAAGTTCAAATGCCGGACTTATCACTCTTTAGTCATTGAAGTGAATTAAAAAAAAAAAAGACAAATATTGCTCGTTTGCGATATTGTCCATATACAGCCTGACATGAGATGAGCAGCTAGTAGATAGTGAGGAGACTTTCACTGAGTGTGACAAAAGTGTTCCAGCTATGAAACTGCATAGAATCACTTGCTCTGCTTTAAAAAGGCCTCATAGAATGACGAATGTGCAAAACCACCCACATGGTTTGTTAGTTTAACCTGAAAGGTTTCTAAGTTTATCTTCTGCAGATTGTCAAGCCTGAACACATCAAAGCTAATACCTGAACCAGATACTAAAACTGAATTAATAATGACTTTGATGTCAACATTTTGATTTCTCATCAAGAGAAATCTGATTTTTACTCCAGCCAGAAGATTAGATTCCTAGACATTAGAGTCAAAACAAGGTATACAAATTGAAACACAACCCACATCATACTCGTGGACTTTCTTACAGAGGTCACAAACACAGTATGGCAATTTCACTCTTCTTTTGAGTTAATATGAGTCAGTACTTATTGAACTGATTTTCTGGTATAAAATGTGCATATTTTATCATGTAAACATAAACTTTGCACTTAAAAAGAGAAAACGGAAAAAATCCTTTGTATTGTCATCAAATTTTGAAGAACAGTATCAAACCAGGACATTACAATATGATGAGGCATTTTTCAGTTACAAAACGTATGTGGTGTTATAGCCAATACATTTTACACTAACTAAGGGGATGTTATCACAGGGCATCGAGTGCTAAAACCATGCTCACCAGATGATGAGACTGTGTGTGAACGATGCCAAGAAGACAGATACATGGAAGACTGGAACTTCGCTTCAAACTGTCGAATCTGCAACAAATGCAAAGCAAGTCAGTACATGCAGTGTAAATTCAATCCCTGTCATTACATCAGATGCAGCGTTTGACTGTTTTGTTTTACTTTTTGCAAACAACTGTCTTTGTTTAACCAGAAAAAGGTCTTCAGTTCGCCTGGCAGTGCAGCTCTACCAAAAATTCGAAGTGTCTTTGCCTACCCGGGATGTACTGCTTGATTGGATTTGAAGATCCATACTGCTCAGACTGTAGGAAGTACACGGCATGTAAAGTTGGTTATGGAGTTTCTGTGCAAGGTAAAGATTATGATATGCTAACAGATAACAATATTACCATACATTTGATTGTTACCCCCTTTTTTTTTTTAATTCATGAACAAACAATTTTCAATGAACTATCTTGTTTCCTTAAAGGACCAGTCCTAATATTGCTCATGACTACAACAGAACTGCTATTTTGACTATTTTTTGTAGTGCTTTTAGGTACTTTACACTAATTTAGTCTGTTATCACCACAGCATCATAATCTCCGTACCAGTAGTTAACATGCAGCGTTATTAATGCAATAATGTGAAATATTTATATTTTGTTGTTGTTTTTTAGGCACACTGGATAAGGATGTGAAGTGTGAACAGTGTCCCACTGGGACCTTCTCCAACACTGTCTCTTACATTGACCCCTGTAAGCCTCATACAAAGTGAGTGAGAGACGCACATTTGCACGCTCCTGTTAAAAGCTCAGATATTTGACCTTTTTCTTTTATCCCTCAGCTGTAATGGGAGGGCAATTCTGAATAAAGGTGACAACAAATCTGACAACATTTGTGAAGCATCGGCAACGGAGCCGAAAGCTGAGACTTCTGTTGCGTCTACGACTACAGTTACGACTACAATGGCAACAGTTTCAAATTCAATGATGTCACTGAATGGAGAAAGAATCTCCATTCAGTCTGTCAGGCCTTCGGTTTTAATGACGGCACCCACCTATTCAATAAAGAACGAGCCAACAACCACAACAAGTGACGGAGTACTAGGTATGATCATAACAATCAAACTGTAAACTCTGTTTCTAAATGTTTTTATTTGATCTATATCTCATCAGAGTTGTGTCTGTGTTTACCTCTCTCTTAGCTGCAGCCATTGCTGGTGTCACTGGAGGCGTTTTGCTTTTAATCATTTTCATCCTCTTGCTGTGCCTTTGTAAAGGAACCAGGGGGAAAGGTAATGGCATTTGGCAAAATAACTTTAATCATATTCTTCATTTGATGACATAAAAAAGTGTATGGGCTAATTCTCAGTTATCCAGGTCATTGTAATTCTCCAAGGCTTGAATCAAGGCAACTTGACAAAGCCTTCTGGATGGAAGGTGAGACATCTGCAAGAACCAAGAAAGAGAAGTCCAGTTGCCTTTATTCAAGCCTTGAGGAAAAGGTCTGTGCTATATTTAGCTGTATGAGTCTTGTTCAATAATACATTATTAATCCCCAAAGTTAACTGACATATCTGTAATTGTTGTTGTCACAACTTTAGTACTTACTGTTAAAAACTATCCACTGTTTCATGTTTTCCCAGATGCTGCACGCTTAAATAAAGATGAAAATGGAAACTGTAAAAGTGGTGATAAAGTAAGATATGAGTTTTCATCTTTATGACTGAATAGACACTTTCATTTTTGTTTTAATACTCACCCCTGATGTCTGTTAGAATTGGAACATAAAGTCAACGTTTATAGACGTAGGAAGCATCATTTGTCTGAGACCTTGTTGGTGATATGTATCTATTTATTCAGCTTTATTTCTATCACCGGCTAAAATGGGCTTAACTTATGTTTAGAATGATTCCATTTCCATTAGAACATTAGAATAGATGGCCTTGTAAATGTACATAACATAAACAAGACTGTAATATTAATTGTACACAGAAATATCCAGACACCTTTGCAATGCAGATGTGGTGTATTTGGTATTTGTGAGATGTTCCTACGATGCTTCCTCAACTTGAAGAAGCATCATTTACTGGACCTTACTAATTTATATTTTCCACAGAAAATTCAGAGTTCATTACACCTAAAAGTGAAAACCAAACAGGTCAAGGGACTTTTCTGTAGACTTGTGGGACAAGATTGTATCTGCATATTTCTGAGGAAATAGATACAACAAAATATGGCAGCTTTCAAAATCACATTGGCCTTCATTATCAACTAATTCAAGAAGTGAAGAACCACCAACTCAGTAATCAGGGAGGAAGGGCTTTGGTCAACAAATTGATGGGTGCCATGAATCCTCTGAGGAGATGGAAACACTTACTGAGGGACAGCTGTGGCTAAGTCCACACTAGAATTACGTTTTAAACACCCTTGACCCCTGTTCAGACTGTAAACACAGCTCTTGCAGTGGACAGACAAAGCAAAGATCATTTAGAAATGATAATGTAGTTACCGGTAATCATTTCATCTACTAAGTGTATCATTTGACCAACCTGAAAGGTTAACAAAAACAATTGAGCCTTCACAACTGTGACTGCTGACTTGTTATCTTTGGCATCCGCTGTGATGTACATAATTAGTGCATTTATTAATACTGCAGCCACCAATATGTGCAGGAGGCAAGGCTTTATCGAAGCAATCTCCAACCAGAATAATTTCTAGTAGGGCATGTGTGGTCATGTGATGTCTGTTTATGGGGACTTAATGGGGATGGAGATCATTTCCAACATGGAGTTAAAATGCAAACGTTGATGCAGATTACTTTCACTTCAGTGAAACTGCACTAGTGTGGAAGTAGTCTAGTGATACTGCGCTCCAGCAATCAGATCTGTACAGCAGAATGGCCAGGTGATGAAGATGAAGTGAAAGTGGAAAGTGATTTATCATTCCTTTGTGAAAGCATTTTAATGAGTGTTTAGAATCTCAGATAAGTGACCCCAATGGCTGTAAAAAGCCCCACTAGAGCTTCAAACCTGGAGCTAACCACTAGCCAGTTAAAAATGAGAGGTGAAAATGAATTAAATGACTCAGAAAAGAGTTCTGCTAGCTTCTATTTTAACTTGTTTGATTATTTCCAAGACAAGTTGACGCTGTCTTTGCTGCAAATATTCTGTTTGAATAAATGGAAAATGTCAGTTTTTCATCTTGAATAAATAAGAACGGCTGTGAAAATATAACACTGGATGTTAAACTTTTCACTTCTTCCACCGGCAGATTGGTCCAATCTATTTGGGGGAATCTCAGCTGACTTCATTCACAGTTACCTCGCCAGAACAAGTCTCTCTACTGGAGAAAGGGGAAGCTATCAGTGACCAAAGTCAATGCAGTAACTATTCTGAAACTTTAACCCGAACAGAAGGTTACAGCAGCCATGAGTCCATCAGCCCTTTACAATCCACTTTGGCGCTTAACAATCTAACTTCTGGCCTGTCGGAGCCCATGACTCTCCAGACCGACACAGAGTCTGTCACTCCTGTCAGCATCCCACCACAGTCCTCATCTCAGCCCACCAGCCCGGTCATCATCAGCCCCGTGACTAACAACCCCCATGTCAATGTCAACATCACTTTGCACATAAATGGAAATGGGTCTTATGGGAGCCCGTCCTTCATGCCCACAGACTTAAAACAAGAAGGTGAACTTCCCTTTGGAGAAGAGGATGAGTCCTTCAGCACCCCACAGCAAGAAGCGGGCAAACAGTCACTTATGTCAGTGCAGGAGAGTACCACTTACAGTGAAGAAGACTCATCTATCTGAAAGACACATACATTTTTCTCTTTATTTATCCCCTCCCTCTCTCGCTCTCTCGCTCTCACTCTCGCTTTGTCGCGACACATGATTGAAAACAATCTGACTCGATAAAGAGATCTACTTTTACTGTACGTAAGCTATGTTTTATCCTGTGTTTTTGCTGCTAAATGTCAGAATGTGATCCTTTTTTCCTGGTTCAAAATTATTATCCTTTACTTTATGTGTTCATTTGTGTATACAGTACACTGTAGATAAAGATGTGAATATTGTATTCCCCTTACTGATGTAGAGACATAGAAAATTAAAAAGGGATGTAAATGATCACCTGTAATCTGCAGTAATTATCATTTTCATCTTTAAAAGACATAAAAACTATAATTGACTTTAAATAACTTATTTGACCTCATTTGACCTTAGTTTTTTTGTTAATTTGGAAAGCAAGTGGCACCCCATCAGTGGCGCCACCAGGGGGTGGCCAGGGGTGGCCATGGCCCCCCCTACAAATTTGCTGGCCACCCCATTTGCCTCAATTAAAAAAATAAATAAATAAAAAACACTTGCCGGTCACATGGATTCTATTGTCAGTTATGCGATTCATCCCAAATCATTTGGGCGAAATACATACACAGGACTGTCTCAGAAAATTAGAATATTGTGATAAAGTTCTTTATTTTCTGTAATGCAATTAAAAAACAAAAATGTCATACATTCTGGAGTCATTACAAATCAACTGAAATATTGCAAGCCTTTTATTATTTTAATATTGCTGATTATGGCTTACAGTTTAAGATTAAGATTCTCAGAATATTCTAATTTTTTGAGATAGGATATTTGAGTTTTCTTAAGCTGTAAACCATGATCAGGAATATTAAAATAATAAAAAGCTTGCAATATTTCAGTTGATTTGTAATGAATCCAGAATGTATGACATTTTTGCATTACAGAAAATAAAGGACTTTATCACAATATTCAAATTTTCTGAGACAGTCCTGTATATATTACATATATATAATTTATTATTTTGGTATTAACCATTAATATATATCCAGACAAGTTAGACATTTCTGAGCCCGTATACTACAACAGTATAATAAAGTCCTGTAATTATGGCTTTTAGTTTTGGTTCCACCCCAATAATTTAAGTGGCCCCATCTGGCCCCCCCTAGGAAACATTTTTGGAGGCGCCCCTGCACCCCATCCATTCTCGGTTATGGAGGAAGTGAAAGATTTGGCCAGTGAAATTGACCTTGTAGTACCTCTGATAACAGCCTGTTGTCAACGGTGCATCTAGAGGATGGTAAGCATCACCCAAGCAGAGCTATCACTTAAGAGCTATATAGAATGACTGTTAATACAAGCAATGTAGTGGCAAATATACATTAGGAATGAAGTATACTGCTTTTCTTTCTGCGGCCGCGCCTGACACCTGCCGGTGAATAGGGGAACTGCAGCCTTTAAAACCCATACATTAACCCACTTCCTTTCCCCCTCATATACGAGGAGTGTATCAAGTGAAAAGTGAGACTCACTTGTCAGCGATCACAAACTCATCTATGAATCTGTTAATCATATTAACTATGTTTATACCGGTGTGTTTTAAGAATTATATATTCAAGGTAAACGACTAAACAGAGGTAGAATGCGGAGAGAGAAAGTGCGAGCCACTTTATTATTAGAGGGGGTCGTATTTTGCATATAAAGTTAAATTCTTTACACATTACACCAACTCACCAAAATACTTTAAATTTAACCATTAAATATGAGTTATTTTTCACTCTCTTGTAATATTCACAAGGACAACATATATTATCGTACACAAACCGTATGTGACCTGTCCCCTGCCCCCCGTCACTGGAGCCAGTTGGTTTGTTCCGTCGCCGCTGTGTGTTGCTGCTCATGAAAAGACACTTGAGTTGAAGCCGCTGATGTTGCTGCGGGTGTCGTGGTAAGTGGTCGCGCTTTTCCCCGTCTTTTATCCACCTCTATGATTGAGGGCTGTTACATCAAGGGACATTTAAACCCCTCGGCTGACATATATTCTCCAAAAGCAGCGTTGTTGACTGAGTGTTGCGCCTCTTTTGTGTCTCTACTTCCCGTCATCTTCCTGCTGAAGCCTGAATTATGGTCCGCGTTAAAGCGACGCAGAGCCTACGCCGTAGGGTACGTAGAGTACGGCGTACGCTCTGCGTCGGTGTAACGCGGAACCATAAATCAGCCTTGAGGCTGCTGCTCGGTGGTGTTGATACATCCAGCTAGCAGACACAGTGACTCAAGCCAGTTAAAGTTTATTTCCTAAGCATCGATTTGATGCTTTATCCTTGATTGTGGGAGTTAAAAACCAGAGTGTGTTTAATTTTTACGTAAAGGCACAATTAGTTGAGTATAAATATTGCTGCAGGTGTTTCTTTTCATTGCCTTGTTGGCGTTTTCCTAAATGCTTTAGAGTATGCAGGTGTTGATCCAGGTCTTTTGTTGAGTTATTTAAGTATATATTTAAAGGTGAGTGTCCGTATCAGTTAAATATGCTTTCATAATTTTTCTTATCAGAAGTGCTTATTTGAAAACTAGTATCTGATAAGTTTTTTCAAGTAACGCTGCAGTAGTATTATATATCAAAATACTGATTTGTCTCTCGACTGCTTTCAAATGCATGCAGATTAGAAGTTTTGATATTTTTTGCAGCTTTCCTTTCAAACCCGTGTTATGTTAGCAGTATGAAGTGAGTCCCATGTATGACCACTCTAAGCTCTTGTGATGAAGATTAGATATGGAGTGGTTTCTCTCTGATGTAATCTTAAAGTGTTACCAGATTAATCTGCTGCTGTTCCAACTTTCTTTGTTGCAAATGTTAAAGGATGCGTCTCTTCATTGAAGTTTCATTTCATGTCTTTCCAGCAGGAATATCCAGTCTCCAGACTTCTGAGGAATTAGTCAGTCCACACCTACGTGTCAGTGAACCGTCCACTTACAGATTAAACCAAGTGCACTCAGCCCCACAATCTTGTCCTCTTAGATGCCTCTTTGCTTTTGCAAATGGCTTGCTGTCTGAAGGACGAGCTCCTCTGTTCCATCTGTCTTAGCATTTACCAGGACCCCGTCAGCTTTGGCTGCGAGCACTACTTCTGCAGAAAGTGCATCACCGAGCACTGGAGCAGACAGGAGCCTCACGGAGTGCGAGACTGCCCTGAGTGCCGGCGGACCTTCGCCGATCCACTCCTTTCGCCGAGTCTCAAGTTGTCCAATATTGTAGAGCGCTATTCAGCCTTTCCACTGGATGCCATTCTGAACGCTCAGAGGAGCTCATACCCCTGCAAGGACCACGAGAAGGTCAAGCTCTTCTGCCTCACTGACAAAAGCTTGGTTTGCTTCTTCTGCGACGAGCCAGCGCTGCACGAGCAGCACCAAGTGACCACTATTGACGAGGCGTACGAGGAGATCCAGGTCAGTTGTTAAGCATGCAATTTGACTGCATAGTAGTAAAGATGAGGCTGATATTTTGTTAAAAACCACCCGTACTCTCATCACATTCAGATGGGTCAACTTGTTCATCCCACTGGAGCTGCCCATTAAAAGCGGGTCTCACTCTTTCACACGCCATTAGGACTTCACATACACTGAGCAGCTTCACTCCAGCAGTTTGGTGATTTTGTGTTTTGCCCATGAGAACTCTAAATTTATTAGTTGCTAATTTGGTAGTAGCCTTCATAATCATTGACCACTTCACGGTGACTGACCTCTGAAATGTTTACGTGTGCCTCTTGTTGTGATCAGAGGTCAACAGTCTTGTTTCTTTGGTTCACTTATTCATATGCAGTTGAGTCATGCTGGTGGTCAGCCCTCGCTCTAAAGCAGATCTGGAAACTGAGTAGCTTTACTTGAAAAATAAGCATTAAATCTCCTCCCTGGACTGCGAGTTCAGTAACGTTTTACCTCCGTAAGAAGCATGTAATGCATATAATTTAAAAAAAAAGGAGATTTTCCAGGATTACCCAGCCATAGTGGTGATGATTTTTTTTTAATTTATTTTTTATTAAAGGACATACAATTCCGGTCTCAACACACATTTCTTGTCATCACTCTGCTTTTAAGCAATAGAAAAAATACTTCAAAAGTTAAAGGAATTTGGTTTGTTTCAGGTCTGGGATCTTGATTCAGACGGCAATAAAATTTGACTTTTTTTTTACCAGATTCAGAGTGGGTTGTGAAATGAAGAGCAGGAGGTAAAGCCTCAATTATTCAATGATTCATGTAATTTTAGTTTGTTTACGGCAATTGGCTGTGGTGATATTAATTTCCCTACAAAGCTTAAACGTGTCATGTGTGTACACTGAGTCATGTTTTCCGCATGAACAGGAAGGGTTCAGTGTTTGCTTTCCTCACTGTCTGAATAATTCCATTCCCATGGAGCCAAAATCCAATAACTGAGAAACAAAGCTCTTAATCCTGTTCCTTTGCTGCTCCAGAGTGCATAGCAACACATTCCAGGCTAATACTATGTAGCCTGTCACAATTTTCACGTCTATTGCTACCCATATAGATATCTACTCTGTCACCTTAAACAATTTTCTAAGCAGTAGCTGATGGTTAAAGATCAGATTTGAGGTTTTAAAGTGTTTGTTTAATAAAGCTCAACATTCAGGCCACGTTTATTAAAAAAATTATAGTGCTATCTTTGTTGCGCACTCATTTGTGCAAATACGTCACACAACTGGACATTCCCTTCTTATTGCACACATTGTTTTTGAGAGATTGCTGCAGCCTTTGATTATTCATGACTATGACCTTCCCTGATGTATCTGAAAATATAATTGACATGAAGAAGTTCGTTCTGCAAAGGAGCTCTGAATCAGTGAGCAGACTGTGACCGAGTTATAACCTCTATCTGATGAGAGGCAGAATTGCTGAATAACAGGCATCGTGGCATTTAGAGGTCTACCAGGCACACAGTCAGCAAGGCTGAGCTGGCCTGGATTCCCCAGGAGGAACTGGAGGAGTTCCCTGGAGACCGGGAGCATCTCTGTGTCACCGCCACCCTGATTCAGATGTTTACAGAATATTACATAGAGAGCTTTTTTTAGAGATTTGGATTCTTTATGTTAATAGGAGCTTACATCTGCATACATTTATTGAGCTAGAGAGTTGCATACTTCAGATCGCCTGAAGCTACAAATGGTTTCATACAGCTATTATTCATATTTGCCTCAAGAACTGTAAACAAACAGTTTTTTTCCCACTTTTTTTTTTTTTCCTTCTCTTTAAACTGGAATGCATGTTAAATTTGATTAGAACCGGTTTGTACCACCAATGTATTTAGCAAGAGTAACTTTATAATTTCAGAAAATAAAAAAAAACAAGTTAATTCAATTATGAGATTAAACATACTCCGTTTTATTGGAAACATGGAGACATGCCTGCTCTTCTCTGCATTAAACACAGCTGACAGTCCTGTGAACATCAGTTAAGCCCTCTTCAGTTTCTAGACGAGCTCTGTATAGGAAGCTTGGGAGGGGTCAAACTGTGTAATCTTGAAGTAATTAGGACCGGCACAAGATGTTTCCCACTTCTTGGATGCAAGCTCGCCCCTCTGCTTGAAGTTGTTTTCAAGACGGGGATCTGGCGTTTTGTATTCTGGCAGGAGCTTTGGATGCTTCCCAGATCCACAATAGTGGAGGAGTGTCGAAGCACCAAGGCCCCATCAGCAACAACCATGACCCTTGATGAGTTTGGCATATTGGCCTTTTTGGGAGGGTTTCTTATGTTATGTCTTATCCCCACGACAGATGATCATCAATGTCTTTAGTTATTAATTCATTTATTGTCAAAACTTAAAATTCTATATTAATTTTATAATCACTTCCTGCTGATATTAGGCAACTTGCAAACTGTTTTTTCTTTGTCCAGTGAGCAGGCTGGAACTGTGTCAATTGGAAACAAATATGTGAGAGCTGTGCCTGCAGGCTCAGACTTCACTTAGCATGACGCTTGATGGCGCTTAACAAAATGCCAAAACAGTATGGTGTGGATGTGTTAAAGTGTAGCTTCAACCGCAGCAGTAAACGCAGCAGTAAGTCTATGTGGCCACAGGGCATGTGCCATGCCAGCTTGCTGGCCTAGTTCAGATTAACCTTAGACCTTTGTAGGGTGGGAAAGTTTGTTGATTGAAAAAGGATTTGGTAGGTCCAGAGCCAAAGCGTTGCCTCATTCTTTTTTGTTTGGAATTTTGGACTGGCTTTAACTGTTTCTTTCTCTTTCATACATTCATGGATTTGTCTTTTCTTTTTTTCTCTCTCTCTTTAGTTGGCCTTTTGAATTTGTATACATATGTTTGCCCTGTGTTTTTAGAGGGGTTGAAAAACTCTGCAGTGGTGTTAGAATTGACAAATATTTTCGGAAGAAGCATGATTTTTGTTTCTGGATAATCCAACAACAGAGAAATATAGTAAGAGTAGTAAAAAGTCACCATCTCACTCCATCACCTACTACAGATGCATTCAATTTCAGACAGTTCGGTTTACATTTGTTGCACCAATTCACAACAAAATCATCTTGAGGCACTGAAAGCAAAGAAAAGCTTACAAATTTCGGTGCAGATCAATAAATGGAATCCAATTCTTCCCAGTCATATCTTAATTTTAAGAGCCCGATTTCATGCTAAATCATAAAAACCTGCATTAAATCTTAATTTTGGTGGAAGGAAGATAAAACCTCCACCAGAACCAGGCTCGAGCAGGCCAGCCATCTACATTGACCAGTTGGGGCTCTGACATGGCATGAAAGAGACGCCAGCAAGTGGATGAGACCAAGGATATCTGCTTTTGAGACACAAAAGAACATCATAACTGTCATAATCGTGACATGTACATACAGAATAAACAAACAATAGTTAGGAAAGACCACATAGCATCATGAGGTCTGCCATCAGTGAAAGCCTAAAGCAGCATAACTAAGGGGATGATCCAGGTCAACTTGGACAACCCAAAACTATAAGCTTTATTAAAAAGGGCAGTTTTAACCCGAATGATGAAGGTAGAGGGCAAGAGCCTGAACACAAACTGACAGCTCCTTCGACAAGATACAAGCCTATAAGACTGAAGGCTCTGCCTCCCGTTCTACTTTTTGTCCAGTTAGTCTAGCGGAAAGAAAAAAGGTAGCCCTACACACAAGACTGATATTTCACAAGCATTTTTCAAAGGCACTCCATATAACAAAAATAATCACTGAAATGATCTGCACTGACGCCTGAAACTGTTCCTGGCGAACAACCTCTGATGTGCAAAATCGTTCAATCACTGCACACAAGGAATACAAACACTGATGTTCAGAGTTTGTAAGATAGATTTTGTAGATGTTTTATTTTTTAACGGAAAAGAAGGCTGAACTTTAAAGGTTTTCAGTTCAAATATGTGCAGCTTTTTTTTGTGCATTTATAAATAAGTAGTCGGGAAAGCAGGAAGAAATTTTGTTTTTACATTTTGCCCTTCAGTTCAAAGAATTTTGTTTTTGCAACATTTTACTAGTAATTTTTTATTTAAAATATCCAAAGTATAGAAACGTTTTGCACACCGGTTCTGCAGAAAGGTGCGTCGGAGGAGAAAAGAAGCAGCCAATTTTAAAAAAGAAAACTCCCGCACACGTTCTTCTCACCAGACTACAGTATTTATTGGGCCAACGTTTCGGTCATCGACCTTTCTCAAGGCATCAAAAAAATTAAAATATCACCATCTCTATTTATGCTATTTTAGATTTTTTTGTGTGTGTGTTTACGTTATTTGGAAAAAGATACATAACACATCTTTTAAAAATTGAAAGGTTTTAGGTTGGGTTTTTTTTATTTGCACAATAATTGTTCTTATTTTACTTTTTTTGTTCTTTTACTTTGTTCTGCTGCAATGTATCTGGTATGCGACTTTGTTCGGAAACAGTCATTTTGACATGTGTATACACAGAAGAAAATGATATATTGCAATATATATCATTACCGCACATGCTTCAGATTATATCGCAATATAGATTTGAAGCCATATCGCCCTACACCTAACCCAATTCAACCAGGGCTCCCACTGTACATCGAGATTCCACAAGTTTTCAGATAAGTCAGCCTCCTGTTACGTCATGTAATCGCTGCTTTAACTCTGTGTTGACAGCGTTTCTGGCTGACCAGTATCCCACATGCCTTTGGTGTGTGTGTGTGTGAAGATGTAATCTCCTTAGCTTGGCCTGTCACTCTGTTGACCTCAGACCCTAAGTCCTGTAGCTGTGTTGAAAGCTTTACCTCATGCTGGTTTGCATCCTCCCCTAAGAGCTTCTTTGGCCAAATATGTAATACACAAACTCATCCAGCACTGAACTATTGCATGATGATCCACACACATCTGGCAAACAGTCACATACCACATAAGCACTTGCTTGCACATAATGGATATTATGGTGTAATTGAGGAGGATTTGTTGTTTGCTCTTTTCCTCTCCGGGAGCAGAAATGTCAGATTTAGGATGGATTTTTATATCAGCAATTACATTGAATTCTAGAACTGTAGTTAAATTGAATATATAAAATCTTAACATTTTTGTTTTTAAAAGCAACAAATGTGATTGAGATTCAGGAGTATTCACATTTAGATTTTTCTTCAAAGAACTCATTTTAATTTGCATATATTCTAAATCAAACAACGTTTTTGTCGTGTTAACTTTAAATTCAGAAAGTGAATAGAATGGGGCCACCATTTTTGTATGTGTATTAACCCCATTCCTTCAATGTATTAGGAAATTCCACCTTTTTTTATTTTTTTTTTATTTTAGGCTACACTGGTTAAGGTAATATGACAACAGCTCTCTCCCTTACTGTTTCCAGAGTGGGAGCTCTGGCGCCATCTGAAATAAAAGTTGGCTGGATTGTTGTGGCACTAATTGGGGCCGGACGAAGCTGTGCACTTATTACTTCATTGATGTGGTTTAAAGTTGGCAGTGAACTCCTGCAGAGGACAAATTAGAAGCCGCAGCAGCTATTCTGCTTTCAATGTGGGAATTAGGACTGTCAGTGGGCTGTGTCCAACCGCACAGTTGCAGGAATATGCAAACTTGTCCTGCTGTCAGCTCACCCTAGGGATGTGTTTACGCTCCACTTCTCAGCAGATAAGAGGGGAAATGGGCTACAACACCCAGTTGTCTAAGCATTTGGGGACTTTTCTCCTACACTTAGTGAAGAGCAGTAGCAGTCACCTGTGCTGTTACACTCCCCTTAGTTAAACTGAAACCCAAGTTGAAACTGAAGAAATAATCAAGTGTTTAGTCACTTGGTCTCCTGATTTACCTTTGTGCCCTTTTCTATAAACATCAATCTTAAAACTAGTAATTCTTGTTTTATCAGACCCCATGCAGGAGGGTAATGATGAAAATGTTTTAGGATTTTTCTCATCTGCCTTGCTTTAATGCAGGAGATGTTTTTTTTAGAAAATGGAGAGGGCCAGCCTTTGAAGTATTCCTCTGGTGGTTTAAAATGTTCTGTCTTTCACTCGCGAGCTGTCAGCTTCTGACCGAGAGCACTCTCATGACCGTGCTGCTGTGGTAATGAGTCGGACAATTTCAAGGGCACCCACAGCAGCCATCTCCCCTGTGGGTCTCACTCAATATGCCTGACTTAATTTCTTTTTTCTTTCCTTCTTTCTTTCTTTCAGAACTTCACTTCTCACTATCTTTTTTTTTTTTTCTTCTTCTTCTTGGAATATGTATTGTTTATTGACCAGTTCTTTGGAGATATGTAGTTCCCAGCTTCCCACCCTGCTAATTTCCACCCGGCCCAAACAAATGACTTTGTCCAGCTTGGCAGTCAGTCAAGGTGGCGTGACAGTGAGATTTCTTTCATGCAGAAACTGAGCCACTGGGGGAGAAAGATCAGTCACGTTCCATTAAAGGAGTCCTGGCATAATATTCTCTTCCGGTAAGGGCTGGTAGTTCATGCTGCATTTATTACTGGTAACACTGATGATGCTTGAGGGAGGACGGAGCAAGGATGTGATGCTGTTGGTACAGATGCAGATAAACTGCTGCACTGATGGGAGGAAAAAGTGAGCTGGTGAACCTGTCATGCATTAAAAATGTTCATCGACCAGTTCTGCAAGGAGCATAGATTTTTACAATTGGCCATCAGCCACCAAACATGCAGATGAGAGCTGTTAGACAGCTACTGTACCTACTGGAAAGAGAGGTGACAAAAGATACCTTCATAGCCGAGTGGCATTGTAAAGATGCACTGGTGGTCCCCTCATTCCACCGCCACTCTCCAGCTACGCATTCAGTAATCCCAGAAAGGTGTGACATTCCCTAAGTGTGTTTTTTGCAAAGTATTATGGCATTCCTCATTTTGAAGTGGGTCCCTTTCCTCTACTTCGTGACCCACAGTTAACGATGACCCTAATGTGTCTGGGTATTGACTGCTTTAGTCAGTCGGCTGTGAATAAAACAAACTGACCTCACTTTACTGATTTTTATCCTCTGTAGTTTGCAGTTATCCCTTCGACCCGTTATTCCTTTCAACAATGTCAATTCACACAGCTCTGTTTAGCCCCATAACTACCTTCTGTTACTACCTTCCAAGGCGGTTCAAATCAACTCAGCTGAACATCTCCAATCCACCACATCATCATCATGCTTACTTAAGTTGTTAAATCAGGTGCTATGACTGTTTTTATTAGAGATGCACCGATCAGGATTTTGAGGGCCGATCACCGATCTCCAAAATCGGTATCTGTCGATATTGCCGATCACAGCGTGAAATCCATAAATTCGTCAATATTGTTGTCTCATGTATACAACACTGACATTGTATTAGGAGATGAGAAGGTATCATGAATTTTCTGTTTTATTGCAGGCTGCGGCAATGTGCAATATTTCACCCTCTAGAGACTCTTAGAGACGACTTAGACACTGCTTACAAAGAGTAAGTGTAGTTTACTAGCTTCAGCTTTCCTGTGGTAATAATCATGTACAACATGTGCAGCAACACAGACAACAGCAGACATGTCACTCTCTAAAAGTTGATACAAGTTGTAAACTATAAACCTTAGTTTTCCTGTGGAAAGAGGAATTAAATCTTAAAATAAAAATGAATTATTAAGCTCTGTGAAAGCTTTAGCGATAACGTATGCCGCGTGTGAGGAAACTCTTGAGTGAAGCACAATTCTTCACACTAGAACTCCAAATGTCACTCGTGAAGCCGACTGACACGACTGTCGTCCTGCGTAAGGGTTTGGGCAGTATATAGTTTGGTAAAACTCCAGGGGACATTCATTAGTGAAATATTTACGACTCGGCAGCGTGTACCGCAGATCCAAACTGCTAACGAGGCGTTTAAACCTGATGTCTTCTACAACAGAAAGCGGCTGATGATCAAGGCATATGAATCCATTACCTTAGGATATAGTTCTTGATTTTTCTTGCTGCCGTTTATGTCTCTGTTACGTTCAGTGGAGTTAGCGGCGTGGCTGCACCTCCTGTTCTTTCTCTGCCCTAACTGCACCCAACTTTGGAAACTCAATAAACTCCATGTGAAAAACATTCAAATGTCTTATGAGCTTCGTGTTGAAATTATTTTATAACATTCCTCCTCGGGGTATCTCCTTTGCACACCTTGCAAACTGCAAATTTGTTGTCCTTTTCGGACATTGTAATGTAGAACTTCCATACCGGCGAGACCATTTTCAGTGTTGATGTTTGGTAGAGACGGCCACGCCCCCTAAGCAGACCTGGGTCCGAGGTGTGGGAACACACACCCTGGTGGTGATTTGTTGTTGTAAACGTCATCACATCGGCCCGCTTTGAACTATTATTTTCCGATCTCCGATATAAAACCGATAGGGCCATTATCGGGCCGATGCCGATCGATCGGTGCATCTCTAGTTTTTAATATGTTCGTTTTTAGAAAACACTTTGTTTTACGTGACAAAGGAATGGGAAATAATCTCAAACGTATTTTATCCGTGTTGATGTTGTGTGTCTTTTATACTGCAACAACCAACATTTTGTATTTAAAGATATACTGTTGTAATGATCTTACAAGAGGGTTTGTTTGAAAACTGAAAAAAAGAAAAACACTCTGACACTGCGTCAAGTTAGGCAACTTCTTAAAAGCAGAAACTTTGTTAATTTGCTGGTCTGAAGCATTAAATGTGTATTAATACATAAAGAAAATTCATCAGAAATGGGCTTGGAAAAAGGATAGTTGTTGTCCATCAGTGTGAGAAGAGTTATATCATTTCCAGACAATTTTGAGTAAATCATTGAACAGTGGCAGCAATTGTGAACAAGTGAAAAACATTCAAGTCAATTCACAATCTTTTCAGGGTTTGATGTCACAGTAAGTCCAATGTACAATTCTCAGACGTCTTAACAAAGGTTCCATGAGCACACAGTCTACACTCTGGTGAGCATGGTAAATGTTAGAGTTCTGACAGTATTATTACAAAATACTAAATGCGTATGACTTGTTTGGAAGTGTTTCCATAATCATGACTCTCTTCTCTAAGAAGAAAATGATAGCAAAGTTGCATCTGAACAAACTTCAGCTTTATTTATGAAACAAACCACAAGATTTCTGGAAAAATGTCTCTTGCGCAGATGAGATCAAAGTTGAGATGTGGGGTTTATGCAGAAGACCATTTTTGGTGAAAACCAAATGCTGCATTTCAGCATAATTACCTCATACCAATTTTGTAGCAACATTGCAACAAAGAGTGGACCAAAATTCCTCCACAGTGATGTCAGAGACTTATCACAATTACTTAAATTTACTGCTACTAAAGGTGGTTCTACAAGCTATTCAATTACGGTATGTCAAAAGAGGAAAAAATCCCAAATAGTCTGTAATAAGTACAAACTGACCAGTGTATTGTGGTTCAACATCATGAAGCTGGCCTTTAAATCCCTCAACTTAATCTTTTGTTGCTCAACCTTTTTTAGGCTGTAATCACTGAAATCAAGGGATTTCTGTAACTTGGTGAAAAGATCTACCCCTGTAGACCAGGTATTTTGGTTCGCTTCTCATAAGCAAACTGCTCCAGCTGTTTGAAGGGTCTCTTCTCCAGACTTTTATAGCTCTTTCCACATATGTTCAGGATTGTTATCAGTAGGAGGTAGGCCTGGGCGATGAAGCGAAAATTTGCAGTTACCGTCCTTCACTGCGATGACCGACGTCAATTTTCCAATGTCGGTAAAATCGGTGTTTTGACTGTGTGTGATTAGTTTCATTCAGGGGCGAATATACTTGCTGTTTGAACCTGCGTTGTGAGCGTACCTCACTCGCGTAGCACCCGAAGAGAGCGCGTCGTACCGGCGGTAACTGATTGGGGGCAGTATGCAGAGCGAGAGTTAGAAAAGTAATAAAGTATTTCGTAGTAGTATAATAAACCAGCTGGTGGAATAACTGATAAATAAACAAGACAGCAACATGGGATGAAGTGGAGATCACTGCACTGCTTTTCTTGTGATCTCGTTAAAGAAAACGGCGCCATCACAGATGGTTTCAGGCCGTTCAACCAGAGCCGTCGGGAGACTGGAGAGCTTGTTCGTCCTGCCGATGCAGCAACTAATGATGAGAAACAGCTGCAGTATTTTTCCCATTTCCTCCGTTTTCTTTGGCGACTTGTTACATGGGATTGTCCCGCTAATTCAGCTCAAAACCAGACACGGCGAGTCTGAGACTGCAGCAGAGAGTTGGCTGTCATCCTGTGCTACGTGAGGACGAGCTATCGCGCTGTAGCAGCCAGTTACAAGCTTGGAGCATGTTGCACATGTCGGGAGATTCATTTACTGAAATATCTGGAGCAAAGTCTGTGTGAGTCGAGCGATAACTGAAGAACCTCTGTAATCAGCTCAGACTTTTGATGATCATTGGACAAAACACCTCACGAGCACCATTACCGCTGTGTTTGCCATGCATCTTCTGACGAGCACGGACATAACGAGCACGACTCTGTATCTGCACCCAGGACTTAACAATTTGCCGCCCACTGTTTTGACACGCATGTTTGTCATTGTAAACTAGTGATGTCGCATCATAAATGTGAGAATAACTGCTGCTCAGCCAGCCTCTCTTCAAAACAGTGGGCAATTTTCCGACCTCCGCGTCAAGTCACTTGTGGTCAGCTGGTGCTCTGAACCTGACCAGCGTTACTCGCGGGCAAAGCGTGCGTGCGATCACGTGACTCCACCCATCCAGGCTGAACGAGTAGGGAAACCCAAGAAAATGGCTGCTGGTTCAAACGAAGAAGCGGCCGACATAACAGGGCTATCTAGTGTGAGACTCGTGCATTTCAACAAGTTCACACTCATGTCACACATGGCATTTCTCATGCTGAGAAATTAACTTCAGCGCACAGTAACTCCAACAGCCTATCTTACAAAGGAGTCATGGCACGCTACTGTGTGCGCTGAGCACTCAACTCAGAGCAGCCGTCTAGAGTTACAGCAAATATGAAAATAGATTTTTTTTTTTGCCAGCTAAGGGTTATCGTACGTTTATCGAGGTAAAACGGCCCAATTTATCGTGATATTGATTTGAGGTCATATCGCCCAGCCCTAGTAGGACACTTCAGAATTGCCCAGTGTTTTTTTCTTAGCTGGTATTTACTAGTGTACTTTGGGTCAGCATGCATTTGGATACATTTCAGTCTTGATTTCTTATATTTTGCTTTCAGTGGGGAACTCATCTGTTGATAAATGATCTGAATATTTTTTTTTTTTTTGTAAGCACTTTGAGATTTCCGAATGGAAAGTGCATTATAAATTAAATGTATTATTATTATTCTTATTGTTGTCTGTCATTAGGTCAACTTTGGCTCAAACTGTGACACCAATGTACCCTGTCCTTGGAATTCAGCTTGAATCTTTTTGGATTTTTTTTTCAGGGCTTACCTGGTTTAATGATTGTTTTAGCAATGTTTTCTCATTGCCACTTTTTATTTTACATGTATAACTCGACTGTAAAAGCTGAGGGGGGAGGGAATCAACAATGCATTTAGCCATTTGTAGTCGCATATGGATCTGTATGTTTTTCATATAGGGTGGGAGATGGGATATGATCACAAATTGCCAGTGGAGTCTCGTGTGGATGCGCATGTTTATGGAAAGTGTGAACAGACCCAGTTAGAGCTGTTTACGTGTGACCTGATCAGCCAGGATGGAATTTAATACCAGGTCCTGCCAGTATATATCTGAGATGCTTAAGGCTTTGATAGAACTAGGGTATTTGACACATGAAGAAAAAAAACAAAAGGACAACTTCCCTGTTTGTCCTGCATGCCAATTGCTATTCGAAGCTTTATACTGGTCCTGCTCTACCTCTCAGGTAGTTTAAGACTCAAAAGTTTAAGGGCAGCACTTCTGCTTTTATCCACCAAGATGACCAGTAAAGCTTCTCTCCTCACTGAACCTCCCAGTTTCAGCAGGGACCTGCAGATTTAAAGTGATGTTTAATGCTTAGCCCTGACCAGTGGAAAGAGCAGCCTGCACACCACTGATACTGCTACAAAGATTACATTAAACATAAAAGACTTTGCTGTGGAAGGTGATATAACCTTTTTTTTTTTTTAATTCCTTAGGGGTAGAATAATCTCCTAAAGGCGGTGAATATGAAATTAGATTTTTGGAGGATGGCTTTGGACAGAGATGATTGCAGACCTTGGAAAAAGTTAAAAATTAATGAATGGTGAGTGATAGTGCAGGGGTTATTATACATTCTGTGCTTTTAGCTTTGTCTCCCAGTTGGATATTTGGGTGGATGTGAGCCTGAGCTGCTGTGCCCTTTTACTAAAGCCATGAGACTCCGAACCCTGAGAGCTGGAGAATTAACACAGATTACACAGCATTGTTCTCAGGGGGTTTAGGCCGGGATGGATGGGACTGTAATCTTGTAATTCTTTGTGTCTGAGATGATTTAATTAGACTTGCTGGTGATAGTCTTTATTTTAAAGTCCCAGTCAAAGCCATGTCTGACCCATCCCTATCCCAGAACTAATAAATGGAGGCAGAGCCTGTTCAGTTTAAATTAGAGGCCTTAGTTGTAGTTCTAATGACCTACAAACCTACAGATTCTCTCTGTTTCAGGGGGCCGTAATTGGCTGACGGCTGGAAATGCTTTGCCATGATCGGTTTAATCTGAGCGACGTGATTGGGTGAATTGTATCAAACCAAGCAACAGTTTTAACTTTGATGCCTGATGTCACATATGTGATACACACCTCTTCTAAGACTTTTGTACAACCCCCAGAAACAAAGTAATATAACAAAAATAATAATACTTTTTTTTAAATTCTAAAATAAAAAATTACCCAATGTATTCAGAGATGCAAAAAAATATTAAACTGTTGAAAAGAAAATTAAGTGTTTTTTAATTTCAATAAATAATGGAGGCTTTACATAAAAGAGTGTATATTTTCTGTGTATCATTTAATATATGAGGCATTAAGAGTCTAATGCTTAAACATGTTTTAAGTGCACTTTTAAAAAAATATTGACTTTTATACTTTAATTATTAATACTAATCGTATTTGACCGGGTTCCATCTAATCAGTGGGGAGCATCCAGCTGTATCGTCTTGTTCTGGCTGTGGTTCCCCTTTTCATCTAGTCTGCACATTAACAACGGCTTCCTGCTCCAGCAGCTGTTACTAGTTTAGGTACTTAGGAAACGCTCTTATCCACCGTGACTTATACTGAAGGCTGTGGTAGAACAACAAAGCATGGCTGAGCTTAAATAAATTAAGTTTCTGTGTAGTTGTATCAATTAAAGTGATGGATAAAAGTTTTCTTAATAAAATAGTCATTGTTCAGTTTAGTATCAGACTCAAAATTATTACTTAATATTTTTATGACTTCCTGATTGGCTGTAAATCCACAACTCCATAGAGACCCAGAGACGGGTGATTTAAAGATGGAAAGAGTAGGCTAAATAGATGCTGATTTGAATAAATTAATTTCCTCCATGTGCCACTGCGTAGTCAGTTTTAAGGCGCAGTGTTGCTCTGTTTTAAATAGGACGGTGTTATTTAGTAGATTTGTTATTGTTTAGTAGTTAACGTACAGATAAGCATGTTCCATGAAGACAACCTGAAAAAGTGAGTTGAACAAAATTTCAAATTTAACCAATGGGAATGGCCTATTTCTCCACATAACCTTTTAATAAAGCTCTTTGTCTACATCCTGGCCTTATTCTATGATGAATTTTTATATATATATATATATATATATATATATATATAATACTCTGCTACTCTGCTGGTCACTGCGAATGTGAACAATTGTTTTATAAAAATAAAACCAAGTTGGGAAAATACAGGTTTTGTGTCAGAGTTGAGCTGTAGTTTTGTCGTTGTTTTTTTAAGTTCTTATAGCCATTTAAAAAAAAAAAAACTTTTTTACAGGTACTCTATGTATAAAAAATATGTATAAATGCAGCTTTAAACAGGTTTATGATTTGTCTCACACTGTTATGGTTGAGCCTGTTGATTTTAATTGTTTTTCTTGCGTATTTTGCTGTGTTACTAGTTTAACAGTTTTCAACCCACTCATCTTCATCAGACATTAAATGTTTATCATAGCGTTTGTTTTTTTTTAAACCAGCCTGTGTGGGGGCTTTGCTAAAATTAATATAATAGGATAATCTAAGCTTCAGTATGTGGAATATTTATAAATCAAGGGATTTACTGTTATCAAACCTTATTGGAAGCTAGAACTATGATTCATACAACTGTGACTGACCAGTCTTTAAACAGTTTCGTTTATAAAAAGAGGTATATTTCTTAGATATTTAGCTGACTGAATGAAGAAGCAGGCATACACATTATTTGATCAGATAGCGCTGTTGGCGAGCTGTAGTCTGCTTAGTGCATGCAGACCAGATACAGCAGAGCAGCTTCTAGCTGCAACAACGCTGCTAAGATGAGGTAGAGGGAAACAAATGTGTTTGTTATCCCTGCCGTTGGGCTCTGGATGTCATGCAACTGCATATTAACAACATGCTGACCATCCTAGGTCTGAGCTTATTTAAAGCTTATTTGGTTGAAATGAATAGTGACAGTGAAAAGACAATGGATTTAGGATATATGGTCCTTCACATGAGTGTTGGGGTCTTGATTGCTCTCACATTTTTTATTTTATTTTTTTTTTTAAAAAGGGGACAAGTCAGATATATTGAGAATCCAATCAGAGTTCATGTCCACCACATTTTATTTACACTGAGCGTCCTTGGAAAAAAAACCTTGCTCTCACACTAGTTGCAGACATTACAAACACTAGTGGGATTTTGAACGAAGTCGTTTTCTCTTTCAAATAGAGCAGGGCTGACCATTAACAAAAGGTAATTTAAAAAGGTCTAAGAAGCCTCAATTTCATCTCCTTTAAGTAGACCATCATAGTCATTGTTTCGTCTCTGTGAATGATGTGGGAAGCTTTGTTTTGTATGTTTTTAGTGTCATGTTGTCTCACAAGCCCAAAGGAAGTGCTTATTTTTAATATCTTGGTTTTTCTCCTCTTTCTTCAGTTACCTCTTGCCATGATGTATAGCCCCCTCAGAGATTAGCATCTTGCTCTGACAGGGTTGACTGATGGCTCTTAAAAGAGGGACTGGTTGCTGCAGTGAGAGTCATTGAGAAATTCCATTTGAAGCTTTTATAAGAAATTAAAATTGCTTTCTGGCAAATTGTTCTTTTCCAGCTAAGAAAAATGTACACATCTTTGTCTTGTTAATTGAATATCTGTGTGAAAGCTAGTCCTGCACGGCAGACAGGAGAGGATCAGCTATAAAAGCCTCAAGGCTGAAGGTGAAGCATTGAGTGTTTCATACCAGCAACAGACTCTCATCGGTCATCGCCTCTCAGATTTCCACTCTAGTGCCAGGAGCAGTCTTGCTCCTCTTTAATAGCTTCTCCTTCTCTGTGTAGATGATCAAACTTTACATTTACAGCTCTGAAATGTACTAGTCTTTTTTTTTTTTTTCTTCTTTTTTAAAACTCCTCCACCTACTTGGTGCCTTGGGGCTGCCACACACCTGCCTCCACATCCACACACTCTGCAGACCTTTGTCAGCAGTCCAAACATCATGAATCTTTTTCACTTGGAGGATAAATATAGTAGGACTGATTTGCTGTGTTGTTTTTCTTTTTCTTAGATGTTCATGTTTTGGGTAATAAATATGCATACAGTGTGCCCTTTCTTGCTCCAGAAAGTAAAGCGGCTGCCTCCAAGCATTCATCATTTACATGACGTGGCCTATATTCAGAGGGCTGATGATGGTACTGCTTTTCCCAAATGTTACGGATGAGATTGAAGTAGTAGATAAGAGGGTCATTTGTGATAATGCCCTGGATCACATTGGGAGCGAACAGGTCTTCTTGTGTAGAGCTTTCTATTGCAGGGTTTGGTAGATGGTGATAATATTTCAGTGGGCCCCACAGATGTGTTAAAGCCACCCAAAAAATTACATGAACCAAAGTCACCACCTGGATTTAACCAAGCAAACAGGTAAAATCTTCTCATTGGATAATTGCTGCATGGATGATTGTTTTTGTCAACAAGTTATTGAACAGTAACTGATGAAGTGAGTAGCTTCTCACTTCTTAAACAATCATGTCTAAAGACGCATCCTGTGGTCGTAGAAAAGGTGTTAATCTGTTACAAAGTATTGGCATGCATCAAGCAAAGAAAACATCTAAGTACTATAGATGAAATTGGGTTAACTGCCCAAGGTATTACTGAAAACTGGAAGGGTAGTGGGGAGCCATAATCTTTGAGGAAGAAATGTGATGAAAAAATATCTTCAAAGGTCGTGATCGATAATCATTTAAACATCAGGTGAAATAAAACAATCAAAACAGTAGAACTCTGTTACTTTCATTATTAAACATAAGAGCAAATTCCACATGCACAGTGTGAAGGGGAACTTAACACCTTAAGAAAAACACCTTTCAGTGAGGCAAATTTTGCAGAAATGGGAGCATAAAGTTTGGACTCTGGAGCAATGGAAGAAGCTCATGTGGTCTTAGTCCAGATTTAGTCGGTTCCAGACTGATTGATGCATCAGGGCAAGAACTGAGGCAGATTAAATTATGCATCCATCAAGCCTAGTGCCTACTGTAGGCTGTGGGGGCAGTGCTATGATCTGGAATTGCTGCAGTGGTCAGGTCTAGGTTCAGCAACATTATGTGCAGTTATGCAAATATAGTGATATATAGGTTATACCATCAGTGGATTTTTATTTTATTTATTTTTTATTTTTTTCCCCCTGGTGGCACAGGCGTATTACACGATGACCATGCCAGGATTCATTGGGCTCAAATTGTGAAAGAGTGGTTCAGGGAGCATGAGACACACAGACATTGATTGGGACCACACAGAGTACAGACCTTAACCCCACTGAGATCTTTGAAGTGTGATGGAGAAGACTGTGGGCAGCTCTTCCATCCTCAATAAAAGATCTTGCTGAAAAATTTGGAAAGAAATAATCAGAACTACTCAATAGAAATATTAGTGAGTTACTTTTTTTTTGGCAACCCCTCATGTGCTTCCAACCCTTAAATCAGGAATAAGTTTGTGTAAAATGAAAATAAAATCGAGTGATGTAGTTTGACTTTTATTCCTTTTGCAGACAGTGTGAACCAAACATTCCTTTTTTTTTCTTTTTTTTTTTCAATCATTTTATGTCATTGGTTAATTCACATCTATTTTTGAATTTCAGGCCTGCAGCAAAGTTTAAAAAATGTTGGAACAGGAATGCTCTGACTACTGTCCGATGTCGCCATTCCTTATCATACTTTATTTTTAAAGGTCTTAAAGTTTTTTGGCATGAAGGATATCAAGTGATGGAGCCTTTCTTCCTGCAAGCATGTCACTTTTTTATTTTTTTCCCCCAAAATTCTTAAATAAAAACAGATCAGGAATGCAAGTGGGCAAGTTTAGTAACTGGACCTTCCACTCCCTTAGCCGTGTGAGTGGAATGTGGTTTGGTATTGTCATGCTGAAAAATTAATGGATGTCCCTGGAAAATATGTCAGCAGGCAGCATGTATCGCCCTAAAATATCAACATAACTTTCACATTGGTGCCGTCATCACAGATGTGTAATTACCCAATTGGTGGTTCATCCCAGATGCCTCTCAGCCAGGAGATGGGAATGCCATCTCCTGGCTAAGGTTAGCATAAGGGTTCTTTTTTTGCTCCCCCTCAGTGAAACTCACGTTTTATTTGTAATATAGCTCTGTTTTGAATCAACTGACAATTTTTTCGCGAGTTATCACTTGCTCATGTGACTATATCAAATGTTTTAAAATGGTGGTTCTTGATCCACTGCCATCTGAGGGATTGGAGATGATGGCTGTCCATCTTAGGCCTGCGCCCTTGTCCTTTTTATGGACTGAAAATTGTCCAGCTTCCATGAATCATTTAAATATACTATGCACTGTAGCAGGAGATTCATGCAAATCTGTTCTGATTTTTTTTTTTTTTCTTTGGGGAATATTGTTTTCAGATATTCCTCGTACACATTTGTTCTCACACTCCAGAGTGGAGATCCTCCGCCAGTCTTTGCGCCTTAAAAACTCATCCTTTCACACTTTTCTGGATACTGCTTTTGCAGATAAGTTTTCCCATTAACTCTGTGGCTGTGGGGGTCACAGCCCCCATGCAAACACTGTGCGAGATCCTAGTGGAGCTGCTGAAATAGAAATAATTCAAGCAATCTTGCCATTCTGTTACAGATAACATCAGCGCAGACAGATTTGTGCGCGACTCCTTCTTTGAGAAATTGTTGTTAATGCGTAATCACAGGTGAGGTTTAATTTTATGAATCAGCAGCACATACGACTATTTGAAACTCACTCCACACATGGAGCTGGAGGCTGATTCTAATTCGGTGTACATTTGGCCACCATATATCTCCTCCACTACATGTACATTCTCTGCAGTTCTAATAATGATCAGTCCCATATCAAAGGTTCAGTGTAATACAGCACATGCTCTTGTCTCAGGCTGCCTGTGTCGTACCAGAGAGCAGGTGTTTGCATACGTCCCCATCCTCCAGCCCTCTGGGCCAGTCCTGCTCAGTCAGCTCAGCTGGCCTCAGCCTCCTCTGCTGGCTGAGCTTAGGCTACAGTAGCTGCCCTCTTGAGACCGCAGGCTCTGCTGATGCTGGATGAATAATGCACAATTTGAGGTTCAGTTGATATCTTGGAACAAATGCGCAGGAGTCTGCAGCCTAATACATTTTTGTTGGTCTGCTTTTTGTTTATAATTTCAACCTCGCTTGAAGTCATTTGGTATCATGAAGCCATGATGCTGCTACAACAGACAAGTGAAACCTTTTTTAATTTGGCCTTAAATCCTTTTGCCTACGGATGATCACAACTATTCACAAAGCTCAAGTTAATCAACTGATATAGTTTGATAGAGACCGCCTGTGTCTTTATGTTCCACTGGAGGCTGTCTCTCAGTGAATGCAGTGTGTTCCCTTTTTTTCTGCCTTTTTTCATATTCATAGTTACTGTAGAATAAAGTGGAAGAAGCTTCTGCTAACATTTTGGGTCCTAATAACCTTGAAGACTGAATGTCAGGGCAAAATCGTGTTCATGATAAATTGCAACAGGCTAATAAAGCTTACGGCTGACTTTCATGACTGCAGGGCTTTCATTGCCGTTAACTCACCTTGTCTACCTGAAAGATTTACACCCCCAGCTTGATGAAGGTTATTCCAGCCTGACCTTGTGGAGATCATTTTCAGCGTCTTGAATTATTGTGTCCTCTGCTGGGGCTTGTGCTCGTTACCGAACAATGCCATGAAACGGATCCCAGCGTAATTAGATGCCTTAATTGTTCGACATTCTGCATGTCCTCCAGTGTGGAAGTAAAGAGCATGACTTTTTTTTTCTTTTTCCTTTCTGCGTGCGTGCGTGCGTGCGTGCGTGCGTGCGTGTGTGTGGTTCTCCTGCTGTGAGCTTTTTTTTATTATTCACGCCGCAAGACCGCATTTTGTTTTTCACCTCTTCATTAAGGCTGCCAATAAAATTCTCTACATCCTGAACAAGCTGCTGAATATAATCAAGCTCACAGCTGTAACATCAGCAGAAGAATTTAATCAGCTCATGTTGAGTTTCCTGGAAACATGCACCAGAAGTATGTTAGCTTGTTCATGAGTAACGATGTATATCTACCAAGAACTGCTGACATAAAAGAACAGTAAAATGAAGAAGGAAACAAATGGCTGTACAAAATGAGTTTTAGATTTATAATCTTTCAGTTGTGGCCCCATTTCCTGCAGCTTGACGTACGAAGGAAATGCCATGTCAGACCTGCACTAGTCGGTATGGAAACAAGGATGAAACACAGGAGTGTGTTACTACACAGATTTGGGTGTGTCTTCTTATACCAGGAACTTATGTACTTATGTGCACTTTGTTTTTAATGTCATCACGTGACACCTTCTCTAGATACCACTCACCTATAAGTCCAGGGTTTTATACACATGTAAAAGACACCTTTTTTTTTTTTTACCTGTGCTAGAAATCTTATGTAAAATCCTCATCTGAGGAACAATTCTTTCTAGATTAGAGGATTGGGTAATTGCATGTTATCGAGGAGGTTTAGAGCTTGAGAGGGGTGTGTGTTTCACAAAAGTTTAATTTTCACTGTTTCGAAAAAGGTGGTTGTTGGGTATGCATCTTGTTTTGTGGATTTTAGTTAAAAAAATCCTATTATGAAAAACAAGTTTTTTTTTTTTTTTTTTTTTTTCTTGCTTTAACATATATAAAGTGGTCTCCCTTCAGCCTGCCAACTCAGAAGGAGGAAAGCAACCAAATTCTGCAGTATCTGTACAGCCGCCCGGATGAGCCGTCCAGTCTGTGGCTTCTACGAGTCATTCAGATTCTGCGCATTTTCGTTACGTAACCAAAATGCAAACCACGCCCACAACTATAACCGTGTAACTGCATGCGAGTGTCCGACTATCGCATCACTTGCGTGACATCGGACGCTCTCTGTCCATCTCCCTCCAGCCAGCTGCCACTTGAGGTTTTTGTAGTGAAATGAGGAGGAATCATAGAGATAACTTCTCATTTCAAATAACTGGATCAGCCGTTCCTCATCCATGACTGTTTCCTACAGCGCTTTCAACGCGAGCGACAGGAAGAAAATAGAAGCAGGGTGTCCGACAAATGTTCAGCTCAAAACGGCACGTTGCGCTGCGCCGCGTCGCTCGCGGCCAGTTAGGACAGTCCAATAGAAAATAAAGCAATGGAATTGATTTTGTAGCTGACGCTCGCTCGCATCACATGCACGACACGGTGTAAAGGCTGATTTATGGTTCCACCAACGCAGAGCCTGCGGTGTAGGGTACGCCGTCGGCTATGCTGTACCCTACAGCGTAGTGTCTGCGTCGATTTAACGCAGAACCATAATTCAGGCTTAATCCCGGAGCTTCCGCCATTTTTTTCATAGCGTCATTCAGGCAGCCAATCAGCACAGTGCCTCATTATCATAGCCTCCCCACCCACTCAGAATCCTTCATAGAGAATGAGGTTAGAAACGGTAAAGATAAAGACATGGCTCAGAGGCTGAATTTCTAATTTATATAGAAAAAACAATCAAAAGCTTGTTTTTAAGACATTCAAGGTCTGTTTAAAATAGACATTAAATGCCATAATAGGTCCCCTTTAAATGTGCTGTTCAGTTACAGGAATAGTTTAAACATTTATTATTTTGTTGGAGGAAGCATTCCACAGAGGATATAAGCATCCGTTAGTTTTACGGCAACAAACGTCAAAGTTTCCCCGATCAGTTTGCAGCAGACAAGTGAAGTGTGTTTTCTCTGTCAGCGTTGGTCTGTCTCCTTGTGTGGGAGCTGCCTTTGACCTGCTGCAGACAAATGCGTAGCGATGAGGCGGAGAGCCCACTGAGCCTGCCGCACTCCTGTCATTAACATGGAGAGTCACGCTCCCCCTCTGCACCAACAATCGTTTTCTGTTACTGTCCTTGCTAGGAACCGTGCTTCATCTCCACAGTCCGCATTTACCCTTTACACTTTTGCAGCTATTAATCAAGGACGAGGATTTCAGTTGCTGTCACGCCAGCAGCGCCTCAGCCCTCTGTTCCTTGACGAGTGCATGGAAACTTAACATGTTATTGTCAAACAAGATAAGTTCTATCTTTTTTTTCTTTGTTTTCTTTCACCATCATTCGATAGCTGAGTGTTGGTGGTTTTACAGATCACGATAAACCGATGCTTTCATGTAATCCAGTCGGTGTTCAGAAGAGGGGAAACTTGGATCTTATGGAAGAGTGCATGCAGGTTATTTTAGCAAATATGCCTGGAAGCAGGGTGGAGCGTGACGTAGACGGAGCTTAGCGTTTCTGCCCCCACAGCCCAAAGTCAGATAAAATGACTTAATTTACAGATTTATGTCAGATGTTGATATTTTTTAAATCTCATTCTCAGTATCAAGACATTTTTATAATAAAATTGAACAAATTATCTGCCTTTGCTTTTTTACATTTTAAAAAAAAGACACTTTTTTGTTTAATTCATAGTAATTAGTAGCAAAGGTCATTTATTTGATACAGTACAGAATGAATAGAGGATGAGGTTAGTTTCATTGAGAAATTACATTGGTTTTATAAGTCTTTAGAGGAGCACTTTAGAAGTCTTTAGGAGTTTTTGTTCTAGGAGCAATAAAAACAACACATGCGGTTTTCATTTCAATAATAGAATTAACCACATGCTCTACAAGAAAGCTGGGCGAATGCTTTTTTTAAATATATAATTGACCATTTTTGCACTGCTCTTGTTTGTGAAAATTGTGATCAAAAGGGAGTTGCATGAACCCCTTCAACTTGTGTGATACCAACCATCCTGCTGTGTTTCTGCATTGCCTCAGTTTGGACAGCTTGGAGATTAGTTTTGGTTCCGTCAGCATGTTTCTGACGACAGATGAGACCCATCTGAGAATCTCCACAATTTTAAAATTTTTTCTTGTTTCCCACGTTCTGTCTAGTATTTTTACTTGGGGGTAGAGGCTGGACGAGGCAGCCTTGGTATGAGCCTACAAGTAGCAGTGCTTCTGATGTGATTGTTGCACTCGCTTAGCAGAAGCTGACCAGATGAATTCGGTTCTAGACTTTGGCCCATCTGCTCTGACATACTGTATGTAAATACGTCAAGTCACCAGTTGTTGATCTGTGACTTGTTTGTTCTGCAGAGGGAGATGAAGGAGCAGCTGGCCACACTGCAGGATAGTGAGAGGGGACACACCGAAGCTCTGCAGCTCCTGCAGAGACAGCTCACTGAGACCAAGGTACGGTAGCATTCTCCTTACAAAGTTCTCATACAAAGCAGTATGGAGCTAGAACGGTCTCATAATTCACAAATGCACACGCCGATCCACAAATACACAGGACGAAATTCACAAATGCACAGAACAATTCACACGCGCGTAGGACAAGATACACAAATGTGTTTTTGATGCACACACAAATATTACCAGATTTACAAACGTTTTTGTCTGTGAGCTGCACTGGATTGCGTGGGACTTTTGAGAGACTTCCCTGACGTGACTCGATACACAAATGCGTTTTTTTAACACTGAAGGATCTGCAACCAATCAGATGTCATCCTTTGTTTCAGCCAATCATAAGAGCGCACCCCACATGGGGGACGATTTACTTGTACAGGGCTCCAGACTAACTTTTTTCTTTTTTTTTTTTTTTTTTTTTTTTTTTTTTTTTTTTTTTTTTTTACTTTATTTTTCTATGTGCCACACCATAGTGACGTTCAGTATAACAGAAAAAAAATACACGAAAAAATACACGAAGAAAAAAAAAATAAATAAATAAATACATGAATAATTAAAAGGACATATCTAAACAACAAACACAAACAAAGCAAAGAGAGGCCTAACATGCCTTTAAATACCTTCCAGCCCCCCTGTTACCTCCCTCCCCTATACATCCCTTACACTTCACTCTTTTATGTATTAGCCAAAATTCCTATTTTCACAAATCCTTATTTCCATTCTTATTTCATAAACACAATACAACTAGAGGGAGAGGGACGCACCATGAGAGCAAGTAAACAAACAAGTACATGACAGTACCTCCAAAGATAAAAAGATAATAAAAAAAAAAAAAAAAAAAAAAAAAATTAAATAATAATAAAAAAAAAAATAATAAAAAATAAATAAAAATAAATGAATAAAATAAATTAAAATTAAATTAAATTTAAAAAAAAAAAAAAAATTAAAAAAAAAAGAGAGAGAAAAAAAAAAAGAAAACTAAGTGCTCCCCGTTCAGTTGTTGACTCCTGCATATTATTATTAATTATTATTATTATTATTATTATTATTATTATTATTATACTCCTCCATATCCGTAGACTAACTTTTTTCACTAGGAGCACAGTAGCCCCTAACTGAAAGGTTTTAGGGGCACAATCAGAAATTTTAGGAGCGCACATCGTTTATCGACACGCTAACCAAATTTTTACATTTCTACTACATTTCAGTGTATTAGTAATATGTATTTCATAATAGATTAATGAATTCAGGGATTAAAGCAAAAATAATATTTTTGACTGAAAAAAATGTTTCAGGCCAGTTCATATTCCCCCGCCATCTATGCGCTGCACCACACTTTAAGAATGGCCCCTTTTTTGCCGTGCGTCGTTTCCCAAAGGTTTCAAGTAAAAAAGAAGGGCTGTACTGTATTAGCCCTTCTGTTTTCTGTTTTTTATCACCATTTGATTCGATCCCATCCGATATTAATGTGGGTTAGTGTTATTAAAAATGTTTTTTGAGCTGTTGCCTGAATTATACGACTGTAAAATAACTAGTGAAATAATAATTTCACAATAATTATTGTGAAATAACTAAAAAATAAATAACTCAAATGGGTCTTTCAATATCCATTTAAAGTGCAAAAAAGAAGGAAATATCAATAGGTCTAGTTTTCACGCCTTCAAGCCTTGGTTTGATCATTTTCTGGTGTAAAAAAAAATAAAAAATAAATAAAACAATGATGCCGGACAGCTTACCTGCTTCAAAGTGTTTCAGCCTATTTGGGTGTCTTTTTTTGAGCACTTAAAACTTAACAATATTGATTTCTATTAATGTCATGTTTGTTCTGTCTGTCAACAGTGATGGGCAGAAACGCGTTACTGTAATCCGATTACTTTTTTCAAGTAACAAGTAAAGTAAGGGATTACAATTGCAAAAACAGTAATTAGATTACCTTTACTTTTCTGAAAGAAGGCTGCGTTACTGCGTTGCAGTATTTGTTTTGTGAAAATATCTCATGACTTTGCGCCGCTCAAGTCAAGGCCTATTTATGGTTCCGCGTTACACCAACGCAGAGCCTACGGCGTACGGTATACGGCGACACACACCGTATGTCCGCGTCGCCGCGTACCCAGTTAAGTAACAGGATTACTTTTTTGGTTCAGTAATCGGTAACTAATTACTTTTTCAAAGTAACTTGACCAACACTGTCTGTCAATATAACAATATTGGCAAATACGAAGCCCGCTGTGTGGCATCCCCTGGTAAAAGATAATTTAAGATTAAAAATGTAACATATTCAACGTGAATTGTGCAGTGATTAACACTAGTGATGGAAAACCATTCAGACTTACAGCTTTGGGCAGAATTGATGTTAGAATTATGAACTTTTACACAAAGTGATGTCTTAAACAGTGTTTGCACTATTGAGGGTTTGAATAAATTACGTTAGTTATGGAGATTGTTCTGAATAAACCAAAAAATCCCCAAAGACACTTGCGTTTGTTTATGTATGAATGTTTTTTTAATTTAATTAATTTTTAATTTTTTAATTTTTTTTTAAAGTAAGAAAATTGTTAAACTGGTAAAATATATTATTTGTTAGCATTTAACTGAAAGAAGTATCGAAAAGTGGAAATAGATCATAAGATTAATCTAAAAAAAAAAATCGTTAGATTAATCGACAAGAAAATAATCATTAGTGGCAGCCCTATTCATTATTGACACTGGTTTTTTTATCAATATTTTCTAAATATGATGATTTGTGTGTCTTAAAAATGTGATTGCGATACGCATTTTCCTCCAAGCTTGAAAAGCAAATACATGTTGCTTCAATTCTAAATGAGTTATAAATGTTTAACTGAATATTTTTAGTCCAGCTGTTACTCACAATTATCTTTATCTGAGTAATTTGTTCATTCCAGTAATCGTATATACAAAGCGCTTCTGACGCTCCTGGGAAAAAAAAAAAAACTCCCCAATAATTGCTAACATCTGGCTTTTGAATGCAATGGGAAAGTGTTTCATTGGCATTCATTGCATCGTCAAATGGCTCTGTAGAAGTCGCTCGTTTTTACTCCCTCCAATTTCGATTACAGTTTTATAAGCAGTCAGAAGGACTTGGGGTAAACTCATCACCACTGGGATAGGGAAAGGATTTTCTCAACTTTTTAGCAGTGAAACATTTAAACATTTGCTGCAAAGTTGTCACAAGAAGTCAGAAAAGAGTTACAAAAGATCTGGGGTCATGTTGTTGTATGAGAGGATCATTAAATCAATAGAAATTGGCTGTGGCTGAGTCAATTGTCCACGAGTATGAGCTCTACTTTGGCCAGGTTTGTTCACGTGCTCTGACAACCCACAACTCAAACGTGTGGACTCTGCCTATAGTTGTCGACTCAAGGTCGAGGAGCTTCCACACCACAAATGGACCACCTCGTCAGAGGTCTCGCTGCGACCGTTGGGTCGCACTGCAGTGTGGTTGCTGTGTTTGCAGTGACCCAAGTGAACCGCATTCACGCCCAGAGTTCCACACCATATCTCCTTCAAGCAGTGATAAATGATTTATTGATTTGTCATAGCCCATTTAGACCCCGTCCACACGTAGCCGGGTATTTTTAAAAACGAATATTTCCCCCCTCCGTTTATAAAAAAATTTGCATCCACATTACATCGTTTTTAAAAAAAAACCCTTCCACACGTAACCGAAGATCTGCGTTTTCGACCACATTCATAAGCATTCTAACCTGTAGATCATCTGCGGCTCCCGGGGAAGCTGCATCTCCGCGGCTCCGCGGGCTGGGCTCCGCGGGGCTCCGCGGGCCCTACACCGTAGGGTGGGCGTCGCCGCGTACCCTACGGCGTAGCCTCTGTGTCGGTGTAACGCAGCAAATGGTGGTCAAGACCAGAGACCATTTATTTAATAAATAGCTTGGAGAACAGATGGTGGATCATCTGTAGTTCTGTAGTAAACAAAAGTCGCACGTCAGAGCAGATTTGTTGTTGTTTCTGCGCATAATGTGACGTTCAAAAACGCGAAACTCCGGTTGTGTGTGTCTACACGCATCTACATAAACGGAGTTTTCAAAAATCTTCACTTTGCCCGGAGTTTTTTTAAACCTTCGTTTATTTGCGTTTTCGTGTGGATGACAGGTCCAAACGTAGGAAAATATCTCCGGTTTAGCAGATATCCGCAGATATCCGGCTACGTGTGGACGGGGTCTTATATAGACCATACAATGAATAATATAGTGTATTTTTTTTTAAACTGTGGGGGGGGGAAATGAGCAGTATTTGAGCCACATTCACTCAGGGACTGTCAGCTTTCATGGTTGGCAACAGAAGTGAGATTCTCTTGAAACATATGTGTACACATAAAATATATTGACAATTTTAGAGCTGTACAATATCGGAGCTCAACAGTCAGGCTCATAGCTAAAGGGAAGTTAATGTTCAGTTCAGTTTAATTCAACAATTTAGTACATTTTATTTTGTCATGTTTTCAGCAATGTTTTTCTAACATGTATCGTGTTTTGACGTAAATATCTGGACTGGAGTAGGTTATTAGGAGCAAGACATTAGGAGGAATAACTTGGACATTCAAAAGGATCCTTATGTTCAAGTGCAAGCCAGAGGAAGCTTTTTATCATAGCAATAAACATGTTTGCATTTTAAATAACTAAGTTCAGACAGTAATGTATAAATCTTGCTTCTTATAAATGTCTGTTTACCCACAGTCTTCAGTCCTTTCCAGCTGCTTTGGTTTGAAGTGAAATTGAATCATAAATTGTTGTATTGAGCAGCCCTTCAGTCTCTGCACCCCATCTTATTCAGTGAAACCATGAACATCTGCTCACACACAAAGCAATTATTCTGTTTTTAAGGACACCAAATCTATGGACTCTGTACAAGTCGCTGCAGAAACAGCAGTCTTAAGGGAACTTTATTTTTCTCTCCCTTTTTTCTTTTGAGCCAACAGCTTGATGTTGCTAACTTCACATCCAGCCTCAACTGTGACATTTCTCTCACTCCGACTGCTAGATGTTGGCCTCCCAACTCATTGGAAAGGAGCTCATCCCACATGTAGGGATGGTAATTGATCAGATCTTTACGATTCCAATTCCATTTTTGATTCTGCTAAATGATTTGAGTCTATCGATTCTCATTTGGGGAAAAAAAGGACAAGCAAATGCCGCTCAAATGATAGGCAGCCTTCGTCTGTTAATTAGTTACTTGCAGTATTATTAGTTGAGGACATGCTAACGTTGCTGCTGCTGGGTTGAGATTTACTGATGTTGGTCAGGTGTCGAAAACGCAACATTCATTACATTCATTAATTGTTATCCCATGCTGTGTGCGCAACTGTTTTTGCATTTTTGTAGTATTTCCTCCCTTTGACGAAAAATTAACTTGGCCAATATTGCAAGTTGCCCTGTTGTCTTTTTTTTTTTTTTTTTTTTTTTTTACTGAAATGTAACCAGACTTTCGAACATTTGTATCTCTTGGGTGCCATGTTTACTATTGACTGCTGGCTTACACACGTTGCAATGCAACTTGCGCAGCGACGTCATTTGTGCCCACTGGAATCGAAAAGGGAATTGAAACACTAGGAGCACTAGTGGACTGGTTTTTGAACAAGAACCGGTTCTAAATTCAGAGAGTAAACGGTTCTTACAAAAAGTAACATATAAATCTTCTCGATTCCCATCTCTACCCATTCGTTTTCCATCCATTTACAGATTATTCTTCCTTCCAATAGGTTAAACTATGACTGCATTAATTTTTGATTTTGTGATAATGAAATGTTTTTGAAATAATGAAATGTCTCTACATTTTCCCCTTGTTTCATTAGAAACAAAGCTTGTAAACGGATCTTGGCACTAAGATTACGTGCAGCTCACTTTTATTTACTTATCTATTTTTTTAACTGCATGTAGCTCTCTTGAGCTCCGGTCTGAGTCCTGAGATCATGTCCCTCAGGAGTATCTCCCTGTTCCATGTGTTCACCAGAGGATTCATTTGATAATGAGTTGCTCCCATGAAAAGTGGCCGGCCTGCCTTCTCCAAGGGCTGCAGACGCCCACTCGCTGCCACCACAGCCTGCTGGGCCGAATCAGCAAACGTGTCAGCGTAACTGATGGCTGCTTTGCTTCGGGTCCTCCTCCACCTATTCCACACAATCAGTTTCCAGCTCCTGGCTTGGTAGGAGGGCTGTCTCGCAGCTCAGCTTAATGTCTGAGTGTTGATGGTTGCTGAGAAATAGTCATAACAAGTTCCCTGAGGCAAAGTGAGATTACCTGTCTCTTCCCTGCGATGAACAGCAGGAAGGGGTCTGCTCTCTGAAAGGGATTGATTGAATTCTTGGGGAAGAAAAATTTAAGATCACATCACTCCTTAATGCTTCACTTTTTCTTTCCTTTTTTTTTTTTAAACTTTAAAAAAAAAATATATTAGAATCGGCTGAAAATTCAGACAAAGTATTCATCTAAAATTCTTACAAATTAATTTCCCCCATCGCTGCCTTGTCTGCACACTTTTACTCTGCTGTAATTTTTTTATTTTTAATTATTTTTAGATGCTCTTTTCTGGAGCTTCAAATAATGTTCAGATGAATAATTCTGTGTAATGTCCATGTTGACTCGTTTCTTCTTTAGATCTTGTTACAGTCTCAAAATAAAACAAAGGCTCTTAGTAACAATAACGCTTAAAAGTACACCAGCATGCAGCACAAGCTTAAAGAAAACATAATATAAAAAATGCTTACAGAACACATGAGGTGGCAGCCCCGGCCAAATAAAACAAAAGTGGGAGAAGACCTCAAAAAGGCCCTGCTGTGGGTCTTCTGAACCCTGCAAAGCTAAAGTAAAAGGACCAAAAAGGGAAATAGCCCTGAAAATGACTCCCAGCTCGACTGAGTTATGGTAAATAAAAGCGAGCAGAAACACAGATTTAGTTTGGTCCCTGTCAGTGGAGACCAGAACACTGCACCCTTTTGCTTTTTAACAGTCCAATCAGCACTCAAGAGAGGGGAACTGTTTCCAGTCAAAATGATGTGTCATAACAAAGGTTTTCCTGCACAGAGGCGCTCATAATACCGGCAAATTTATTTTTTTACTTTTAAATGTTGCATTTCTTTGCAAACTGCTCAGCAAAATTATTGGTTTCAGCTTTAATGTCTGTCTGCTGGCCCTCCCACTCGTGTTGCCCTTAGTGACCACTTTCTGGTTGTCACTTTGGATTATTTTTCTCAAGCGAAGTCTTTCCTCCCATTACTAATTCACCATAAAACCATAAGGCGCATACATCCCACAGAGCCTTTTAAGCTCGGAGCATGTACATGCTGAACAGGTGTGAAAAATACTCAGTTTTTCAATGCAGACCATGTTTTGTTTCCCCCCTTTTCCAGTCCTCGGCGAAGAGTCTGCGTGCAACCATCGGGGATGCATTTGAGCGTCTTCATCGCTTCCTGCGAGAGCGCCAGAAGAGCATGCTGGAGGAGCTGGAGATGGATACGGCCCGCAAGCTGGCCGACATCGAGCACAAGATCCAGCGCTACAGTCAGCAGCTGCGTGACGTCAAGGAAGGCATCCAGATCCTGCAGGAGCGCCTCAACGAGTCGGGCCGTCACGACTTCCTGGAGGGTGTAGCCGTCACATCCGAGAGGTGCGTTGCCTGCCCTGAGCTCTATCCAATATGCAGTTGTGAGTAAATGTACGCTAAAGAGGATTGGGTTTAATGTGAATTATGGGCATTGAAAGTTGTTATAATACCCCACAACATGCTAAATGTGTGTTCACACTAACGCTACTGGCATATAGGAGAAAAATGAGCTTTGAGCAAAAGCATGAACTAATCCCTGAACAGATGAAGCTTTAGGCCTGAAATAAACCAGCTGTAATGTTTAATCAGGAAGATGATTTAATCGAGCAGTTTAATATCTTAAGGCAGATGGATAAGCTTGAATATGGGTGAGACTGACAGATTCGGACATCAAATTATCCTTGAATTCAATCAGTTGTCTAAATACATCAGTTTTAAATGTGTTGGCTACAAATTATTTGATCATAATAAGGAGTGCAGCCAAACATTTTATTTTGAGCAGTTCATGGTTGAGCAGGTTTAATAATTGAATCCTAAATGTGTAATTTCTGCCAAAACCAGAACTAGTTAAGAAACAAATGAAAACAATTCATCTATTTGCTAAATACTTTTACTTTACAATGATTTTAAATTACTTCATTGGGCTTCAATAGTTATTTTTGTAGGGGAAACGAGAGGAAAAAGTGTTAAATAGCCAACAAAAGATGGTCCCCTGTTAACAGAGATGAATGTTTGTAATAATGTGTTCAGATGTGCAGACAAGTGCCAATTACAGCAAAGAAGCAAAGTTAACGCAGCATTGATTAAGTAAACAAACCCTGTCAATTCTAAGATGGTTTCCATAAGAAGTAAGCAGCAGCCAGGTGTCGCTTGTCTGATGCATTCAGATATGTTTTAACAAAGTTCAGGTGGAGGATACCTGTTGCCAGTCAGTCTGGGAAGGGTTATAAGGTTGTTTCTAAATCCATCCTTCCACCATTTATATATAAAAAAAAAAAAAAGATTCACAAGAGGAAGATATTCAAGATAGTTGCCGATCTTTCCAAAGGTTTTGCATTTCAGCAAGTTCACCCCAGTGTCAGAGAAATTACAAAAAACCCAAAAGCTATGTGTTTTTAGTTCATATATGTTAAAGTTCATGACAGTAAACTTGGAAAAAGGATGTAGTTGTTTGGATGGCTAGCCAGCAGAAAAGCCTCTTCTTTCTCCAAAGATCTTGGGAGGACAGTTTACATCGACAAAGCTGCATGAGAATAAACACGAAACAATTTCCAAACAACATTTACAGACATAGATAAATTGGAGAGGATTAGTCCTAATACACAGCGCTGTGTTTGGAGAAAGCAAACGCAGACATCAGCACTGACATTAATTATTTGGACTTGTTTTACAAACACAGGACCTAGAAGTCAAAGGTAAAGATCTCAATCATGCCAACACACCTAAATCAGGGTGGCTGGAAAAGAAGAGTCCAGGTGTTGCCATGGCCCACATTTGAAATAGGGATTTTATTGTTGTTGTTTTTTTTTTTTACTTTATCATTCCAAAATGAGTGAAGTGAAACAAATAATGAAAATGATGCAATACCAAATCTTAAAAGTTTTAAATCAACTCCTTTGGTGTCTTAGCTAAGCCTGTAACGGTGTTGGACCAGAACCAGCTTTTTGCAGCAAACTCTGTTTAGACTGTTATTGATCTGCTTTTCTCTCCCAGGATTAAAGGGAAGATACATGAGACCAACCTGACATACGAGGACTTCCCAACATCCAAATACATGGGGCCCTTACAGTACACAATATGGAAATCACTCTTCCAGGACGTTTCACCAGGTGAGCGAGCATCACCAGATTACAAACTGAAACTAGCAGAGATTTGGAAGACTGTTAAACCAAAAAGTGTTGGTTTTAATTAAGTGTTAGTCCATTTTAGAGCAACAAGATGGGTAATCAGAGAAGAGCTGTCTAGAGGAGTTAATCTGCACTCAAAATTATCTGTACCTTCACCAAGCACGACTGGCACCTACATCCTGCTTCGTTTGGGGGGTGTGGGTGTTTCCTTAATTATCTTTAAACATTATGAAGGAAGTTGCTCTCACCACATTTCCAACCTTTTATTTTTGTTAAGGCTGCCATTCTTTTGTTTGTAGTTCTATATTTAATTTATGTATTATATGGAGTCTATAAAGTTTACCTAGATGAACTACTGATCAGAAACTGTTAGGAGAATAACTAAAGTTTGAAATGCGATTCCGAATACACTCGCAAATGTGCATTTTTGTTTTGTTTTTTGTAAACTAAGGAGGAGACTGTTTGTAATCTAACAGTTATGTTAAATAGTAGCTGGCATACAGTGCAGACCAAAAGTTTGGACACACTTCCCCATTTGTTTGAATGAGAAGGTGTGTCCAAACTGTTGGTCTGTACTGTAGTTACAAGAAGAAATGACTCCAAATGTATCAGCCTTAGCTTGCAAACCAAAGTCGAGTGCCCACAGTGAAACGTGACAAGTGGAATATGGAGATCTAAGACGGCTTCTCCTTACTGCTGCAGCTGGAATCAGGGCTTTAGTTAACGCCCTGACTCAACATGACTCCCCAAATGGGAACATGGGATGCTCGGAGGCTGGAGAAGAGGTACTTTTGTCCTTCAGCACCAACAAAAGGTGAATCTGTACGTCCCAGTCAGAAACAGTCTGGTTTCACCAAAAAGAGATCAGCTCCCTGACTCGGCCCAACCAAGACCTAGTTTTAATCAAAACCCTGTGAGAAGGCATTAGTAGGCCCAGAAGAAGAGATGCGCTTTCATTTTGACTGATCGGGGGGGGGGGGGGGGGATGGGGTAAGTAATTGGGATAAGATTGCCAAGTAAATATGTGATACAAATAATAATAAAAGCAAGTCGTGTTTTACGAACTATATGTTCAGAGGACTGCACACTCGCATTTGGCCTTTTTTTCCCTTGAATTCCTTGATTTGAATTTACAGATATTGAATGAACATTATTTCTTTGTTTCAGTGTGTTTTTTTTTTTTTTCTCCTTCATATCACACGTATTCACTTTAACTGGGTCGTGTAGACCTTTTTATATCTCTAGGGTTAGACTGACGGATGAACTTCTTCCCCTTCTTGATTGATGGTTTTTGATCCAACAAGGTCAGCAGCCTTTCGCCTTTCATGGCTTGACGGTCCCAGGAGTAGCTCCGTCCCTAAACCTATCATTCATTTACAACAGATTGATTAAAATAGCGTGCCAACTATTTTTTTCTCTCTTTTTTTCCCCTTTTTTTTTTTACATTTTTGCTCAATCAATCAATTGTTCATTTCCAGCCAGCTGCCAGCTGAAGGGAGGCCAGGCGGTTTCTTGTTCTCCCTTGACAGGCTGCCAGATGGAACAATTGGTTACGATCCATCAGCTGCACTTGCCAGAGACCCAACAAAGAGATCCCTCCTCCATCCTTCAAGCCTCACTACACACTGTACTGTTTTTATTTTATTTTAGCCCTCTCATGTTCAGAAGCAAATCTCATCTGATGTTCGGATGCTTGAATGCTCCTGGATGCAACACAGTAAAGGGCATGAAATTTTAATGACCTGATTGTAACAAGCACTGCAGTTGTCATTGACTGTCAAAGGTGTCGTCCTGTCCACTGGCAGTCTGCCAGACATTTCACCTCCCTCTATCCCAGCTGATATGAATGCACTTCTGCTGCTTTCATATCAGTTCTCATTGCTTAAGATGATGTACTTTCCTAGAAGTTAGGGCTGGGCGATATGGACCAAAAGTCATATCTCGATATTTTCTAGCTAAATGGCGATACTCGATATATATCTCGATATTTTTTCTGTGCCTTAATTGGGGTTTCCCCCAAAGCATTATAGCATAGCATCTCTGTTAGCTTCATTTTTTTCTGAGGCAAACCCTTAAAAAAACAGTCAGTTTTAATACAAAGCCTCGTGCCAAATGTCACACAGGTTCCTTTGTTAACAGAGGTCTGCACAATATCAAAATGTATAAAACAAATGAAATAAAAATGAACTGCCTGCATATATAGAATAAAAATGCTTCTTGAATAAAATAAAACAAATATCCCTTTCCTGCATAACAATTAAATTAAAATACACTCTGCAATTAATACAATGTAGACAGTAACAGGCAGACTTTTCCACTGAGGTTGACAGTTGTGCAAATAACAAAACATTTGTGCAAATCTCAAATAAAACATTCAAGTCAATTTGTCACAAAATAAGCTATATCAAAATCATAAAAAAAAAAAATGTAAAAAAAAAAAAAAAAAAAAAATTAAATGCTTGTAGCGTACATGTGTAGAAATCCTGTAAAGCTGCACAGAGAGATGCCACCTACAGACCTGGAGCCCGTGAGCCGACGCCGGGACCTTCATCTCTGTAATTACTGCTTCACTGCATTGTTTGCACTCTTGGCGCAAGTTAATATCGGTGAAACTGAGAACGCTCATAGGACTCAAGAGAGCACTTGACTTTCAAGGCTCTTCCTTCTGCATGAAGGTAAAACCAGATTACAAAAAATACACAATAGGGTTTTTTTTTTTGGCAACGTTGTACATCCCAGGGATTCATTTATTTTTGTACAAGAGTAAAGCAGCAGCTGGGTATGTTCCACATGGGAACAAGCCATCAGTCATCTTTCACCACAGGGCACGGCTCTGCCTCCCTGCAACTCCGACGGCAGTGATACATTCAACTATACTCCACCATCTTAGGGTCATTCATCTTAAATGTTCAGTTCAACTAGAATATATAACTTTATTTTTTTTAAATACTCTTTTTCAGAGCAGTTCCAGTACTCGTTCACAACTGGTTTCTCACCTTTTGAACCAGTTCTTTCACATTTCAACAGCAAGGTAACAGCCTTTCAGGCAGGAAACCAGATCCCAGAGCAGAACCAAATCTTTTGTTGCACAACAACCAAAAATTACCGGCATCTAAGGCTGTTGGTGGAATTATGGTAATCAAGCAGACAAACACTCTGTAAATGCCATACTTGAGAGAGAGGAAAAAGAGAAAAACAGAGTGGGTGTATATCCGGACTCCCTGTTCCCAGGAAAAGTTTGAGTGCAGACTTGAATTCAAAGGACAAGTGGAAGTAAAAAAAAGCAGCGTTCAATGTTCAGTCTCATAAATTGGTTGTTTGAAATGTTCTACCATTGCTATGAATCGTTGCATTCATAAATCTTATTTCCCAGTCAGCTGTGTGCGTGAACCATTTATAAATGAGTCATGATGTTCAATGGCAAGAAAATTGAAGTATTGATGAGGGAGAAAATGTCTCTGCACTGTGGTCTCCTGGAGAAGAACATAATAAACCAAAGAGAAGATTAAACTGCACTGTAATGCTGGGAAATACACACGCATCGATGTAAGAATGTGGCTGTGTGGCTTCTACTAAAACAAACTTGTTCTTAAGTGGAACCAGGTTCAGACAACGGCATTCATCCCAAGAAGGGCAATTCATCTGCGTCTTTGGCAAGAGACGCCAAAATCCTCACATACTTCAGTTTACAGTCACAGTTCCAAGACTCCATCATCTAAACATCTTTACCATTTATAACAGAGTTTATGTTCTGATCTTCTGAATTAATGATCAGGTCTTTTGTTTTAATCATTCAGGTTAACACCATTTAACGTGTGGTAATGCAGAAACATGAATAAATAATCCACCTGCTGGATTCTCCTGAAATAAGCATGAGAAGCTGGTGTTGTAGATAAAGATACGACTCGAGTCTCTCAATCAGTAATGAGGCTGCTTTTTTTTTTATAAACACACATGAAAAGTCCATGAATAAGTCTTACATGGGATCCAGGTGTTCATACACGACCTTTGAAATACATTTTTTAAAGTATCTCCCCATAGCTTTGTCTGGCCAGTAAAAGTGTAAAAGATTTCAATCTATTGGAGACGCAGCAATGTTCTTTTAAAGTTAAAATGTTTCATTAAACCCTATGTAAAGGCCATGGGTCTGAACTCATTCAGTTCTTTAACATATTAGGATGTAGGGATAGCAGTGGAAGTTGAGGTTTTCCAGGTTGTGGGTATCTGGAGGAGATCGGCGCACATCTGGAATAATTTAAGTAAAGACTGCTGAGCTGCTCGGCACAGTAATGTGGAGTATGCATCAGGACCGGAGGCTTTTTCTTATTTTTATTTAATTTTCTTAAAGCCAAATGTGAACTATCAATAGTGTCAGTGGCAAATGAAGATCATAAAGGTGTGGTGTTACTTCCATTGTTGTAAACCCAGGCTGAGAGTGTTGTGGTGAAGGCGCTGCGTTGGCCGCGCTCTTGGTTGTAGGACGGATGTTCTTCTCGTTGTTATAGATGTTGTAATGAGGTTCAAGCCACAGAAGGAAGAAATATTCTCCAACACTTAAAAAATGTTATTTGCATTAATTTAATTCATGATGCCAGTTACATGCTTGGGGTTGTTTTATTGCTGCAGAATAAATTAAGAATCAGTTGGATGGTGTTCCCTGAGGAATTTAAAAAACATCTCAAATTGAAAGCAATTAAAAGTTGTTTAACAGTATGTTCAAATCCAGGATAATGAGGCTAAAACTATTCTCATGAAGTTTGTTTTTCTCATCTGACCACGTCGGTTATTTCCGCGTTGGTTGAGTTACATTCCTCGGTATAGTTTACTCCCTGCAGGGCATGCACATGTGTGAGCGCTTGAGTTGCTGTGTTGGAAGCACGGCTAATCAGCACCAAGCTGACTCTTTCATGGTCCGAGTCCCAGCCCGTGGCCCTTTACTGCACATATTACCCTTTTGTTTGTCTGAAAACTGTCGAGAGTAGCTCTCAGTTCTTCTTATGGACTCCAAATATCAGATTCCTGAAGTGGCAGGAACTTTACAGCCACCGACTCCACCTGTCCTGAAAAGTATTGATGCATTTACTTACTGACTCAGCATAAAACTTTTCACCCAGCATGACGGAGAGAAGAGGTGCTGAGAATGACACTTCTGCCCTTTAGCTGAGTCATATCAATGTTTTTGTTTTTCTGCTTATTGCACAGTCAGCTTGCAGCCATGGCTGATTCTGTTCGTCACACCAGCAGCTCTCTGCAGTCCTAGATCTGAAGCTAAGGTACATGCTGTCTCTAACTTTGTCTCCTCCTCCTCTTCAGTTCCCGCAGCGTTGACCCTTGACCCCATCACGGCCCACCAAAGATTGATCCTCTCTGACGACTGCACCATTGTGGCCTACGGGAATCTCCACCCGCAGCCTCTGCAGGATTCCCCTCGGCGCTTTGACGTGGAGGTCTCTGTCCTGGGAGCAGAAGGCTTAACGTCGGGCGTTCATTACTGGGAGGTGATGGTGTCGGAGAAGACGCAGTGGATGATCGGTGTGGCCAGTGAGACAGTCAGCCGCAAAGGCAGCATCCAAATCCAACCGAGCCGTGGCTTTTACTGCATTGTCATGCATGACGGCAACCAGTACAGCGCGTGCACCGAGCCCTGGACGCGCCTCAACGTCAAGAGCAAGCTAGAGAAGGTGGGGGTGTTCCTGGACTACCCTAAAGGCCTGCTCATCTTCTACAATGCAGAAGACATGTCCTGGCTCTACACCTACAGAGAGAAATTCCCCGCCAAGGTCTTCCCCTACTTTAGTCCCGGCCAAAGTCACGCTAATGGCAAGAATGTGCAGCCGCTACGCATCAACACGGTCCGTCTTTAAGAGCGATGCTGCTACGGTCGCCACTGACCTGAGATCAGTCTAGCGTAGATGGATTCACAGGGCAAGTGTGCTGAAAAATGTTTGGTGTGTTTGAAATGTTTGTCTCTGTGCGTGATGTCACTGTAAAACTTTGTTGTTGTTTTTGATTGTCTTTGTTTTTATATATATATATATATATATATATATATATATATATATATATATATATATATATATATATATAAACTTTAAATTGATGGCCTGCTCTCATTTTGCATCTTTATCTGAGAAGATGACTCTTAATGGAGACAGGGACCTCCAGGGTCTGTGGCAGCAATAAGAGAAGTTTTTAGTGTCTAAGGTCCACCTTGCACACGACCCTGTCAAGGTTCGTCATACATGGCATCCTCTCTTTTATTCCACGCAAGTGATGTTGAAACCCAACCACTTGAATTTCTCTGTGCTGTACGTGGGTCTGGCTTTCCTCACCAAATTATTTTTTTTAAAGCAGTCTTACTTTTGTGTTTTTGTCAGCCAGTGATGCCGTCTTACCAATTTTAGTCTGTTGTTTTTTCAGATTTTCTTTTTTGATTTTTTGTTGCAATATCTGCATTTCGGCTTTAATGAGCCCAAAATGGAGAATATGTCAAGCTTTTCCTTGTGTTGTGGAACCACGATGTTCGTTTCTTCTCTGGTTACATTCACATGTTTCTGTATAGTCTTTATCGTTGGGAGGAAAACTCATGTCGGTGTGATATTTTTTTTTTTTTTTTTTTTGTCTTGTCTCCACCAACCAGTCTTCATGTCACCTTGAACTCCAATGAAACTCTAGTACAAACTACATGCTGTCCATCCTCGTCCGCTGTTTGTTGGCAGGTTTGGTGCAAAAAAAAAAATGCTGCTACTGGAAAGTTTGTATGTACCGTATCAAAGGCTATAAAGGAAAATCTTATCATGCTGGCAGTCAGCTGACACCTGTGGAAGTGTCCACTGCAGTGGTAGAGTGAAACACTTTTCTGCTACCAGGTATACGTTTTGGATCACTTTATATCAAATGAATATTAATCCTACTTCCAGAGCAGATATGAGGAGTTATCTATAATTTATTGCCCAAAAATACAGACACAATTCTCTTTACGTCACAGTGGTTTTTATAAATAGAACTTGAGTTGATTGTGTAGATAAATAGCAGTTGTATAATAAAATGCTGATGTACAAGTGAAATTAAGCACCACCGTGCTGTCGTCTGCATCCCCAACTCTGCTGCTGTGTTGCATAATGATAAAATCACAGATAATTCCTCTGAGGCCCGGTTGTGCTCATGTCTCTGCCCCATGTGCCTCAAGTGCTCCTTTTTTTTTTTTATCATTAGTTGCACACGAGTCTTGCAAAATCTGCTCTTAAGAGCATCTAGTCACTCATCCAAGTCCTGCATGTTGTGAAGTGCGTGTGCACATGCGTTACTCTGGTTGGCTGAGGAGGTGCACGTGTGTTTGTGCGGCCTGGTTTAGCTATAATTTTAAATCCAGCTTTCGTTGTGGTTGATGAAGCCCATCTCACTCTCCGAACACACCCATGTTGTGGCCAAAAGTGGTAATTGCACAGTACTTGAAGATCAGGTGTTAACTCAGCAATTTTTTTTTTTTCTTTTTGGGAAAGCCACAAATGAACCTTCCTTTGCCGGTGCGCGTCTTTGCATTTTAATGTGTGTGTGAGTGTGTGTGCGTGTGTGTGTGTTCTGTGTTGTCATTTATAAATATAATATTGGGGCAGTGCCCTCGCTTACATAGGAAGCGCGTGTATTCTGGTATGTGCAGTCGGATGCAAACAGGGGTCAAATTGTGATCAGCCTGCAAGATATATTGAGGTTTGTTTTAACTTGCACACATCTGCAGTGCCCTGTGAGTTTCTGAGCTTATGTTGCTGATTAACGCTCAGTTTAACTCATTTATGAAAAACAATTACCCAGATGAGCCTGAATGTGGATGTATTTACTTTATTTATGTTAATAGGTAGAGCTGCAATTCTAAACAGCAAGAAAGATATTTAACATATTTCCTCTTTTTAGACCCGTCAGCAGCTAAATTCCCCTTGCAAAGTAAATGTCAACCAGCTGCTGCTATGCGCAGGTTTCTATCAGGTTTGACCCCACTTTGCCGTGTTGCAAACCCCAGTGGTCTGCTTCATTAAAGTTCTGTGTGAATAATATTAAGAGGAAGATTAATGTGAGGTGGTGTTGGGTTACTGGTGATTGTGTTAAAGCTAAATATTATGATCGTAAGTGACATTTAATGAATATAATGCTGATTGTGTCTTTTGATGATGGCCGCTGCACACCCATCATCTTGTGAACACACTCTAGTGTGCTTTTGCTGCTGGAGGTTTGTGGAAAAATGTTTTAATGTACAATAAATGACTGCAGAAATCTGACGGCCTCTTTGTCTTGGTTTAACTCTGATGCTGCAGGACTTTTTTATTATGTGGACGAGCAAATCGGTATTTCTTTTCCCTCTCGCGACTCCAGCTCTGATAAGTCGCCTCAGGGTAAGTATAACAAATCTGTAAACTTCGCCACAAGGCAATAAACACTGTGTCAACAGTCTGCCCTGCCAAGAGCAAAATAATGACGGTGGAAATGCGGAATGCTATTATTGTTCTGACAAGAATAAATAAAAAATCCCATCCGATGTGTTTGGTTAGACGTGTCAAATAATCAAGCTGGTTCTGCTAACATGAACGTTTGCAAGGGAGGGGAATGATCGCAATCAAAATGTGTGTGTGTTTGTGTATTTATTTATTTTATTTATATATATATATATATATACACATATACACACACACACACACACATCATTGAGTGACAGGCAAGAAAAAACCAACCCAACAAAATCTTAACACTTGGTAACTTATTTTGTTCTCTGTGATGGATTTGAGTCTCCAAGGGGTATTTTAACTTTACAAGATTTTAAAGAAATGAATGAATATGCATTTTTATTTTTTCAATTGCTTTCTTTAATGATAGGAAGTTTTCATATATTTCTGTAGTGTTTGACTTGCCTCTAAACTGCCTGGCTTGGGTCAAATGTTTTGGGTTTCCTTCCACAAGCCTTGCACAATAGAATTTTGTCCCATCACTCCTGACAGCAAAACATGACTCTGCCACCCCCGTACTTCACAGTTGGGGTGATGTTCTCAGGCTTGCAAGCGGCCCCCTTTTTTTCCTCCTGATGTAACAATGGTCATTATGGCCAAAAAGTTCAATTTTAGTTACATCAGGACATGCCTCCAAAAATAAAGATCTTTGTCCCTTTTCAAACTGTAATCTGGCTTTTTTATGTTGTATCTTCTTCCTTGCCGAGAGGTCTTTCAGTCCATGTCGGCGCAGGACTCTTCTCACCGTAGAGGATGATGCTCTCTTGCCAGCTCCACACTGCATCTTCACAAGGTCTTTTGCTTTTGTTCCATGGTTGATGCACACACTTCACACCAAAGGACATTCATCTTTGAGACACAGAACCCATCATCTTCCTGAGCAACATGATGGCTGGGCTGGTAGGGTGTGTGGGGAAAGCAAACAAACACTGGAGTCCAGTGACGCAACATGTTGTTTATACAGCTCCAAAGATAAATGGCCGTTATTAAGTACAGAAAGAAATATCACAAAGAAGAACAAAGTAAAAACTGATAACAAGCAGTAAAGACGTACAGTGTGTAGAGAGTTCAGGAGAGGTTGTTTATAGGAGATACTATGCTGTACTGAACACCAGGCCAAAGGGAGATTCAGAGTGATGTGATCTTTAAGGACTTCATTTGTAAGGAAAGTGATTTCAGACTATTCTGGGTTTGATCGAGAGCCAACAGTGAGGAGCTGAAACTGGAGAAATATTACTTCTAGTTCCCTCCAGATTTCTAGCGACAGCATTTTGGTTGAACTGAAGGCTTTTCAAAGCAACAAAAAAAATCAGGTCTACTACCGGTACTTCTACATCACTCTAAGAGGGATGTTATACGTTTCAGCAATTTTAAATACCTCAGAGTAGCACAGGCAGTCAATGTAACATCACATTTTCAGATCTAAAGATGAACTTCACTTTTGTTTGAATTCAGAAGAAGAAAATGACTTTTCTTCCAAATGCTCACAATAAGAATGCTAGTAAATGATGGTTTGCAAGTACTTTGGAGAACCAGAACTGTAGCTTGGTCATTCATCAAACTGTAGTTGAGCTATTTCTGTTTGGAAATTTCCATCTACTGTCCTGCTAGGATAGCCAAAGCTTGTAAAACATGTAAACTGTTAGAGGTACAGGAGTTATCTATGTTTTGTAGGGTGAAAATGGTTGGAAGCTGCCGTTGTAAATAAATGGCAGTAGTAGTTGTGCAGGTGCAGCTTTGAAACAACAATCTTCAGTCAGAAACAACATAATCTGACACATTACTCTAAAATTAAAAACTGCTGAAATTGAGACCCTAAAATGAAACATGTGAGAGGCAGATAAGTCCTATATCTGAGATGTAGGAAGGCTTTGCCTCTGCGTGTTAATACCTGCTCCAGCTCTGCCAGAGCTTCATGCCACATATTTCAGTTGAGATGTGCCAAACTCCCTGCCCTCTGTGCTCGCCTGTGGGGACGTGGGAGGCTGTGCAGTTGCTTTCATGACACTTGCCTCATTTTGGCATCGGAGCTGAGGAATGAGAGAGAAAAAAAATCCCTGCTGGAGTTCATCATTCCCTGTTGCAGGTGATCCACAGCTGGCAACACGACCTGCACGTTTGCCAGCTGTGACGCATCTGACTGAATAGTTTCTGAATTCAAGAAGAAACCGTTTCAAATTTGTAAATCACAAGAGAAAGCTGATTTTGGAGTCGCAATCGGCTTTAGAAAGGTTACTTTTTATGTGCTTAACTGTGCCCTTCTGCTTCATTATTTCATGCTCCAAAGCAGTTGAGGCTTGTTGCGTCATGATTACAGCTGTTTCCCAGAAGAAAAAAAAACCCTCTACGGTTTGAAACAGAAAGACATTCATTCAAAGCACACCCTCACACTCTGTCACACAGCCTGGGTGCTTTTATCAGCTCTTTCCTAAGATTTTTATCAGAGGAGAAGGTGTCCATCTCGTAATAGGCATCTTATACCTGAGGGGGGGAAGTCCATTAAAAGACTTACTGAGCCCTCCTTTGAGAGATCTCTGTCAGATTCCTGTCTGCCGTGGCCCTCCTGAGTCGGGAATGTGAGGTTTCTAATCTTGTTAGTGACAAAAAAAAAAAGAAAACAGAGGCTCACTTTTGTCATCAATTTTTCTTGACTGGAGAATGAGAGCTTCAGTTTATCAGCGTTGGAGGCACAAAGAGATTCATCATGTGTATAACTGTACTGTACGTTCTAGGATTTTGTACGGTGTTTGATTAGACTGTACGTATTGGGTTGTAAAAATGGTACAAAACACCATCTCACTGCAGAAATGATTCAATGTTTAAAGGCACTCTATGTAGCAATACCAGTCCAGACCACATGGGGAGTATATCACAAGAAAAATCATGGAAGTTTTCTGTTTTTTGACTGTACACGATATGACAGAGTCGCCAAACCACTTTTGCCAACAAAACACATGCAGAAAGAGAGGTATTACCACGTGCAAAGTAAAAGTTGTTTATTTTTGTCCGTGAGACACTCAAAGCTTATTTCTTTACTTTTGAAACCCTTTTTTAAACTGCACCCCAGATCCTATTAGACAGTTAAAGTCTTGGGTGTTCAGAATCGACAAAATGTTGCATGTGAAGACTAAAAGCAGAAAATGTCATGGGATTTGTGATTTTGCAGAGGTGTTCAGTCATCGTGGGATTCTTATAAACACAATAAATATAACACAGCTAAGAAGACAGTCTTGGCTCTTGTGTTACAATAAACTGCACTTTGAGTTGAAGTCATGGATACATAAAGGCTCAAATACAAAATGATATTTGAAACACTTGAGGTAAAGAAGAAAATTACACGGGGGGAGGGGAGGGGCATAATGGTACACAAAAAAAAGTGCACAGCATAGTCTTCTACAGGATCAGCATTATGAAAATATGAATCCCTTAAAAGCATCAAACACAAGAGAACTCATACATATGCATTACATTTTAGAAATTACAGTATAAGCAAAACATAGTACTTTTGCATTGTTAGCACAATTATTAGGCCACTCAAGGAAAACTTGAGTCGCGGTTCCCTCTAAATGTCATCCTGACCCCTATGAATAAGATCCTCAAACACACACACACACACAAATAATTCACATTGAACAAATGTCTCCACTGAAGTCAGAACAATTTCTCCAGGGATCTTGTCAAAGTCTGAGTGTGCTGCAGTTTCAAGCATTTGCCCACACTAGTCTCTGCTCTAACTCTGTCAGAGATGACTCAGCCTGGAAACAGCCTCCTTTGTTCCCTGAGTTCCCCTCATACCTTTCCTGTTGCCTGTTAAATCGACCAGGCAACATTGCTGGAGATTTACGGCCTTTGCTGTAGCAGAGTGCCCTCTAGTGTTAAAGTGTGTCCCTATTCATCTCAGTCCGGTCTGCCACATAAGAGCAGTGCCTTTGCTCTCACCCTGTAACTCATGTCATGGCTGTTTGTCTTGCTGATGAACCGGTGATCTGTTCAGGGCGTAACCTGCCTCCTGACAGCCTGGATAGATTCCAGCCTCCTGCAACACTGACCAGGCTGATGCTCATTTAGAAAATGCTGCAGATGTCACGCAGGGTTGTGTTATTCAGTCTGAAATTTGCCCTGAGATTAGTCTAATCGATGTCAAACAATTGAACAAAAGCCAGCTCGATGTGTTACCATGGTAATATTCAGTGACAGCAGCCAACAAAAAGGTGAAGAATGCGCCAATCATTTTTGAGTTTGCAGCATGGTCTACTGTGTGACTTATTCACTGCTCTTGCAACTTCTTCCCAAAGCAAGTTTTCTTGCAGGTGCATGTCGTTACATTTTTTTTTCTTTCTCTGTAAAATTTCTTAAATGCCTTAAATACCTGACAGTGAGGGAGCCGTTCCACGCCAAGCCGAACGGAACTGAGGTTTGATGCACGTGGTCCTGTGGTAGTAAATTACTTGTTATCAAGGGTTAAACCATTTTTATATCTGAGTAAAGCTTGAGGTTTAGTTAGAGCCAACCTAAAGAACACATACAATATGACTCCCTTCCTACATAGTTTGATAGTTTGCCCGATTTCTTGAGCAGGCAGTCACGTGTCACATTCTGATCAACACACCACAGAGGCACAAGTGCTCTTTTTAACCCTGGCTGCAACTCTGGTCACAACAGACAGTTTTATATGAGTGATCACAACTTTGCAGCACCTACTCATGAGGTACAAAAGGGCAGCATGAAATGAAGAAGAGAAGTTTTTAAATCAGAAGTGAAGTTATGATTCCCAGGATCTACGTTATGGTCAGATTTATATTTATAGGCCACATATTAGAAATATGAGAAAGGATCCCATTCTCTGATGTGCATTTATAACACATATTCATGCACTCCTGCAGTAAACTGGTAATACAAGGGTTACGATTATGGTGAGAGTTAACAAATCCTCCAGGATTCCCTACATTATAAATGAAAACCTCAGTGGTTTTGATTTGGACTTGTGTCACGCGTGTGCACAGGGCTACCTGCTCCATGTTTACCTCAGAGAAGTAAACATTAAGGACACTTGGTCAGGACTCCTCGACAGACATTTCAGACGAGAGAGTTGAAAGCAGACCGACGTGTCCGAGAAGTAAACACAGATTTGGTTAGGCATTTAAATCGAGCTGACTGACTCAGGATAACCTTTCGGCTTAAGATAGGAGAGTTCATGTTTGTAAACAGGACACGAAACTAAAAAACGTGGGATCCCAAGAATTTAAAGACGTTTTCATCTAAGGTAACAAAATCTGCTGACCATTACCTCTAAAACTGTGGCTCATCCACGCTGGAGCAGGACAGAGTAAAGAAATAAGAGCTTTGTTTATATTTCTTTAGGAGTAAGGTGTGTCATTGTGTTCTCAACCAGGTTTGTATGTTGATTAAAGCAGCAAAAAACAGTAATGCTGTGTCAAAATATCAGCTTCAATTTCATTTGAAGAAATATTTGATTAACTTTCGGCAGTGTCTTCTAGCATCCGTCGTCTACTGTCTCGCCTCTTGGAATATTTGCATCGCCCTTTAAGTTTAACATCAACAGCTACAGAGGACATCATGGGAGAGATGACTAAAAAACTCAAGAATTTAATCATGGAGGAGAAACCAAGTCTGACTTAATGTTTACAGCCCCCCCCCAAATATTGTGCAGACTTTTTTGATGAGCTCAGTGAACTGCTTCTATGATCTGTGTTGATTTTGACTGTTGTAATTATAACATCCATGTGGACAACCCTCAGGACAAAGGGACTAAAAACCTGATTAACACTCTGGACAACTTTGGGCTGACTCAGCATGTAACAGATCACTCACAATAGAGGTCACACTGTAGACTGACTGATCTCTAAGGGTCGGAGCATTTCAAAGTATACTGTGTCTGATGTGGGCCTGTCTGATCACTCTGTGTTTTCTTTGAGAGTATGATTTCAGTGGATGTAAATGTCTCAACAGCAGCGATCACAAAACGGTGTGTAACTGAAAACAGTAGTGAAATCTTTAACCAGGTCTTCTCTCTAACACCTGCCCCGTCCCAGGGGTTCAGTTCATGGGTTAATAAATAGCTTCAATGCTAAAATGTTAAATGTTATGGACACTATCCCACTAAGGTGAAAGTTATCTCTGGAAGGAGGAAGTCTCCTTGGAGAAATTCCACACTAGTGATAAATGGTAAAAGAAAGTGTCGGAAAGCTGAGCACAGATAGAGAAAAACAAATCTCCAGGTTCATTATGACATCTATAAACAGAAACTTATAATTTATAACGCAAGGAAGTTCTACTTCTCTGACATCTTCACTAAAAACAGTCATAGTGCTCAGACCTTATTTGCTACAGTTGACAGGCTAACAAACCCTCCTGTGTCAGAGGCCACTGAATTTCATTCCACCATGGCCTGCAATGACTTTGGCAAATTCTTCACAGACAAAATTCAAAATATTAGACAAGCAGTTGGTACATCAGCAGCAGGTTCAGCATATGTACTGTGTCAACCAAAAACTGGTTCAAACACTATGACACAGTTTCATTCCATTATTAGCAAAGACCTGGAGGACATATTACATCAACTGAACTCATCCTCTTGCTCTTTAAACATCCTGCCAACAGGTTTTTTTTTCAAAAAGGTCTCAATGATCAAGAAGAGTCAGACGTGTTACTAACCGTGAACTTGTCCTTAATGTCAGGTGTGTTTCCAGAGCCACTAAAAACAGCTGTAATTAAACCTCTGCTGAAAAAGGACAATCTTGACAACACACAAATCAACAACTACAGGCCCATCTCAAATCTCCCATTTTTAACTAAGATCACTGAAAAAACAGTCTTTCAACCCATTTTTAAAAACACAAAACAACTGCTATGATGTCTTCTGGTCAGGTTTTAGACAGCACCACAGCACTGAGACTGCTCTGACAAAAGTGTTTAATGACATATGCTTGAAAACAGACAGTGGAAACATGTCGGTCTTAGTTTTACTGGATCTCAGTGTTGCATTTGTATTAAACTGGTTCAAAATGTACTTAGAGAACAGGAAATACTTTGTGTCAATCGGTAACTTTATGTCTGAGCAGACAATAGTTACACGTAGAGTTCCCCAAGGTTCTATCCTGGGACTTCTTCTGTTTAACAACTACATGCTCCCACTGGCACAGATTATAAGGAACAACTAAATAAGTTACCATAGCCATGCAGATGACACACCGATGATGCATAATGTCACCATGGAGACCGAGACAGGTTCTTGGTAAATGCATTGAGGAGATTGATGACTGGATGTGCTAGAATTTTCTTCAGTTGAACAAAAACAAAACGGAGGTAATTGTCTTTGGAGCAAAAGATAAACGATTACAGATCACCACAGGGCTTCAATCTATACACCTAGAAACCACCACTGAGGCCAGAAACCTTGGTGTAGTGATGGACTCAGACTTTAAATTGGAAAAACACATCAAAGCAGTAACAAAGTCAGCCTACTGTCTGTCACCTTAAGAATATATAAGGATCTGATGTATCAGCAGCACCTGGAAACACTAGTCCATGCATTCGTCTTTAGAAGATTATTGTAACAGCGTCTTTACAGGTTTACCTAAAAAGTCAGTGGGACAAGTGCAGCTGGACCACATCAGTCCAGCTCTGAGGTCTTTACGCCGGCTGCCTGTCCATCAGAGGAGAGACTTTACAGTTCTGATGCTGGTCTATAAAGCTCTGAATGGTCTTGGACCAAAATACATCAGCGACCTCCTGACCCAGAAGACCCAGAGAGGCTGTTCAGCTTTATGCTCCACATGTCTGGAACAAACTCCCAGAAAGCCTCAGATCAGCTGAAACACTTTATTTAATTCCAAGTTAAAAACTCACCTGTTCTCTGATGCCTTTGAATAAAGCTCCAAATCTGTTACTCTAAAGCTTGAGTTTCAAAGCTTAATCAAATTTTACCTACAGTCTTTATCTATTACTCTTTTTTTCTTTCTTTCTGTGTTTACATTTTAAATCATGCTTTAACCGTGTGGTATATGATGGTGTTTTAATGTCTCTGTAAAGCACTTTGGATCACTTTGTTGTTGATTTGTACTAGATCAGGGGTCGGCAACCCAAAATGTTGAAAGAGCCGTATTGGACCAAAAACGCAAAAAACAAATGTGTCTGGAGCCACAAAAAATGAAAAGTCTTGTATCAGCCTTAGAATGAAGGCAACACATGCTGCATGTTTCTATATTAGTTAGAACTGGGGGGAGATTTTTTTTTTCAATATGCACTTCGAGAAAAAAGTCGAAATGTCGAGAAAAAAGTCGAAATGTCGAGAAAAAGTCGAAATGTTGAGAAAAAAGTCGAAATGTTGAGAAAAAAGTTGAGAACAAAGTCAAAATTTTGAGGAAAAAAATCAAAATTTCGAGAAAAAAGTCGAAATGTTGAGAAAAAAGTTGAAATGTTGAGAAAAAAGTCAAAATTTCGAGAAAAAAGTTGAAATGTCGCGATTAAAAAGGAAAAGGAAAAAGGAAGAAAAAAAGGAAAAAAACGTCAAACATTTTTGAAAAAGCTCCAGGAGCCACTAGGGTGGCTCTAAAGAGCCGCATGCGGCTCTAGAGCCGCGGGTTGCCGACCCCTGTACTAGATAAATAAACTTGCCTTCAGTGAGCAAGACACCAAAGAAGAGTAAGACCATGGTCAGTTTCAGAGGAGATAATTGGCTGCCTGTGATATCATGACTAAAATAAAACAGAGTAACAAAAGCTAGAACAAATATCCCATGTTGACTTTGTTTTTACTTTTCCCCAACCTGGGACTGTGGTATGATCCACACAGTAACAAAAGAATCAAATAGAATCTTTGCAGAGGCATGTTATGTGTTTGTTGTCTTGGTTTTATGCAGGTCAGAATTGCAGAGTCGACCCTGGACAGGTCACAAGTCCAACAATGGAGACAAACCATCCTGCAGTCTCACACTCAGACCTCCGATCAATTTAGATTAACCATTTAACCTGAAAAAGGAAACATGCAAAATCCACACAGAAAATCTCCGGCTGAGGTTCAAACCAGGACCTTCCCTGATAGCAAAATATGAGTGAATCAATGTTGAAATATGGTTAGACAGAAACATTGAAGCCATGTTGAAGCCTGGTCCCCGACAGACAGAATACGTTGATTCAACATTGATTACATGTCAGCATTAAACTGGATCATTGATTGATGGTTGATCCACCACCAATCGTCGACCTTAACCAAAAATCAACCTATTTGACCATAATTCAACATTGATTTAACTTATTTTGCTATTATTGTCCTGCTTCTTTGAACCATACTTATTTAACAGTTATTTTCGCTCTTTTTTCCTCTTTATGCTTTATTTTCTATCTTCAAAAGGTTGTTGTTTTTTTTTTACGCCCATTTCTTTCCTCTTGTCAGCTGTGTTTTATGATGGTTCACCGACAATTCTTTGTGGCTATTTTCTTTCGCCTTCTGAAGATCACATTTACATTTCATTCATTTCACATCTCATTTCATTCGAATCAATCTGATTGAAGAGGAGAATTAAAACTACAAAAACAAAACAAAACAAAGTTCTGTCGTGGCCTCGAGTCAATCAGTATTTATACAGCTTGGTGTTACACAGAATCAGCAGACACCATATTAACATTTTCAACACTTGAATTGCTTCGGCATCAGCTTGTTTGCTCCTGCAAACCAAAGAGGCTTGTTTTGTAATCGCTTGTGTAAAATGGATGAAGAAATCCGCTCTGAATAGTTTACGAAGACCTTCCAGCCATCTGTTGCAGTCGGTTTAGTATGTCTCCAGCGAGCACGCCCCGACCTGCCTCCTCAGGACTCTTCCACAGTTTCCAAATGTTATTCCTAACACCCTAACCAGAGTTTGTTAGACCTGCAGCATGTACACATGCAATATTAATGACGGTCTGTTGCAAACTGACACCGTCAGTGTCTTGTTTTTTTTAAACTTCAGTCACAGTGAGAGAGGCCGACGCGTCTCTGCTGTTCGCTGCGCATGAAAGCAGAGATCTCAGACACCACTCCAGCACAGCGTCTATAGTCCTGATCAGAAGAACATTCACACTGAGGTTGAAAGGCAGCACAAAAATAGAAAGCACGCCCACTATCATTACATTCACCTGCAGGCTCGGAAAACCGCACTGCTGCCACCCACACTGGCAGCTGTGTGGCGAGTGCACGTGCTCTTCTGTGACAAATGTCAGAAGTATACCTCTCTTTGTCCCCTCGTGCTGTTTTCCTCGCCTCTTGTCAGGGAAACAATCAGTTGAGAAGAGGACTAAATCTCTACGGTAAGAGGCCAACATCTGCACCCCATTCCAGGATAATGCTATGTTTCCAGCGTGGCTGCTCTTTGCTTTCTCTGGCTCTGACACTTCCATCCCAGGATGCACGGGCTTAAAGGGGGCTGACAGTGCTGGAACAAGGTCTTCCAAGCTGCAGTCGCCCTGTGTCCTCTCTGTCTGCGCGGGGCGCTGGTGCTGTCTTTGCAGGCTTGTGCTGATGGTGAGTATAAGCAGGAGGAAGAAGAGGAAGGCCATGCCCCAGCAGGGGTTCATGGTGCCAGGGCCGGGGCTCAGCAGGCTGGGCAGACATCTGACAAGGGAGTCGGTTGTGTGCAAACAGGCGGCAGCCCACCTTTCCTCCAGCTTCCACTGCCAGCTGACGTTGAGTGCGACGATGACCCACACTGACAGGCAGCAGAGAAAGCCGACAACATAGGCTGAGCTACCATCTTTCTCTGTGATTCTGCCGTCTTCCTCCTGGTCTCGGGCGTTCACGTCCGCCTCGTAACAATGCTGTTCATCAGGGCTCGCCGTCTGACCCGCTGCCCGGTGACCGACATCAACATGAGGCCAGAGGAGTCTGATCAAAGTCTCTACAGCAATCAGAAATGTGGTCAGAAGCAACACGGCCCCATACGTCTGGCTGAGAAAGAGCAGGAAGCGCAGGGCGATGACGTCACCTGATGGTCTCAGTTCAGCCAGCCAGGACTCAAAAATGCTGACTAAACTCAGAAACACTATGGGAACACAAAGCAATGTCAGCAAGTTAGATGACTAATGATTTAAAAAAATCACATAGTGTTACTTTGATAAAGTTAGTTTAAACTTACATCCTAGCTGTAAAGCAGTTAATGCAAGTACAACAACAACAAAAAGTGAATTATCTGTGAAGGGCAGAGGTGTCAAAAGTATTCACATTCATTACTCAGGTAGAAGTATAGATACTAGAGTTTAAAAATACTCCTGTAGAAGTTGAAGTATCAACCCAAGTTTTTTACTCAAGTAAAAGTATAAAAGTACTGGTTTCAAAACTACCTAAAGTATAAAAGTAAAAGTAATGTAAGGGGGAAAAAAGTCATTAAAGACAAAAGGCATTGAAAGTGAATGCATCTTAGTATAATGTAAATATATTAAAGAACCATATATGTGTACTATTGAGCATTAACATGTGTTTCAGAGAGCAGACGATATGATGACTAGTTGCCTATAAGTATTGTAATGGTGCAAAAAGTCAAACTTCAGAGGCATGTTATCATTTATCCTAACCTTTATTGGAATGTACATCCCAGTTTAGGTGCAGGAATCTGAGGGCAACGGATGTAAGAACAAAACTGGACAAGAACATCTGAAACAACCACAACCAAATTAACTCTATCCGGATGGAGCAATTTAACTGGATAGTTTTTTTTTAAAGGCCGAAATGAAATAGAGTAACGAGGCTGTTTTTAAAATGTAAGGAGTAAAAAGTACAGATAATTGTGTGAAAATGTAAGGAGTAAAAGTAAAAAGTCGTCTGAAAAATAATTACTCCAGTGAAGTATAGATAACCAAAATTTCTACTTAAGTAAGGTAACAAAGTATTTGTACTTCGTTACTTGACATCTCTGGTGAAGAGTCAAGCTGACGAAGACCCAGCATCACTGATCCTGGGCTTTTAAGAACTTTTAGATAAGATGTGGCCAGTCCTCAATCCCGTCGTTGTAATTAGACTGCTTTACAGGTAACTCCGTCATAGACGACTCATCACTTCCTTTGAGTAGAGTTTAGCTTGGTGTTTAGTCTCAGCTCTTACGCTCTGATGAGAACACTACACCATGTCTCTGGTCCAAAATCTAATCAGCGGGAACAAACTATACTGAAAGGTCCAGGAAGTGTTTGTATTTAAATTTAACATGGAGATAAGCAGAGTTGAAGAGCTGAATTCAAAGTACACTGTAATACTTTGTTTTTATCAATGTGATATCTGTTTTTATTGTTTGGTTCTGTATCTGACTGTACGTGCTACCCAGTTCCAGCTTCAGACCGTCATTATTTCACTCCTCAATACTGCAGCGCTCCTCCAGCAGGTCTCCCAGCAGATTCAAAGAAACCCCTACAGATGGTCCAAATCACAGCGGGTTCATGGCTCACAGAACTGCACTGGCTGGCTGAGGATGCTCGCAGCAAAATTCAAGTCACCAATTCTTGTCATCTACTCATTCACACAGGTCTCAATCTAGCATCAATCTAGGTACAATCTAGCATTTACTTTCTACCTTAAAAACTCTTTTGGAGACTCTTTCTCTTTCAAGAAGACATTCCCTCCTACAGCTCCAACACCTTAACAACCTGCAACTACTTTTTAAAACTGTACCTATTCTTGTTTGTATAGATTTGAATAGATTTACTGCGTATGAGCTCATTATAAGAGACACCAATGGTTTAGCTGCCTCTCTCTAAATGTAAACGTTCTGCTTGTTTAGTACCTAGAAAGTAACCAGTACCACAACTGGGTCAGAAATGTGTTTTCTTTGAAACTGCAACCAAACATAGACGGGATGCCACAAGGTGCTGAAGTCACCCGTGCAGCCGCTGCAGCCACGGGAGGTCAGTAAATCCCAGATTTACAAGTACAGCTGACAAAGGTACATTTTGCAGCTATTATTTGTGCACTTGTTTAATCTAGTTTCACAGCTCATCCGATGGGCTTCATATGAACAAACTCTGGAGCGGAGGCCTGTGCCGAGCCGCACACCTGGTGGTATTCTCACCTGTGACCAGGAAGTCGGTGAAGATCAAGAGGCAGCAGCAGCAGAAGCTGACAGGACTGTAGGATGCAGCCAGCGAGGGCAGGAAGAGAAGGCTGCAGGCCAGTTTACATACGCATAGTAGCACTGCTCCATCCAGCACGCCATCCATGACTGCAAAGAAAATGGCACACATGAGCCAGCATTTTAAAAGATCCGTTTTTCTGGTTTTTTGCCTCGGGGTGGAGGAGCTCAGGAATTCCAGACACTCTGCTAAAAGAACACCCCCAACAATGCTAAAACACATACCAAACATTGCTTTTAAATGCTGATGTGTTCTTTGCCATGGCCCTAGTTTTAGAGCAACAGTTATTTGTTTACATTGGTAATGAACCCTGGACCAAGCGGCCCAAAATGATGACCCTCTGGTGTCTGGTGACCGTATCTGTGTCACTATTCGTCATATTTAACACTGATTAAAGAAATGCCTTGGAAACCTTTTTTTGCATTGAGAACAAGGACATATGTTCAGTAGACTTGTCTGCACAGACCTGACCCTAACACTGTGCAAACAGACAGGTTCAAACTGGAAAAACATTTCAGTAATCTTTAGGACTATTTCACATTTAACTAAAGGAAGTAAGTCTACATTTATTATATCTAACAAATAGCAGCGGGATGAAGTTGATTAGTTCTTACCTGAGTCCTCAGAGCAGCATGTCAAAATGAGTTTCAAACGCTTTATCCCCTTTCTTCACCTCCCCCTTTGCTCCACCCTCACAGGGATAATGAGCCTTCCTCCCCCCTCCCGTCCTCTGTGCACCTGGCCTGCGGAGGTGAGAGAACATGTGCGTCTTGGAGGGTGTGGCAGTGTTTGTGCAGGCAAGAAAACCAGTTGAACAACTAACTAACTCACCAACACCGAGACATGCAAAGGAGCTAGCAACATCACAATCAATATGGGAGCAAAGAACATGCTTTTCAGTGAAAACTTACAAACTAATCTGTGTCCCTCAGAGCCCAGTCTACCCAGAATGCAGTTGCATAAATTCAGATGTTGAATAAACCCAAGGAGAGGTCATATAAAATAGGACTCAGCCACTTCACTGCTCTGCCATGTTATTCTCCTTTATGAATAGCAATTAACTGTTCCTTGCACCTGCTCCCAGTAACCGTTTTTACAGGCAGGATCGTCCTCTTTGATCAACAGATGACACTTTCATCCAACCTTATTCACTAGCAGAACTAGGACCCTCCCTCATCGCTGCATGTAGTTTACTTTGAGTTTGGCAGTCTCATGTTAAATATAAAGAGATGTAAACACCTGCAGAGCAAAAAAAAAGCTATAAATAGCCTTTGATAATAGCTGACACTGCTGCATTGTTTGTTCGGTTAGTGGTTCTTGTGTGGCGCGACAGTGCAATGAAGACACGCCGGCTGAAGGGGCTGAGGCGGGGTTTCCCCTGCTACTTGTCTCGCGGGTTTATCTTGAAACCCAGCAAATGAAAACGCACCTACTACTTTGCACCAGACTGCACCAATACAGGTCCTTCAGGATCACTGCCATGCATATTTTACATGTTCCCACACTCCAACACACCTGATTCAAATGAATGCATCAGCATCAGTCTGTCATCTGCATATTTCTGCTCATGTTTCTTTCATTTGAGCACAGAGTAAAGGTTGGTCTCGTGTGAATGGATTTCTCAGAATTCATCTAAATGCAAGCTCTAAACAGGGCCAAATTAAAGATTTGCCTGATCCAACTGGCAAGCAAATGACTAGAAATTGGAAGTATGCGATGATGTCAACATTCCAGTAGTATTAATTCTTTGTAATAAATAAAGGATATCTAATCATGTCATTGTAAACATTTTTTGAAAACTATCGGCCGAGATGATATTATCTCAGTGGATTTTGCTTGAATCATAATTACTGACATGCACTTAAAGTTTCGCGGGTCGTCACTTCCAGAAGGAGGAGTCCCAGGGCAGTCACTAGTTCGGCTAAGCATGGGTTGCGTGTACATGCCGGAATAATTTGAATTAGGACCGCATTGTCTGGCACTAATAGCTCGATCTCAAGAGCTTCAATTTGGTTGACAAAGGCCAAGGGTTGTAACCAGCAACAACATGAAAACCATTACTGGGCTAAAACCTTGTATGGACCAAAGCCTTTGTTGTGTATGTGTTTTCTTTCTTTTAAACGTATTTAGTGTTGCAGCAATTAATCCTTACCTTGACAATATTGTTAGCTCAAAAACAGAGACATGTGAGGTGTGTTTGTATTTCTATGCAAAATGAAAGCAAGTCTCACAAACTCAATGGTGAGAATTCCGGTAACTACGTCGTAAGGTGGAGATTGCTCCGATTGGTCAGATTCTATCATCAATTCTTGAGAAGGACACAGCTTCCGGCTATGCATCATGATGTCAGCAGCCCAGCCAATAGAAACTATATGTACCTGTAAGCTGTGCATTCTGTGTATGTTTTTACACTGTCTTGTCTAAAACATGATGTGAGGATGCAACAAGCATTTTTCAGCTTGGTGTGTAGCATTTGTTGTTGTGGTTCCTTAAGTTGATGACTTTATACTTCGGATCTGATTCTGGCTTGAACATTTATGCCAGAATTTCTGGACTTGTCATTGCTGAAAGTACAAGTAATAAAGCCTAAGTAGGCTATACAGTTTGGTTTGGCAACAGGAGTCAAGCATTTTCATATTTGGAGGTACGATGGGTGTGAAGCTGGAGTAGAACCACCTTATAAGATATAACTGTTTCAATTTTTGTAATTTTTTACTTTCCTAAACCAAGGGCTTTTATTTTTAGGTTCTAATCCATCAAATGAAAGGGTTTTTGAGACTAAATTCCTTGGGGTTGTCATTGACCAAAACTTAACATGGAAACAACACATTGAATACATTAAAGGGAAAATTTCAAAATCACTTGCAATCCTGTATAAATCCAGAAATGTACTGAATTCCAAGGCCTTGCATTTGATCTACCATTCAGTGATTGTTCCCTATTTATAAATAATAATAATAATAATACATTTTATTTATATAGCGCTTATCTTACTGTGTGGAATTGTGGGGATCCACCTTTAAAACCAACTTAAATTCAATAATAAAACTGCAAAAACGAGCCATACGTATCATCAATAAGGTTGATTACTACGCTCACACAGAGCCACTTTTTCTAAATTTTCATGTTATTAAATTTTATGATTTGTTTTATTATACAATCATGCAAATTATGTTCAGAGTAAAATCAAAAATGCTCCCTGACTCAATACAGAGGTTTTTTTTCAATTCAGGAGACTCCGTATAATCTTAGAGGTGTCTGCAATTTTACTGTACAAAAAGCTAAAAAAGGTATGAGAAGGAGATGTGTCTCCATTACTGGAGTTAAATTATGGAATGATGCCAACATCAATTTAAAAAGACATCATTCTCTTTTGGTTTTTAAGAAAATGGTTTGTAAAGCTATTTTTGAAGCTTATAAGTGCGATTGACTTTCTGTTAATGTTTCTTTGCTTTTCTGTTGTTTCTTTGCCTTTTGTTGTTTCTTTGCTTTTCTCTTGTCTCTGGTTTTCTGGAGGTCGGTAGCCAAAAAAAGAAAGTTGGTAATATAGGATAGGCTTTTATAAGCAGTTTGCTTCAGCCTATGCCTTTTCAGTCATTGTTCAACACATGATTATTGGTTTTGTGTGAAATGTTAATGCTGTGCACAATGTTTTTTGGTGTTGTGTTGTTTTTGTGTTGTCATGATTGAATAAACTTCATTCATTCATTCAAATAATTTTATACATTCCATAATAATAGTAATATGGTTACTGTGTCATTTTTACAGGTTGCTACTTTTGAGATATCCAATCCTACTTAGTGCTGCAGTCAGGCAGCAGCATGTTGACCAGCGGCTGAAGCTGCTCGGGTCTCTGCTGTGGCAGCAGTGCCATCTCCTGCTGAGCTAAGCACAGAGCATATTAGCAGCCTGTCCTGCTGAGGATTACACCTCATATTTACCACATATGACAGCCAAGCTGTCTTTGTGTAAAAGATTACACTTGCAACAGTGTTCCTCCTTCATCCCCTCTCTCTGACTAACATTGAAATGGCTTATTTTCATGCTCGTGTGTTAATTTCTGTGCTGCAGTGATGACATAAAAATGACTCTCACTTGTCCAATAGATATGTATTTAAATATACCCTATGACATTACTATAATAACTTGCAAGGGGCGCTTTGTCACACATTCCCCCCGATTCTAAGCAAGGATAAATGTGTGCATGAAGGAAACAGCCAAAAAATGGGTTAAAAATCTCCTTTGAGCCCCGTGTTTTTCACTCCACGCCTGCAGCACCCAGAAGTGAACAGCAGGCGACCCGGAAGGTTTGAAGTCCGACCGAAAGCGAGCAGAAAGAGGAGTCTGATCCTTTATAAAATATTTCTTCTGTCGCTGGTGCAGGTATGTTATGACTCGATGCAAATTCTCTGCCTATTTCCCCCCATGTTTCCTCTCAACCCGCAGCTGCCCTGTGTCGTTTCGCACACCATTTCTGTCTTAAGTCGTGTGCGAAAGTTGGATTTGGAGAGAAGAAGCATTTGCATGAGCATGAACGATAAAGGATCATTTCTCTTCAGCTGCCGTGCAATTAGCGGCTTTAGTAATGCGTCATGATCATCGCCGTCGTGTTGTCGGGTTTATCCTCAGCATCTGCGCAGCGCTCAGCAAAGGCATGCTGATTGTTGTAGGAAGTGTCAGGCTTTTTTTCTTTTTTTTTTTTTTTTTTTTTTTTTTTTTCTTCCTGCCCAAGCCGGGCTATTCAAACCTGCAAATCAAAGTAAACAATCATTCAGACGCTTAATGCAAATATGCCGCGCGCAGTTCCCCGTCGCAAACACATTTAACCCGGAGAGTTTTCCCCGTTTATAATATTGGGATCTGCAGAATATGGCGTCCGTTGCTTGTAAAAATAAGACAGGGCTGCCATTTTTGTTTTCCTTTTGTCTGAATTTTTTAATAAACTGTCTGAGAATGTGGGAGAGGCGGCGCACGGAGCGCTGCGCTGCGCTGCGGAGGATCGCTCCTCTGGAGGAGAAAATACGCATCAAAACAGGCTCCAGAGATACTAAAGCCCACATTCCGGCGCCAGTGTCCGTTTATCCTTCTTTTTAAAGGTGAAACAATTCATCTCACGTTGTATGAAAGCTAGAAAGTTATTCTCAACTTTCGTTTTCATGGATGCGTTCCTGTTTCTTTGTGATAAATCTGGAAACGTTGCATTTAGAGGCTGAGGAGAGGTTTGAGGATGCTGTTCTTTCTGCGGAGGACATGATATCTGCAAATCCATGTGAGGAAATATTCAGTCACCTTAACTAGGAGGAAAAAATGCTTTAGAGCTTCACCTGTATTAATAGTGATAACTAGAACATTTGCTGGAGAAATTTTGTCAATGCAGCTACCCATTCATTCTGACATCAGTAACAAGTGAGGATAAAAGAGCAGGCATTTGTTTTTTTTATACCACCAATACTGTGTTTTAGGGGATTTACTTACTTTTCTCCTTCAGCAATATTAAGTCTGAAGGGTTCACTTACTTTTTTGTCACCGAATGTTTATGCAATTATTTTTGGTGACTTTTCTCAAAATTGCAGGAGATGAAATGTACCAACATTTTTGTAGGCGACAGAAACTGAAGCTCTACAATATTAGGAAAACATGTAATATCTTGGTTAGATATTGGGATGAGGATATGATTTCCGATATACAATATAAACCATTACTTTGCAGCTAAAATTGACCCATTTTATTATAAATACACAAAGAAATAGAAAAATGCAAGCAGCAACATCTGCAACAACAACACTCAAGGTGCCAATTTAGATGCTAATTTCAGGGCTGAATATATTATGAACATTTACTGTGATTGCATTGCATTCGGAAAATACCACTTATTGCATTTATTTGTTTTGTTTTTGTAATATTGATTGTGCATGTTGATAATGTCATGTTGTCGAATTTTCAAAATATGGTAAAAGGGGCGTTCTTAATGCTTTGTTACCCCTTAATCATTATTTCTTTCAGAATTAATACCAGTCAATGGGATTGATCTTGTAGCTTTGGGTCACTGTCTCCTAATAATCACCTATGAGGCCTTAATGAGACAACAAATGTTTTATTTATTTGTCACTGAATAAATATATACAGATTCTAAGATACTTTAGTATAGCCCTTATCTCAGTTCTGCTCTAATAAGTTCGTATAACCATTCAGTAAAATTTAGTTTCAACACCTTTATTTAAGATTTTAGATGTATTTTTATTTTGTGTGTTTATATAAGTTTTGAATGCGGTTTCTTACCTCAAGTTTGGAAACTGATAAAATTTGAAGAGACAGTGCTTCTAGTTAATTAGTTTTTTTTTACAACCCTGAAGTCATAATTTTACCCGTTTAACTGCTGACTTTACCTCAAGTAATAATCTGTGTTATTTATTGCGTAATTAAACAGAACCTTTTACAAAGAATATGATCAGATATAAAAACCTGCCTTACTGATAAATGAGAGGTGCTTTGGAAATTTTTGACTAATAATTAAAGGCACACTTTGTAACAACACCACTCCAGACCAAATTGGGGACAGTATATCACAAGAAAGTTCATGTAAGTAATGTATGTTCATGGTGTAAGACAGAACTGAGTGCACAGTGAGCACTGCCCCCCCAACCCCTCTCATCATCTGTAATCAAAACCAAATGTTGAAATATAGTACAGTGACAGTGCAACATTATAACTTAAGCGTAGCTTAGCCAACAAGAAGAAATGTTAACAGTTCTGCACAATATTTATTTTTTTATCTCCTAATAGTTACTTCAGGGGAAAGCAACAGCCGCTTTTTATAGTTCGTTCCCTTCACCTCAGGGCATGATTTTTAGATGTGAGAGGAAGCTGGTGGTGGTGAGATGGTTCTTTTGGTCTCATAAGCCCCTTTTACCCTGGCGGATGCCCTGCGTTTAACACGCGGCTCTAGGGTGTCGCCTGTCCTTTTTGCATTGACTGACATGGGATGGCGTGTCGAGCTGGTCCTGCGAATAACTCTCCTCCAAGGATTCACTTACTCTCGGGTCAGGACTAGTGCAAACAGAACGGACACAGGCTGGTGGGTCCTGGGAAGGATTTGTTGTTGTACCTGAGTACAACCCACCAGCAGAGGTTGTTTTTTTTTTCTAAATAAAATAAGGAAACAGCTGATGAGAGTAACAGCAACAGGACGTCAGAGGTACAGTAGGGCTTATATTTGCAAGATAGGTAACTGTGGAGAAGCTACAAGCTACTCACCCTCAGAGCCGAGGATAACCATAAACCGCCGTATGTCTGGAACCACTGGGGGTTAGCAAGAAGCAACCGCTTGTGTTGTTACATCCTTATGGGTACATCCTTATTTTGAAAATTACACCGGTCTGACGGCATATTTCATCCTGCTGATATGGGGGCAATACGTCTTTCTACACTCCCACACATCTTGCGTTATGTTACGTGGATGACGCCTTCCAACTTGCCTTCCCTCCCCTCAACTCGCCTTCAGGTACGGGGTGACAAATAAAAACACCTCGCGTTTATATTCCCCAATGCGGGTTAAACACGTGTTCATCATCCAATGATAATGTTGAGATCTGCTGGTGGCTTCTCCAACTTGCATCCTAACTGGAGCCTCCTACTTCATGATCTGATGGTGACTAGGTCACTCAGCTGGTCTCCAAACTACTTTTATCAACAAAAAACACACACATGGGACATGGGGCGTAGCCATGCACAAAAGTCGAGGGAATTGAGGGAAGAAACAGAGGTTCAACCAACGAAGAACCAAAGAAATGGGTTAGTGCACACAGGCGTCAGACTGTCTGTGCAACAGAGAGCCGGCGTGTGTGAAAAATTGTTTGAATATCACTTGATTTAAAAGATATTTTCCAGCAGTTAGGCAAAACTCATTGGCAAGTGTCTTAGAGCTGTAATGATCATGTGCTAACAGACGGCCACTGACAACGCACCACTTGCCGAGTGTGTGAGCTCAGCGTGAATGGTCTATCCAGGGGGTACTTTCAACCTGATGACATGTGGCAGGAATACCTCCTCATTTGTCTCTATATTTCAATGTGTGAAGGTTGATCGAATGATTCAATGATTCATACCCCCTCTAGTGGGGCAGAGTGGCATTACAAGGCTTGTTGGACCGATTCCACATCACAAGCTGATTAACGTCAGTGGAGCTATGTGTGTTTGACACAATGTCAAAACAGTTGTCTTTGATGTACTTATACTTGTGTTAATTTTGAAGCATTTAAAGTGTGAATCTTGCATCTCGCAGCTTTAATTTACAGCTTACAATGTGATAAGACACAATGTCAACCATTTTTAAAGGGCCACTCATTAGAAAGGTTAAAAAGTATTGAAAGTATTACATTTAGGAACTATGCTGCATAAAAGGTCAAAAGGTCAAAAGGTCTGGCGTTAGATCTCGTAGCAGCAGCAGTTACAAACCATAACTCATTTGATTATTATTTAAAGCTTATTTTCCAGGTGAAACTGGAAAACATTAGGTTAGGTTTTCTTAAAAGTGACAATTCAATAGTAGGCTATTTGTCTGTCAAATAATGTGAATTCTCTTTTGACATTACAGCGATAAGATGGTTTATTAATTAAAGGAGAAAATATGTTCCATGTGCAGCTCTCTGCTTGGTTTGTAGAAGATCCTGACATCCAACCTAACTTTCTCATCATCACATGCAGGTGATGTATAACTCTTTTTCCTAAGACTGGAAATGGTCCGGAAATTTCTGATAACTCTCCATACTCTAACTCAGACGCTTTTGCATGAAAATAAGCTTTACTGATGCACAAGGTTGTACGAGTTGTAAGTCAGAGAAAACTGCTGAACTGGGTGCAGAAATGAACCGATTTTGAACTTATTTTTATTGGTCTGAAAACAAGCTAAAAGAAACCCCGAACACAGCAACATAAACAGCTGAGATATATAAAGAACTTCGCTGTGATAACGTACCACATCAGAAAGGGGCAAAAAGATCTGCAACAGTGGTCCAACTGCCTGAGACAGAGAGAGTGCAGGAAGTGAAACTGACCCCCACTGGCATCGCTGGAGAAATATTTTCTGAGGTGCATTGTACACTCGTACCTCTAGACGTATCGGTTTTGTTTCTTTTGGCTCGTAGATGTGGACTGTGTTATGCCTCCGCTAAGCCAAACAGACTCAGGAATGGTGCCGTGTGCCAAAGCATGCAAAGCAAAATGTTTGAAAAAGAACTTCATGCAGGGCTGAAAAGAGAAGTTGTGGAAAGAAAGGCCTTCAGATCATAACTCCAACAGTTCGGTATCTCACTCTGCTTTAAGAATAGGAACATTTCTCGCCACCTGGTCAAACATGCAGCTCAATGAAGCTTTGTGTTTCCCTATCAAAAGAGATTTAACTCAAAAATATGCCCTATTATCAACTCTTAGTTAGATACATGAGTAAAAGTTGGATTAACTGACTTACAAATGTGTGCAGCACCTTCCTTCCGCGAAGAATCCTGGTTATTCTGAATCCTTTGTTTTTTAAAAGGCTTTAGACTTTAGAAACAACAGTTAGATTTAACTGCACTCTGTGGGGGAGACTGTGCGACATTTGCCCTCCCTTTCCATCGTAACCAGTCAGGGCCCCATGTATCAAGGAGGAGACAGGCAGCCACAGATTAGGATCAGAGCCACATCCTTCTCTGTTTTCTCTGATAACTTTTTCAGCAAGTTCCTCGTCTAACTGTTGTAATCATGTGAGGGCCTATCTCCAAGGCAGCATGCCCAACGTGAATGACTGTGGTCGAGATTACTAAGAAAAAGCTACCAGATTGTTCACAGAAATGCAATCTTTCAAGCAAAAGTCTGCTGACCTCACTCACCGCTCAGAATCATCCTTGCTGCATAAGTGACGAAGCGGTGGCATAGAGAAGGTGTGAGAAATTGAGTTGAACAGGAGATTTGATACAGAATACACTATAGCAAGACTAATTAAAGCTGCAAGCTGCGATGAACGGGCCCTCGCGCATGCAATTTTCAGATATAAAGGTGAAGGACTCAAAACTAAGTCCGATGACACCACCCATGACTCTCTATGTCAAACCATTCAAAAGTTATGGCAGAAAGTAGGAACTATCAAATATGGACCAATCAGATGAAAGGGGGGCACGCTTTTTGGCGTATAGCGTCGCCACGCTATACGCTATACTTTTTTTGACTGAGAAAAGTAATGCCCATCGTCGCAGGATCGAGGCGCACATTTTGATGTATAACACACCTGGGTGCACGTTACGGTTCGGGCCGCATTAACGGACGAAGAAATGGCATAAATTGCGCCAAAATTACACGATTAATTCAAAATGGCCGACTTTCTGTTCAGTTTCGGCCATGGCGATAAGAGACCTTTCTTTAAGTTGCGACATGATACAGGTGTGTACCGATTTTCGTGCATGTACGTCAAACTGTATTGTGGGGCTTGAGGCACAAAGTTTTCTAGGGGGCGCTGTTGAGCCGTTAGGCCACGCCCATTAATGCAAACCATTAAATATCATATTTTTCGCCGGGCCTGGCTTGCGTGCAAAATTTGGTGACTTTTGGGGCACGTTTGGGGGGGGGCAATAAGCCCTCATTTTATCTGAAGAAAAACAAAGAAAAGGAGGATAAAAATTCCCACAGATACAATAGGGCCTTGGCACTGTCCGTGCTCGGGCCCTAATTATTGCATCAAACAGTCAGCTGGTGTTTGGGTGGGCAGCTGCTGACACAGTTTTTAGCTGCTGGTTTCCACACTAACAGAGTCACAAATAAGTATGCAGGTCAGTGTTGAAGAATACTTTACATTAACAGTTGCATCTGAGGGAAAAGGTAAATAAAGACAAATAACTTGAGTTTAAAAAAAAACACCCACCTGTATCTCATCATCCATTATCCATCCATTATCTACACCCTCTTATTCCTATTCAGGGTCCGGGGATCTGCTGGAGCTTAGCCCAGGTCTCTCCGGGTGAGAGGCAGGGGTTCACTCTGGACAGGTTGCAGGGCAAACTCGCCTACGTAACCAGATAACATGTTTTGTGAGAACACGTTGCTTCAAACAGCGGCTCACAAGCCTAAGTAGTCGTAAACTTTTGTCATAAACTGTTGGGTTTAACTGCGGATCTGAGTGCTGATCAGTGTTTCATCACAGATGGAGAAGCGACTGTCACCTCGTTTACACACTGCTCTGTCTTTCTTTCAGGATGGCTGAACCTCGTTTTAACAATCCCTATTTTTGGCCTCCACCTCCTGCCATGCCTGGCCAGGTGAGCAATTCTGCAACACCTTTTAACTTTACAAGGACACCACACCTGCTGTTAGTCTGTTGTGTGAGGCAACCAAAGACATGCGCAGCATTACGTTCACTTCAAATGCCATCCAGTTTTAGACGTGAAAAGTCTGTGGCACATGAAGACAACCCTATGGTGGATCCTCCGAAGCATCCAGCTCTGTTCATATTCTGCAGATATTTTACTATGTAGCGCTGTTGCTTATTATAAGAAGCCCTGGTGTGACGTAGGACCGGGACCAAAATCTGAACGGCTCGATTTCTCCCATTTGTCCTTACAGAGGCAGCACACTCAACACCAACTGAGTGGTTTGATAAAACGTTAAATGGTCTGGTAGGTGCCACAGATGCCAAAATGTCATGCTCAAGCCTTAAAAAAAGAGAATTTTCCATAATATGTCCTTTTTAAACTGGGAATCTTAATGTCCTAGGAAATATATATATATATATATATATATATATATATATATATATATATATATATATATATATATATATATATATGTATATATATATATTTACATGTCCTAAACATTCATAACAAAAGTTTGGAGAAGTGTTTACAACTGTGTATGTGTCGAATATTGTGGAAAAAAATCACCTCCATTTTTTAAATATCTGGAAACCGCATAAAAATTAAGTTTCGTTTCTTCTTTTCTGTTCCTATGAACACAAAGAATTTAACATTCAAGTTTATTTTCATTAGTGTGTGGGGCTTCCTGGTTTTATTTTTCTAAATTTTCCAGCCTGTTCTCCTCACCACATTTGAGCTTTAACCTTCCAAATAAAAGTTGAGACTCTGACGACATATTATCATATGAAATCTATTTTCAAAGATGGAGACGTTATAAGCAGAGATGGTACTTGTACTGGTGGCACCAGTGTCCATTAATTTATTGAATGAAATAATATCCTCTCTTTATTTTATCATATCCAATCGCCCAAATAACAATAAAAATAACAATAAGCTTTTTCTGAAATGTGAGGTAATATTTCTGGCAATAATGACAAAAATGTTAATAAAATGAAATAAATAAATAAATAAATAAATACTAACATTGGCTTTTAAATGTTCGGTTGGTGGGTGATTTGGACTACAAAGTAGCAGCAATTAAATAGTTCATGAGTTACCATCAGACACAATAATTTAACAAAAAAAGTGCCTTTATTACATTTTTTCCAGAGTTTCTGTGAACAACAATCTGTTATAAAAACAGAGAAACCGTCAGCAGACACCACATGCATTCACAGAAGATGACCACAGGGTGTCGCACTATGTGAACCTTCTCCACAGGTTTAATCAAAATGATTGGGTTTTATATAGATCACCATTTAATCAGTGAAAGATTTACAGAAGTGGTGAGCATGAACCACTTGTATTGTGCATAAATTCTTTTTACTGATATGATTATTTTATTTGTCAATTTATGCGTTTTTATATTTTAATGACGTCATTAGAATGAAAACATTTAATGAAGACATTCAACGTAAAATCACACTCGCACAATTTTAACGACAAATTAAAAGCATAAAACCTTAAGTCGTGCAAGTTTATGTGGTGCAGCTGCAAGGACACTCCCAAACTGGGAACAACTATTTTAACAGATTAAGACGTGAAAATAATCACGCAAAAATATATTCTGATTACAGACGCCAAATCAAATCGGTATGTAAATGTGCACTACCTGATTTTCACCATCAGTTATTACATTTCTGTCAGTCATTTGAGAATCTAATGTTTATTTAAGATGATGAAACAGTTTGGTTTAAATGTTAGATATCAACATTCAGGACTTATCTCTGTTGGTCTGATTCGATCTGAGATATAATCACAAAAGGAATCCACCAAGACTTTTCCTGGCATTAAACTTTAAATGGATTTTTATGTGTTTTTACACAGTCAGTGAGTCAGTGATACAAAAAGATCAAATGACACGTTTACCTTCATCCAGGTCTAGACTGCAGGCAGGTCACTTTGACTCTTCTGCTACAGCACCTTGTTGTAACAATGACAAAGTGTTTTTTAGCACTGTCTTACTGAAATAGCATATGCATAAGATCTCACCTGAATGGCAACATGTGTTCTTTAATAACTTCTTTAAGCATTAATTGTACCTTTTAAAAGTGTCAACATTATACCCATTATGTTTGTACTGTGTGAAAAAGAAATTGCAAACGGTTTTAGTCAAAATAATGCAATAATAATAGATTCAAGATGAATCTTTTGGGGGCTTAAATTTTGTGAAACAAAGACACTTTCAACTTTCTGTCCTCTAAAAATCATTTAAATCAGGCAAAAAAATGTTTTTTTCACAATATTTCACATCCAGTTTCCCGCTCTCTGGTCACAACTCCAAACTGAACACTTGGAAATATACAACCGATCCTCAACTCATGAAATTTTAAAATCCATGGCAGCAATGTCGGGTTGCAGCCATTAGAGGGGACCGTCGCCTCAGAAAATGACAGTGAACTGATGCTGGCTGTTCTCTTTTCACTAATGCTTTTTTCTGGCTATCAGCTGGATAACCTAGTCTTGATTAATAAAATCAAGGAGCAGCTTATGGCGGAGAAGATCCGACCACCGCATCTGCCTGCTGCTTCGTCCGCTTCCCAGCAGCCTTTAGTGGCTACCCCAAGTCAGGCTGAAGCCGGCCAGCATGGGGTGACCAAAGCTCAGCAGATGGCGGCCCACCAGAGTAACAGCCCGTCTCAGCCAGACATCGCCCTGCACGCCCGCCCCGCCTCCAGCTCAGTGACAGGTACTGGGACTTCCAGCCTCCACAGGGCTGAGTTTATCTGAGTATTGATGTTGCAGTCAATACAACACACAAAAGTAGTGCACAACTTAATGCTACTTCTTCTTGATATACCTTAAGTGACCGAAGCGTTATAAATTGTATGTATATATGTTATTTTTCTTTACTAGGCCGTATTTTAGGAGATGTAAACCTGAATTTGGATGATAAGGCAGCTATCAAAGCCAGAGGATTATGGGAAGACTGGCACCTACGTCAGCTCATAGACCATCCTACCAGAACAAACCATGTCTCAGGTGAGCACACACCTCGTTCTCATCCTCAGGATGTGGTTTTTGTATTCATAATAGGAACAGGACCTTTGGGCGTACTGTGTGTACGCTGCAGACCTGCAGAGAAAAGTGTGACACTGAAATGCCCGAAGTGCTCTGCTATAAACTCAGCTGAATTTTGTGCATGTATGTGCTGATGACCGATTTAAATCAGTGTCATATGGGTAGCAGTCAACAAAATTATTATTTTTTTTTTTTTTTCACTAACCCTCAATTTTCTGGGAGCTTCCCTTAAAATTGTTCCTGTGGTTCAGTTTTAATTATATAAACACACGCCAATTGTTCCCTGTCCCTTCTGCATTCTGGACAGTTTGTGAACAACGGAGCAACAACTGAATGAAATCAATGAGATGTGCCGACTTAATTTGTAACCAACATAACAAACTAACCAGTTGCAATGTACTTTATTCGTAATGTACTTTATTTATATATCACTTTACAATACCCTTGCGGTGTGCCAAGGTGCTTTATAGCAAGTAATACATAAAAAAGGAGGATAAATAAGAACAATCAAAAACAATAAAATACAACCAAATCTAATGAGATAAAAGTTTCCTCACACTACTGGGTGTTAAAAGCCATCTTAAATACAGTAGTGGGTTTGTACCCTAGATTTAAAAATGTTGAGGTCGGAAATATGGCCCATCTGGGCAGGCAACTTATTCCAGACCCTGGTGGCGGCAACGGAAAAGGCTCGGTCACCGAGTATTTTGACCTTGTTGCAAGTCATAAATACCTCACTATTGATTATTAATTGTCAGAGAGTTAATCATTTTTTTTCCATGGAATTTTTTTTCTTCTTTTAACTGAACACATCAGTTAAATATCTTAATTTAATTGAATTGTGATATTGTGATTATTTTCCAAATTGTAAGTATATTATAAATTTAATAGTAAATATATTCTAAATTACTGTAGGCTATGAGTGTATATATAGTATAGTAGTATAAGTACATTATAATGTATAAGTATATTATGATATATAGTATATTTATACTACTATAAATAGTGGTATAGGTATATTATAAATTATAAAGTCGTTGCAAACTATTTTGCCCAAAAGTGGATACAGATCTGGTGATAATAGCAGATATTGTTACTTAAGATGTGGATGGTTTTGGTTGGTTACTTAATCTTTTATTTTTGTTTCAATTTATTATTTCAGGAATTCTAGTGAATGTTTTTCACCCTTTTTGAGTTGTATTATTGTTCTTTTGTATGTCTATGTGTGGACCCCAGGAAGAATAGTCTTCCCATGGTGAAGACTAATGGGGATCCTTTTTTTTAAATAAATAAATAAACAAATTGAGAGCAGTATTTTGTTCTTTTGAAACCAAATCCAAAACCTTTGGTTATTATCTTTTTCAAAGATGTAAACCCTCATTGTTCCCTTTTGGGTCCATCAGGTGTGGCTCTGGCGTCCAGAACAGGGAACCTCAACACCTCAGAGATCATCAGCCCTACAACACCCACCTCAAGCAGCCACAGCCGGCTGGGTGGCACTCCCACCCCACACCTCATCTCAGGGTTAGCCAGCGGCCGTGGGTTAGAGCCCGGGAAAGGGAGCGGGGGTCTTTTAGGACTCCTCGGCCCTCCGCCAAAGGTGGAACGAGGGCGCAAGAAGATCAAGGCGGAGAACAGGTCTTCGCTCTTGGTGGTACCCTACCCAATCCTGGCCTCTGGCAATGACCAGTCCTGTATCACCATCCCTACAAAAGAGGGGAAAACCTACAGGTAAGAAAGTTCTTTTATAGAGCTACCAGTTTTTTTGTCTTGTTTTTTACCCAATAATCGTTGGAAACAAGGCTCGTGAATGCATCACTGGTGGCGCCGGCTCATAGTGAGTCAGTTCGAGGGGCTCACGTTTTGCATGTTGTCCACCCTTTGAAAAAGTTAATTGAAACAGTTTCGCCTATATACTGTATGTTCCTCATGAACTGTATTTAATGCTGATAATTGGTGATAAATTGACCTCAAAGTGAACAGATTTCTGAAAGAGATCCATTGGTGCATTGTGGGTTCGCACTCAGTCTTGTTGTGGCTGAAGAGTAAGCGTGTCATGTCCTACATGTGCTGTGCAGGAGTCTAGCGCTGGTTGTTGAACTACTAGAGCACACCCTTGACACACATCACTAAACTCATTGATAAGGTTCTAGCATGGACATGTGTTTCTTTAGTTATATTATACAGTCCAGACCAAAGGTTAGGACACACCTTCTCATTATATGAGTTTCCTTTCTTATTATGACTATTAATGTTGTAGATTCAAAATGAAGGCATCAAAACAATTAACACATGTGGAAATATATACTTAACAAAAAAGTGTAAAACGTGAAAATACGCCTTATATTCTAGTTTCTTCAAAGTAGCCACCTTTTGCTGTGATTAATTAATTAGTGTTAATTCATAGTTTTGATGCCTTCAGTGTGAATCTACAATTTTCATAGGTCATGAAAATAAAGACGATAAAAACTCTTTGAATGAGAAGGTGTGTCCAAACTTTTGGTCTGTACTGTATATTATTTGCATATAATTTGTGAACTCAGCAGCTCAGTTTTGCCCCGTGTTTGTTCGAGCTGGTGGAATGCTGAAAGTCAAGATCATGAATACACAAGAACCGCTCGTTTGTTTACTTAGTTAACTGTCTTCAGGAGGGAGCTCTTCTCTGGATACTTAAAGGGAAAACTGAATTATTTGATCCTTCCATATCAGAGACTCCAAACTCAAGAGTTCACATTTACCATTGAATCATGACGTTAATAATACAAGGAAACCGCAATCTTTGATGAATAACAGAGCAGCAGAGATAGTCAGTCATAAAACTTTAACACCGTTTCATGTCCAAATGTTTTGTAAAGTACAAATAGATAAGATGTAACGCCCAGATATATACCTGATAATATGCCCTTATAAAGATGATATCTTCTCACACTGTAAACCACAAGGCAAGGCAAGTTTATTTATATAGCACCATTCAACAACAGGGTGATTGACAGCGATTCATCATTTGATTTGATTTTGATTTGATATCTTTTATTTCGAACATAAAAAGCACAAAAAATAAAACAGCAGAACAATAAATCAATAACATAAAAAATGACAATAATAAAAACTAAATAATAAAAGTACCATCGTAAACAAAGTAGACGAGAATTAATAAATATAATAGCATGTTATGCTTGAAAAAGGAGTAGGAACATTAAAAAGGAATAGTAGCTATATTAAAACTCATGATTTAAAGTTTAAACAAAATAATAATAATAATAATAATAATAATAATAATAATAATAATAATACTGCTAATAATAATATTTAAAAATTATTATTATTATTATTATTATTAATAATAATAAGCTAAAGAAATAAAATAAAATAATTTATAGGATTTAAAATAATCACTTTATAATAATTTACAAATGAGATGCAAGAAATAAAGGTTGCAGTGCATTGTGGGTGATGACTGAAATGCAGCAGTAAATAAAAAGGTTTTAAACCTTGATTTAAAGCAACTGAGAGTTTCAGCACCTGATGCATTCTGGGAGTTTCTTCCACAGGTGAGGAGCATAAAAGCTGTTTGCTGCCTCACCGTGTTTGGTTCGAACTCTGGGTACAGAAACTAGGCGTGACCCTGACGACCTGAGTGTTCTGGTTGGTTCAAAATGGACCAGGAGATCAGAGATGTATTTTGGCCCTCGACCATTCAGAGATTTATAAACCAACAGCAGGATTTTAAAAAGATTATTCTTCCTCAACATCTTCGTTATTGTGAGAAAAGAAAATGACCAAGCATTGTTTCAGTGATCTTCAGCTGAACTTCACTGAGAAAATTGTCATTTGTGCATCTCTTTGATGCATGTCCTCCTTCTGTGTCGCTGTGTCCTTGTTACAGGTGCAAAGTGTGCCCGCTGACCTTCTTCTCCAAGTCAGACATGCAGATTCACTCCAAAACACACACGGAGGCAAAGGCTCACAAGTGTCCTCACTGCACCAAGACCTTTACAAACATTTCCTACCTTGCCCAGCATCTGCGCATACACCTGGGCACCAAACCGTACCGCTGCTCCTACTGTGAGAAGTGTTTTCGCCAGCTCTCCCACCTGCAGCAGCACACCAGGTCTGACCATTGACATAATTACAGTTCACTTGTGACGGGTGGCTTTGTCATGTTGCCCACTAAAGCTTTGATGAGCAACAGTATAATCTTTTCCTGGCAGAAAATCCTATAATTTACTGTTTCATAATGTGCACAGCCAAGCTTAGTCAGATTCTTAGTTTGGGTGGGTTAGGATGGCGGTAATCTATGAAGAAATGAGTCTTAATAGATTCTTAAAAGTAGATGCTCCGCTGCCTTGCCCTGTACATAAAGATGCTGCTCCTGAGAGAATCCCAGTGGTTGGCAGGTATGTACATGGCTGAATGCAGACCCAGTAGTCACTGCATGCAGACAATTGTCACTTGAATTTCGTTCAGCCTGCTACAAGAACCCGGTTGAATGTAGTGAGTACTAGACTGGCGTGTGTCATTTGTTGCATCTGTGTCATTTTGGGCAGCCCATACCCATCTATGAACTCACATTAGTTGAATTGATTAGAGTATTGATGGTAAGAGTATCAATCTATGATTTTCTCATGATTTTCATTCACTCATCGCCACAAACACAAACATGTATGTGGCACATGACTGCATATACATGAAATCAATTCAGGTTAAATTAACTTGTCTCGTGGATCAGTGTGTAGATCAGGCTATCCAGGCTCAAACTCAACTCATGTGTCAACATATTTGAGGGCACTGAATTGCTTGTCTTTGTTTTTTTTTTTCCATTTTTTTCCTCTAGCCTCCTGTCTGACTCTCCTATTTCAGCCAACTGATTTTCTGTTTCAGAATCCACACGGGGGATCGGCCATACAAATGCGCCCACCCGGGATGCGAAAAGGCTTTTACCCAACTCTCTAATCTGCAGGTAAACACGTGTTGTATTATTTCTGTTTAACCATCCAACAAACAATGTGCTACAAGGAGAGATTAATGAGAAAGAGAATTATGTTTGTTGACTCCCTGTCATGACTTTAACCGAGCACATGACCCGCCCAATAGGAAGTAATGTAAAAAAATAAAATTAAAATAAAAGAAGTTGCCAATCTATAATTAAATCTAATATCCCAGATGGCGAAATCAGAAAAAATGGTAAAGCTTAAAGTAAAATTGTTGATAAAACATTTTAATCATCAAGTTTAACCAGAATACAATGTCGGTTCACCATTATATTTCCTTTTTCATTTTGGAAATCTAAAAATGATGAATATTCTCAAAAGATGAAGTGTGTTATATCTGAGCCAAACATTGCCACGGGAACCAACATTCATTCAATCCAATCTATTGGCTGTTTCATAATGCTGATATTGTAGCTAATCGAACACAGAAAATCAAAAGTTCCTTGTGGGTATCAATTAATTAAACTTTTGTTATATTATAGATTTAAATAACTAAATAAATAACCTACAGTATACTGATTGACTAATTTACACGATAAACGGTTTTCTGCCAGCAATTCTTTCTCTTTTCTTAAACCTCTTTCCCACTTCACTCTTAAGCCTGACTTCTCAGTCACCAAGCTCACAGACTAAAGGTAAATTGCTGCTGTTGGTCACCTGTCGGCACTCAATCTTTATATGTGAACAACTCAAAAGACTTATCAAAGATCAAAGATTCTCTCTGGGGCGCCCCCAAGCCATTGCCAATGGCCAATGGATATCTATAAAGTCACAGTCACCACATCCGTCACGAAGTGTGAACACTGCAATGACTTTAAGATGCAATGTCTTGTCATCAGAAGTCTTGAAGTCAATTTGCTGATGCTAGAAGTCGTGTAGGGCCTTGCTTTGTTGTACACCCCTTCCAGTCATCGTCCCTTTGGGGTGTGTTGTTTTTTTTTCTTCCAAAGTCTCATCAGAGGCAACACAACAAGGACAAGCCCTTCAAATGCTCCAACTGTTATCGTGCCTATTCAGACTCTGCCTCGCTGCAAATCCACCTGTCTGCACACGCAATCAAAAATGCCAAGGCTTACTGCTGCAGCATGTGTGGCAGGGCATACACCTCGGTGAGTTGCAAATCGAGTTTTGCTTTCGAAACATGACTGAACACTGTTGCTTTCACTGAAACACAATATCTTCTTGTGTTTTTTTTTCCTCCCCCAGGAAACTTACCTTATGAAGCACATGTCTAAACACGCCGTGGTGGAACATGTGGTGTCCCATCATTCACCTGCACACAGGACAGACTCTCCCTCCATTCCTATACGGATCTCCCTCATCTGAGCTCCACCGCACCGCTCGGGCCGAGGTGGACCACGGGACCCAGAAACAGGCTCCAAATACGTGCCAGTATTTTGAGGAGAGGTGCTCCTTTGATGAGTGTATCCCAATTTCCTTTTCTTGCTGACCAGATAGTATTAACGGGGACGTCCAAAGATGATCTCTCAGCACTTTCAGGCTTGAGACTTAACAGGCCAAAAATGTCTTTTTCCATGTGACTTGACAGAAAAGAAAAGGAAGAAAAAAAATTGCTCCCGGCAGCTACATGGAAAATCTGTTTTATGGATTACTTTGTCTTTTTTTATACGCTCCTTTACATTCTTTCCTCAAGTCTTTGCAAAAAATATATCGGGATCATAATAGTCTTCCATTTGCTGTGTGGCCAACTTAACATAAAAGTGTATGTATGTGTATTAATGTCTGTCGTGCCACCTCTCCTGTTAGTGTTTTATATGGCAATAATGCGCACATTAATGGTATGTTAACATCTTAAGTTAGTCATTTTTAACCTGTCAACCATTTTCAACCTGTCGCTAACATCACATCAAAATCATATATTTTTTATTTCACATACAGTCACCTATTAACGTAAGTACATTTTGGAAGTCATTGAGTTTTTCAACATATTTGTACAAGAAAACAGATGAGTGTGGTATCCAAGAACAAGACTTGATCAGAAACACTTTCTTTGTTTTTGTAAACATTGCAAAAGTGAAAAGCTAGTTCATGTGACTCATACTGTTCCTAAACAGTTACTAAAAAATCAACCATTTATCTGCAAAACTGCCCATACTAATAAAAAGACATTCATTTTTTATGAGCCTGAGAATCACTGGCATTGAGTAGAGTGGAGGAAGATTCAATTTTTAAAAGAAAAATGTTTTCTTGGACCATAGCTTTTTATCAATATAGAAAAAACTTTTTCCGCTCTCTCATGAGTTATCTTTCTAAGGCAATGCTTGTTTTTTTTTTGGCTCTCATGGTGGCAAATAGGTTTTGTTTGGGATAACAGTTTCCCGTTAAGTAGCAGTTGTTTCACACACTGATTAAAAGCATTTTCAGTGTGAATCCAGTGGATTCTTGACTTCAGGTCACCATGAAAACCATGAGCTCATCACTGACTGCCAACCACAATCCGCTGCTTTTCAGAAGCTGTTACAAACACTTTCATGAATTCATCTCAAACTTTTACACGCATTTGTAAGGATGGAACTGAACATTTTCAGCATTAAGGAGGAGAGCAGGGATGAGCATTATTCATCGTCTTGGAAAGACTGACTGCCTCTAAGAATTCACAGCTGATCAATAGCTTCTCTGTTACATGCTCCACCTAGAAAAAGACCCTTTTGGATTTGTCTCAACCTTTTCGCCAAGAGACAAGTTATGGTCATTAGCAGCCATCCAACCCCAATTTTTTCAGGAATTGCTTTGTCTGGTTATCTGTATTAAATCAAATTAAAATAACTATGTTGTAATCATAGCATCAAGTCAGTTTACAGGCGGAGGCCTCTGACATTTTTTACCTAGTGCCAAAGCCAGAAGGTTTAGACGTTGTGTCTTCCGGCTCAGTCTGAAGAACATGGAAGAGATTCCAGGAGACAGACAGTTACTGTAGGAGAGCTGGACAGGGCTGTAAATGTTCTCAACCCATCACCCAACGGGTATCTGCTCCTCTGTGTAAGGAGGATTAGGATGAGCACTGCCACAGCCCTATAAAACGTCCAGCAAGCCACATGTGTGAATGTCTCTGACCAAACAATCAGAAACAGACTTCATGAGGGTCGTCCTCTCAGACCTCTACAGACCATGTGGTGGGAGTATGCAGGCAGTTCCTGGAGGATGAAGGGATCGATACCACTGACTGAACCCCGTCCTCACCTGACCTAAGTCCATCAGAATACCTCTGGGGCATTATGTATCGCTTGGTTGCACCTGAGACTGTCCAAGAACTCAGTGATGCCCTGGTCATCTGGGAGGAGAATACCCCAGGGTACCATCCGTCGTCTCATTAGAAGGATGCTTTCAAGCAAATGGGGGCCATGCAAACTACTCAGTAATGGTGATATTTATTTGTGGTATTATAAGTCGGGCAAGTTTTTATTTTTTCAGCTTTAAATGTCCAGCATCAATTCTGACACAAACTGCAATTTTAGACAGGAAAGTAGCGTCATGCATCTGGCTCCATGCATCTACATCCTTACACGTATCACACTGTGTGCAGCTCATGCAGAGGTCATCACCAGCCTGATCGCATGCGCCTTCCAAACCGGAATATCCACATATGACCACATGGAAAATAATTTGTAGTTTTTTTGGTGGTTCTTGAAGAAATGGCCACTATCAATCAGAGTAAGGTTCAGCGATTGCAGCTTAAATCCAAACGTCTATTTTACTGATAAAGCTTGATAGTGCATTCATTTTCCTTTTAGTCCAAATTTCTGAGTTCCTTTTTTGGGATTTCATCTGAAATAATCCACGAAGTCGAAATTTCAACTCGGAAAGTCAGAGCAAAGTTATCTGCCTTAATTTCAGAACGCAACATGGCTGCTGCTCGCATCAACAGAGTAAACACTCAGCTGTCTCGTGCTATTCACATTAAATCAAACATACACATTTTAGTTTAGTTTAAGTTTTAGTTTTGTTTTTTTGTTATCTTTGGACATCTTGCTATGCTGTTTATGTGACCCAAGTACTGCATAACGTATGTTATGAACCAGTGTTGTTACCAACAGTAAATGGAACACAACATAATGTTATATTTAGACTGAACGTTTTTTTTTTTTATCTGCAAGCATTACTTGCAGAGACCATATCGACATTTTGGTTTTTTGGTTGTTTTTTTTAATACCCTGTTTTTTTTTTTTGCTGATTTTGGCATGAGCATTGACACTCTTTTGAAATATTACCTGTATTTTGATGATTCTTTTTATACCGAAATGGTTCAGTGAAAGTTTCTTCATTTTAAATCGTTATTTAAATCAGACCTAGGCCCATCGCTAATGGTCTGAGCCTGATGTAATCTTTGGCACCTAAATTTAAACCCCAATTCATCTTTTTTTTTTAGTTTTTTGTTGTTTTTTAAGTAGATATATGTGCTTACTGTTCAATTTGTGGCATTTCATTTAATAATTTAGATAATGAAAAAAGAATACAATATCAATTTTTATGTGACATATTTCAGCACTCAGTATCATTCATAAGCTGTTTCACAGAAGATCAACTTGATTTAAACATTTAATAGTCTAGTTTCCGTGGGGTTTATATCCATTTCCACAGTTGAGTTTTACAGTATTGTGCTCAAGGCAGTTCCTGAGTTCTCATTTGAATTTGATTACATTTTCAAAGATCTAAATCATTAGCACTATTTAAGTACTTCATGAAGACAATAAATAGCAATGGAGCAGCTGACACTGTGAAGCTTATGGTTTCAATAGTTTTACAAGTCAATCATAAACAAGTCTAAAGTCAGTAATATCTGCAACTGTTCTGCTTACTTCAGCTAGCTCATTCATGCATGCCTGTGTGTCTCTGTTACATTGAATGATGCACCATAACATTGTTATTTTGATCCATATTAATACTCAACTGAATGTGAAATTACTCAAATTCTATCGCAATGTTACTGTAAATCCCCCCCCCCTCCCCCGCCACACACACACACACACACACACACACACACCGACACAGATTTATGTTACTGTTCAGGCAAACATTAGCCATGGTTTTCATGCATTTGGTTTCCACTTCTAAGCATCAAACATGAACTTTTCCACTGATTTGTACATTTATACTTTGTCATTTTATATGCATTTAAGCCTTAACTTTGCTACAAATCATGAGTTTGTTTGTTCACTGAACATTTGCCTTTTATGTCGTAGCCAGATATAAGATATACTGTAAATACTGTAAACTATATTAACTGTCAACCCATTTATAATAAAAAAAAAGAAAAAAATTGTTTGACAGTTTTCTTTCCTTTTACTGGCATATAATAATGTTGTTTTACAGGAATTCTGATTAAACCTGTACAAATCTTCTCATTTTAAGTTGCACTACTGAAGCATCATCAATATGCCAGAGCTCTGATGGGCCCGCAGTCGCTTACCTGGATTGGACCTGTTGCAGTAGCGCAAGCCTTCTGGCATCATGGAAGTGATAATGTTTGCTCTTGGTGTACAGTATACAAAAGAACAGTGACAAAGTGAAATACTTAATTGTGTACTATTATCCAGCAGCAGTTAATGAGCATAATCTGCTGAACAAACATGTCCAGCTGTTATATTTGTTGGGACAGTTTGTCCTGATGTCTTTTCTCTATTTCATTTAATTTTAAGCTGATTTTGGCTTGAACCTGCATGGAAAGATTTGATGACAAAGAAACTGTAGTTTAGTCTTTTATTTTTTACATAATACGTTATCAAAGGCAGTGGATGAGCTGCATGAATAGGGTTCCAGGTGATGCTTTAACAAGCGTGTGTTGGGCTTCCTGTCCTTTTTTTCTTTAGTTTACTTTTGTTGGACAGTTACAATGTCACCTTCACTGTGGTGGAAATACTTTTATGTTGGATATTTGACTAGATCTTTTGGATATTTGACTAGATCTTTTGGGATCCCGAATGAAGTGAAATCGATTTTTTTCATGAGTCCAAGCCAAAGGAAAATCTTTGTACGACAACAGGCAAAGGAGGCATACACCTTTTCATTGCATTTAAGGCCTAAATCTATTTGATATTAAAGTTTTTAAGAAATTAAAAAATATTTTAAGGCCTACTCATTCATATAGTTTTTCTTTTAAAAGTAACTTCAAAACCATGTGACTCCAACTCTCAGCTGAATAGTAGTATAACAAGAGACAAATAACACAGGTTTGTATGTATGTATCATGTAAAGCCAACAATTTATCTAATTTTTCAAGTAGTTCTGTTTTTAATCGAGCCTACACTATGTCATTTTACTGCAAACCATAAGTTGTATTGCAGAACAACATGAAAATGCTAAAATAAAATAAATCAAAACCATAATTGCAGTAAAGACAGGTGTGTCTTGTTCGTCTCATTTAGCACCAGAATTTGACTTATGTTTGGAGTCACTGGGTCACGTAGTTTAGCAGACCCTCTTGATGCTAAATTGCAGGTATACGGAGAGAAACAACTCCATCCATCCAGACATCCCTGTTTACTTCTGTTAAGGATCTTGGGGGTCGTCTGGAGCATTTTCCAGCTGGAGCAAAAAGCAGGTGGACTGGCGACCTGCCACAGTGCAAAACAACCACACATTTCTTCCATAAAAATATTATTATACAATGAAGGAACATCTGAAATGAAAAAAAGTAAGCGTATCTAATTTGTCTTGTGTTGCTGACCTATAATTCAGCTTAGGTTTCAAGCCACTGGGTCTCATACTTGGAAGCTAATGATAAGAACTATTGTGAATAAAAATAATACAAAAATCAATTAAAAGTCATTTGAAAGTAGAGGACTTTCTCTTATCGGGATTATTATCATTTCATATTTGCCCAGGTGTCCCTGGGCACCTTTCAAATAATTCATCCAGACAGTAGCTTTCTTATTTACAGAACAGTAGGCTATTAGGGCTGTTGTGCCGGATTCAGCATCCCTGCCGTGAAAAGCACCCCCTCGTCGTACACACTGTTTAGCATCCAGTTTTGGGTTAATGATTCATGTTTAAATGCGCTCATGGATTCCACATTAGTCATACTTTCCCACAATCACAGTCACAGATAACAAAAATCGGGTAAATGGTTATTGATGTCATTAATTAATAGCCTGCTTACTGTGTTGTCTTCCATAATATTTGTAAATATATATAATATAAACTCCTAAGTATGTGTTTGTGTGAGTGTATATATATATATATATATATATATATATATATATATATATATATATATATATATATATATATATATATATATATATATATATATATATATATATATATATATATATTGAAGTGTCAGTGTGTTGTTTTTTTTCTGAGTGTGTGGAATGAGAATATAATTTTTGTCATTGTGTGTACGACGAGGGGGTGCTTTTCACGGCAGGGGTGCTGAATCCGGCACAACAAGGGCCATGCAGGAGAAAAAATATTTTGAGAGGGGAAGATTTTTTTTTATTGTGCACTTCGAGAAAAAAGTCGAAATGTCGAGAATAATGTTGAAATGCAATTTCAAGAATAAAGTCGAAATTTCGTCTTTTTTCTCAACATTTCAACTTTATTCACGAAATTGTATTTCAACATTAATCTCGGCATTTCGACTTTTTTCTCGACATTTCAACTTTATTCACAAAATTTTGACTTTTTCCTCAACATTTCGACTTTTTTCTCGAAATTGTACTGAATCTTCCTCCTCTAAAATATTATTTTTATTTTCTCCTTGCCTGGCCCTAATACTCTTCCGTACTTATTTATAAAGAAAAAAAAAAAGATATTCTAGCACTGGCGTGACAGAACCTGTTTCCAACTGGACTCTCAGCAGCAAAACACGACTTCTCATACATTCAAGACTAATAAAACGGTCCAGAGATGGGCAGACCTTTTATTTGTTCTTATATTTTGTTTGTTTCTTGTCATACACAATGTAACAATAGTGATGGTAAAGTGTCGAGCCTTTCATGGTATGTTGCATCAACACACCCTGCGACAGGGCGTGTGTGCCGCCTAGTTAAACAGACTTTGCTCCCTGGAGTGAGCCATCAGCCACGCTTTTTACAGTCTTCGCTCACAGATTTAATCTTTAGCTGGGAGCTCTTACACTTCCCCGCTCTGCTGTTTATGTTAAATCATCGTTGTTGTCTTTTTTTTCTTTATTTTAAATGAATTCTTACGGATAACAGCGACTTCCAGGTAGAGTACCATTTTATATCTTGTTTTTTTTTTTTTTTTTTTTTTTATGCTGTCGTGAAATGTATTTTGTAGGGTATTTATGAAACTTTCTTATTTATCTCCATTTCTTCTGCTGCCATAAAAAATGTTAATCAACATTCAAAAACTCACTTCAGCTCAAAAGTTTAACTAGAGCATCTAACTCGCGTCCTTCCTGCCTCACCTGTTGTGTCAGACACTTCTCTTTTTCTCCTTGAAAGTAGTAAGATAAAACAAGACAAAGTCGTACAAGGACAGGAAAATAATAATGACATACACGCTAAAGAAGAACGCTAAAAAGCAATGTGTTAACGTGTGTTTGGGTGTATATATATATATATATATATATATATATATATATATATATATATATATATATATATATATATATATATATATATACATTTGAGGGAGAGAAAGAAGAGTGAGAAATAACAAGTAATACGTGTCTTTTCTCTTGGAAAATATACTATCAAAGTTTCTAGAGAAAAGACACTCTTCTAATCAGAGGACAAAAGGGTAAGTGTGCATTTTCCAGCTCAGGTCATAATAAAGAGGAAGGAGATTGGGTCTCCATGTGTGTATTTAGTGGGTGGGTGTGTGTTTGCAGTAAAACCATCATGTATAACGCCACTTATTACATACTAGCCACTATCTAGCATGCTGATTACTGTGTTAATTTGAACTAACTTTTCTACGCAAGGATTATTATCGACTAGAATAGATCTTGTTTGTCTCTGTTGCTGGAACCACGAACAATGGCTTTAAATGGTAGGTTGCTTTCCAATTGTGTATCATAGTCTGCCTTGCACAACCAGTCCGGTGAGTAACAGAGCACCTTTAATGTAGAGAAATACATTACAGATGCAGTATACTGGAAGTCACCCAATATATACATATATCTTAAGATAGACGTACATATAGGCATGTATGCCTAGACAGGAGCATACACTTAGAGAAATATTTACATTTATAGGAACACAAAAATACATTCTTGACTGGTGTAACATTAAAGCTAAAAAAACATTTAGTGGTTTAATGGTAGAGTCACAACCACCTCCTTGCTTTACAGTCAAAGATAACAACAACAAATACCTTTCTTCTCACATATTAGTCATGGCCCAACCCTAAACATCTGGAACATTAATAACTGCTCTGTTTCTTTGGAGAAATGGCAACCTTTAACCTAAAATTAAGGATGAAAAATTCGTACCAAAGAACTTCTTTTAATGTATTTTTTGATGTACACAAGGGGATGTATGCAAGAAAAGCTTGCAGTAAAAAACAAACCACAATCCAATCAATGAAACAGAGCATCATTTCTGATTTGTTTGCCTCCTGGAGGCAGTAAATTAACTGTATTTCTCACTTTTTGACAAAGACACCCTATCAAAACAGTGACTAAATATATTTACAGCCTTCTCAAAACTATGGAGCTAGAACAGTCTCATAATTCACAAATGCACAGGACAAGTTTTACAAATCCACAGACCGATTTGCAAATACACACACCGTTTCACACGTGCACAGAACAATTCACACGTGCGTAGGACAAGATATACAAATGTATTTTTGATGCACACACAAATATAACCTGATTTACAAACGTTTTTTTGTCTGTGATCTGCGCTGGATTTGCGTGTGACTTTTGAGACTCTTCTGACGTGACTCGATCCACAAATAGGTTTTTTTTAACACGGAAGGATCTGCAACCAATCAGATGTCTTCCTTTGTTCCAGCCAATCATAAGAGCGCACCCACGTGGGGGACGCAGAGCAGTGGATAAAACACGATTTACTCTAAACCAAACAGATTAAAGGGGCGGATACACCTGCTGTTTCAACTGCGTTAGCGCCGTTAACATAGAAAAGTGATTAATATTTCGAGTTGGTGGAGTAAAGATAAATAAACAAGACAGGAGATAAAAGATAAATAAACAGGATGGAGAGGAGATCACTGTTCTAATTTTCTTGTGATCCCGGTAAATAAAACAGCGCAATCTGAGATGGTTTGTCGGCAGGACTAAGAGCTCTCCCAACGGCTCTGGTTGAACAGCCCCACAAACCATCTCCGATCGCGCTGTTTCTTTAGATCACAAGAAAATCAGAATAGTGATCTCCTCTCCATCCTGTTTATTTATCTTTTATCTCCTGTTGCTGTTTATTTATCTTTACTCCAACAACTCGAAATATTAATCACTTTTCTAAGCGAACGCAGTTCAAACAGCAGGTGGATCCGCCCCTTTAATCTGATTGGTTGCAGATCCTTCCGTGTTAAAAAAAACCTATTTGTGGATCGAGTCACGTCAGGAGAGTCTCAAAAGTCACACACAAATCCAGCGCAGCTCACAGACAAAAAAACGTTTGTAGATCAGGTTATATTTGTGTGTGCATCAAATATACATTTGTATATCTTGTCCTACGCACGTGTGAATTGTTCTGTGCACGTGTGAAACGGTGTGTGTATTTGCAAATCGGTCTGTGCATTTGTAAAACTTGTCCTGTGCATTTGTGAATTATGAGACTGTTCTAGCTCCATACAAAACTCATGAAAAGAGATATGCCATGTGCATTTTATTCAAGTTAAACTTGCAGAAATAAAAAAATAGAAAAACTTGCGATGGCGCTAAAAAATGTGGAGTTTTAGGGCACAGCAACTGATTTGTTGTCCAACGACACAAACCATGTGCTTCATTGATGACTCTGCTGCCTCCTATTTATCACGCAGATTAATGAATTAGAGCATGGTAGTCGCAAATCAAAATGCAGTTCTGATGTTTGTTGGAGAAACAGTAATTGTACTTTCCTCATAGTCTCTGGTTTTTCATTCCACTTTGTCTTTTGGTTTCCAGATTCAATATATCTATTTGTTTTTTTTTCCATCCCAGTCTTCTTCTGTCCTCCTTGCTTCTCTGTTTCAGTCAACTAACTGCTTTAACCTGATGTTCATCACCTGCCTTCTTGAGGACAGTAGAGATCTTTAAACCTCATTTAAACCTCGTCAGCACATGGAGTGTTTCCTCTCATGGGTTTCGTTTCCCATCATTCAGACCTCCATGACATCCCTGAACTGATGTCGAGAGGTCTGTTTGGCCCTCCTATTTTCTGTTTGGCCCTCCCCTCATCCACATCCGCTGCACTAAGGCTCCATGAGCATTAGTGCAGCTTCTGGCCAAAATGTCATCTCTATTGTAGTCTTATCCAAGGAACTTACCACTGTAATTAAATATTTAAACACTCTTCTTCGCTTCACAGAGTGGGCCCAAATAGACTTCCACCAACTTCATTTTCCATTTGAACACAAAATAATTATTTTCTGCCAGGCTAATTACAAAGCTCAACATCTGATCAAGGTAGTGTCCAGCAGGGGGTTTATCATAGGGGCCTTGAATTAGACCTCTGTACCAACCTGAGTGTAAATTATTGCATTATTGTGTAATTGGATGGGAATATTTATCAGCAGAGTTGGTCTGACCACCATTTGCTGCACAACAACCACATGCTGATACTGATCCTTCTCTGCTAAAGTTCACAGGTAGAAAAGAAAGCATATCTACAGAGTTTAACTGATCTTTAAGTGAAAAGTGAAACTCGGGGGACATGCATCTGTTTTCAGCACTTTTCTAACGTTGGTTTGCTCTACAGGGATGTTGTCTTCAGGATGCTGTCGGTGCAGTCACTGTGTTAAGAGTGCTATCTGTTTGAAAAGTCGTGCTGATCCCAACATATAATGACAGACACAAACGTATAAATTCCAAGCTGTCAATCTGGTCTAACAGTCAGCAACTGAAACAACAGCCACTGTCGTTCCTCTTTTTCAGTTACAGGTATCTTATTGATCCCTAAGGCATTTTTTATGGCAGACACATATAAACCAAGTAAAAATGACACACAATAACAGGTTAAAAACTACCTGTAAAAGTGACATGTTTAAAAAGTCAATGGCTGCAAAAAAAAGAAGAAGCTTTTTCTGCATTCTGGCAAACTATCTGTAACCAGATGGCAGCAACATAAAATAATTGGAAAGAGGGTGGCTTGGATCAGCCAAGATTGACTGAGCCTATTTTAAAGTCCTATAAACTATATAAGGTTTAAGATCATTTAGGTTCCCACCTGGGATCTTGCCACGCACCTTGACAATGCCCATCAGTAAGCTCTTATTATCTAGAGGCAATGATCCAAAACCATTGAATAAAAAAACAAAAAAACAAAACATATTTAATAAAACACAAGTAAAACGTCCTCATAAAAGTGCTGTCAACATTAAAACTCTGAAGCTTTTGATATAAGTGCAACAGCTTCAACATGTGGATCACAGGTCAACTTATCATCACTAATTGTCGCAAAAGATTTGTACTGTGGCCCAACTTCAATAGACTGTTGCACTTTCGGTGACAGAAACATCAGCAGGCAGCATGGTGGCGTGGTTAACACTGCTGTCTCACAGCAAGAGGGTTCCTGGTTTGAATCCATGTCCCTTCTGTGGGTTTGCAGGTTCTCTCCATCCTTGCTGTCTGTGCGCGTGCGCATGTGCGTATGGTTGTTTGTCTGTATATGTAGCCCTGCAAGGAAGTGGCCACCGGTCCAGGGTGCAGCCCTACCTTTTGCATTTATAGCACTGGGATAGGCTCCAGCAGATCCGGTAGTATGGGACGTTGTCAGTCCAGCTCAAATCTAGAATAGCTAAAATGCAAAAAACAGCCATGAAGGTAATTGGTAGGAAAGACTCTCCGTCACTACAGGCAACTTTCGAGAAAACGGTTGTCAGCCTGGCAAATAGAATACTGTCCGACCCTTCACATATTTTATATCCCGAGTATGAGCTGCTACCCTCGGCTAGGCGCTACAGAGCGAGCCGCTGCAGGTATAATCGTTATAAAATGTCCTTCCTACCTACTTCAATTGCCCTTTTGAACAAAAAATAGGGCCTTTTGTATGCTGTGTTGGGGGTTGTGCCTGTGTTCCCTCAGCTCCATGTTCCCCCACTGCCCAACCCCTACCTAATCCCCCTCCCTCCTCACTCTTACCCCCTCCCAACCCCTCACCCTTCCTACCGAGTGGGGGGGGCATGGAGCGGGGGGTGCATAGGGGCAGCCCCTAGTACTGTACTTTTTGTATCTGTGTGTTTTGCACTACTGTACTTTTGTACGATGATTTACAACTTGGATTTTGATTGTTGATCTTTTGATAGTACTCTTGTATGATGATTTATAACTGGGGTTTTGATTGTTGATCTTTTGATAGTACTTGAATTTTTACAATGATGAACTGTGAACTGCCGTAATGCTTTTGTTGATTGTTTGTCTCATGTTTTAAAAAGACGCTGTATGCACTTGACGCAAAACAAATTTCCCCTCGGGGACAATAAAGTATATCTCATCTCATCTCATCTCAGATCCCTGTGGCCCAAAGTAGTAATAAGCAGGTGTGGATGATGAATGGGTTATTAATGATTACAAGAGTTATAAACACACATAATACGGTAGTAATAATACAGAGCTTTGATGTTTTCAAAGGTCATAATCATACCTGACAGTGATCAGTTATAGTTTTTACAGCCAAAAGTGGATGCAAAGAATATTTAAATTATTTTTAAAATCATGTAGACAAAAGAAAAAGGAAAAAAAAAGTAGAAAAAAAGGAAAACAGTAATTAGATACTTGCCAAACCATTAACACCTACTATAAAACTTACACTGAAAAAAATAACTCGTAAAATGTACTTACAAAATATATTGTAAGTATATATGGTATATATGTATATATTGTAACGCAAATGATTTAAGTAAAATGTAATGCTTCAAGTAGTACTCACTTGCCAGTATCAAGTGAATTTTACTTTCCACCAAACATAACAGTTGTGAAGATATTAAGTAACATTTACTTAATTACATCCAAATTGTAAGTTATATTTATTTAAACAAATTAAGAAAAGTCTACTTGTTTTTCATAGGCAAGAACATCATTTTATTCAAATTTTTAAGTAAATTGTGCCATGCAGCATGCAGTACTGGCGGCCATTTGAATATAGTCGCGTGCCTGCACACAGACAGGCATATTTACAGTAATCAACTTTAGTTGCCTCAGTTGAAAGTAGACAACCGGAAACCGTACATAGGTCCAAAAACAGTTGTTAACCCAAATTGGTGCAGACTGATGAAAACATTTATTGAGTATCGATGGGCAGCACTCGTGCCTCACAGTTCGACTCCCGCTCAGGGAGTCTGTGTGGAGTTTGCATGTTCTCCCCGTTTCTGCACGGGTTTTCTCCGGGGACCACAGTCCAAATACATGCAGGTTAGGTTAAAGGTATAGTCAGTAATGTTGGAGAGCTAGCAAGATTTGAAAGTGGCACCTCCTCTAAGCCCCATCCCCTCCTCCACCTCCCGTCAGCGCTCCGTCCAAAGCCACGCCCCCACAAACTTTGGGGAACGCGCATTTGCAGGAGTCGAGTTTTCCAGGACATTTTGGACAGCACATTTTCAACAAAACTACCCCATGTCTCATACACCTGTAAGCGAGGCCAGTTTTAGGGGGGTCAGGGCCCACCCAAACGTGCGTCCTGCCCAGCCAATCAAAGTTATGGGGATCCTTTATTTTTTTATAATTTAATTTTTTTATAAATATAAAAAAATACCACAGAATATCTGTACCGTGATTGGGTGCGCATCATTTTTAGACACAACAATGAACGCATACCGCAAAAGTTGTGTCTCGGCGGAGGGACCCGACGTCCCAGCAAAATGAGCACAACAGAGAAGTGTTCAGAACAGGACACAGCACACACTGAAGGCTTATTTATTATTCAAAGTTTATTTAGACGGGACAATGTATATTAATTAACACTACATTAAGCAGTGTAAATACACCGGGTTTAGCAGAAATGCTAGTTTCCACCCGCAGTCCCCACAAGCAACCAGACACACTCACACCTACGGGCAATTTTAGAATGATCAATTTACCTAGCATGCATGTTTTTGGACTGTGGGAGGAAACCGGAGTACCCGGAGGAAACCCACGCAAGCACGGGGAGAACATGCAAACTCCACACAGGGTCCTGCTAGGCCTGGGAGTCGAACCAGGAACCTTCTTGCTGTGAGGCAACAGTGCTAACCACTAAGCCACCGTGCTGCCCATGGCTGATTTATGGTTCCGCGTTACACCAACGCAGAATGGTGCGCGTCGCCGCGTACCCTACGCCGTAGGCTACGCCGTGGCTCCAGAGCCTGCACAGCACCACAGCGCACCACCACCAGCACCGGCGCTCTCCGCCCCCGCCGGGATGGAGACGCCTCCATCCCCCAGCAGACCCCCAGTAGCGGACAACCTGCGCCGCAGAATCGCAGTTTGGTTTTCTTTTTTTAGCCGTTTTAGCAGGGCGAGCCGTTACATTTGACATGACAAGTGCGCGCATGGGATAGAGGGGGGCGTGGTCGGGACTTAAAATGAAGGCATCTGATTGGTTCTTTCCCCCCTGCCAATCCTCTGGTCCTCTGACCAATCCGTGCCATTCGGTGCGCAAAAAACAGATTGGTCAGAGTTTTTACAGAATTAAAGCTGTCAGAGAGGTCAGATTTTTTTCTTTCCTTTTTCTGAACACATTATTCACTGGCTATTCTCAGGATGGAAGGACCATTTCACACAGTATAACAATAAATGTTTTTGAATACGATTACAGACTATACCTTTTATATGGTCTCTAAATTGCCCCTAGATGTGAGTGAATGATTGTTTGTGTAGGTGTTGGCCCTGTGAAGTCCAGGGTGAACCCCTGCCCTCGCCCAAGAGAACTGGGATTGGCTCCAGCAGACCTCTATGACCCCTAATTTGGGATTAGGCGGGTAAAGAAAAGGGATGGATGGATGGATGAGTATCGATACTAAAACGGACACTTTTGGTATTGAAAGTATTGGTACGTAGTAGCACATCGCGAAGTTGTTGTGGCCTTCAAATCGCACAGCACAAACATGCTCCTAGCGGCGCTAACTAGCTTCTTGTTCAAAAAAGAAAAGAAAGAAAACTGAGTATTTTTGTATTTCCAAACTGGTGCTCTCACCTCTGCTAGTAAACAAGTGTTTTAAAAACCTATTCTGGGGCTTTTCTCCAAGTTTTTCATCAACTCCCACCCCCCATTGTCAATGCACAGCATTACATTACTTCCGTGTTACCACCGAAAGTTTTACAGAGAACAAAACCATGTTCTGTCAGTTGATAATCTTATGAACAGTGACATATCTTGCCAGACTACATGCAGACTTATTTATTATCCCAAGTTTAAAACAAAATGATAATAACGTACCTTTGAAATGACTGTTGTAGGTGCGACACCTTGCTCTGTGATCCTGTACCGTCGCACCCGGAGCAGAGCCAGTCCTGTTGTGGGTAAAGACAACTGTTGAACATTTAAATAGTATAAGGAAACCTCAGTAAAACTCACTCTTCCCCCATAATCTATGTATTATGTAAAAAAAAAAAAGTTACATTTTACTTCAGAAACTCTAGTTCTTACAGAATCTTTAAAATACTAAGGAAATTATGACCAACAGAGTTTTCAGCACCAAAAAGTCACTTTTTTCAGTGTAAGTGAAACCTTGAAACGAAGGGAAATTTGAATGAATCCCATTAGTACAAACACAAGCCAGAGGAGATATGTATAAAAGAGTTATCCATTAAATAAATTGTACTGTCACCAAAAGCTCGTCTGAGGGTAGGAGGGAGGACCCTGAAGAGTTCAAGATAGAGCCAAATTCTGAATGAAACCTTTTTTTTTAATTATGCAGAGAATCCATTGGGGCCATGACCTTAATTAGTCTGCTTATCTGTGACTGCATGAATCAACTCCTGAACGGTCAATGGTGAACCAAGTTTGTTGGCAGTAGAAGGATCTATTCAAGGTTTTCTAAAAAAAATTTGACATATCAGTAGTATCAGGAGGGAATTCAGACTTTTCTAACTGAGAATAAAAATTTGAAAAAACTGTGTTAATTGATTCAAATCCAAAAATATTTGAATTAACCCAGAAAGGAAATGAATTGTTGCAGTAGTCATAACTTAAGTCTCTTCATGAGTCATAGTACAGGTATATAGCTGTGGGCAGGAAGGATCTCCTGTAGCGGCCTATGTTGCAGACGTTCTGAAGAATCCTCCGACTGAAGACCTTCTGTTGTGTTGTAAAGAGGATGGTCAGGGTTGTTGATGATCTACTTCATTTTATGAAGTATCCTCCCTCGCAAAATCAGCATATGTAAACGTGTTTTTGTAACCACCCGTTGAATTTTTTACAGAGGGAATCACATGAGGGGCAGCCTCGTCATGTGATTGGCAAGATAAGAGACGACTTGGCTTTTCACCATGTTTATGTGGATTGGGAGCGTTAAAAGAAGATGTTCGTTGAAATTCAATCAAATTCTGACTACAAGTCTGTGTGTTGATGGGGTAAAATTGAAAATAAAGGAGCAGCAATTAACTGATCGATACGAGCAATATTAGTAGAGACCTCTTCAAGCCTGAGCTTATGTGTTTTGCCTGAATGAGCAGGAAAAAAGAATATGAGATAGGATGTTTCTCATTTCGATTTAAAGCAATTAAATCATCTGTTAAAGTGACTATTTGTTTAACAAATTCTTCATTGGACAGTAGTACAGGATTAAATCTCCATGGAATTGAATAGCGGGGTTGTGATGACATCTGATTGTCAAGGGAAAGGGGCATGGTCTCGGATAACAATTGGATTATATTTGACTGCTGATACTTTGAGAGTGAGTTTTGTGTCCGAAGAAAAAGAAAAAAAAGTCGATTCCTGGCAGCCTACTAGGGTTGGAGTGGTCATGGTTAGGATTAATAACACAATTCATATCACCACCAACGATGACTACAATACCACTTAAAGGGGACCTATTATGAAAAACAGGTTTTCTCTTGCTTTAACATATATAAAGTGGTCTCCCCTCAGCCTGCCAACTCAGAGAAGGAGGAAAGCAACCAAATTCTGCAGTGTCTGTACAGCCGCAGAAAAGAAGAGAAGAAAAAAGACATATATTACGTCATAGAGACTCAAACAAGTTACAGTTGTATGTTTTTGAACATACGAAGATGAAAAAACAAAAAGACCTGTGAACTTTCATATTATTTAGGTCTTCAAAGTTTTAATGTATGTGGGGCGTCCTCAGGAGTGTGAATGTCTTTTCTGCTTGCCCATATGTGTGGGTAGAAAAGGCCAAAACGCATCCCTGGAATTGAGTTAACAATGAATGTAATTAAATGCCGCACTAGAGGATGCTGTTTTTGCATTGAGGTCAGGAACAATTGAGGTGGACACCTCTCCAAGTGTGATTCCTATGCTCTCACACGTTGACGAATGTCCACACAATGAGTGTGCTAGTACAGCCATGTAGTAATGGGGCGAAGGTGGGTACCTGGCTTTGGTCTGGGCTGAAGGGTCCAATGAGCGCGGCCCAGAAGGGGTTTCTTGTTCAGAGAGAGAGAGGCTTCTTGAGCAGTGAAGACACAACACCGGGAGTAGCTGACGGGTGACTCCTCTGAGATACCGATTATCCTTATATTGCTATGCTGGGATCTACTACTACTACTACTACTACTACTACTACTACTACTACTACTACTACTACTACTACTACTACTACTACTACTGTCATTTAGCAGACGCTTTTATCCAAAGCGACTTACATCTGAGAACAACACAAGCACAAAATCACATAGGAGGGTACAGCTGGATAAGTGCTGGTCAGACTGCTGAGAGTCCAGTTGGTGTGCTGTCACGCCAGTGCTAGAATAATATACCTTTTTTTTCTTCTTTAAATAAGAAAGCTACATCTAAGAAGACACCAACTTGTCATAAGTGCATGCATCTTATTAGATGCCAAAATGCTCCTTAAAGAGCTGAGTCTTTAGCTTGCTCTTAAAAGTAGGTACAGACCCTGCAGATCAGACAGAGCTTGGTAGGTCAATCCACCATCAGGGAACAGTGGAGGAGAAGAGTCTGGCTACTGATTTCACGCCATGTTGTGGTGGAAGCACTAGGCGTCTTTGACTGGCTGAGCGGAGCTGTCGGGAGGGAGTGTATTTCTGGATCAAGTAGTGAAGGTATTGAGGAGCCGTTTGGGTGATTGTCTGGTAAGCCAGAAGCAGAACTTTGAACTTGATGCGCGCTGCAACTGGAAGCCAGTGCAGGGAGATTAGCAGAATCAGAATCAGAATCAGAATCATCTTTATTGGCCAGGTTCGAACATTGTCCAACAAGGAATTTGACTCCGGTAGTTTCGCTCTCTATGGTCTTAAAGGTAAACAATAAACAAATAAACAATAGACAAATGTGGAATTTCTATGTACAAAAATTATAAACATTTTAAGGTGCAGCAGTTTGAGGTAGTGAGAATAATTATGACCTATTTACAATTTCTACAGACAAGAATTATGCAAAAGTACAAGATAAAAAATTACAAATTTTTCAAAAGAAATAAAAAAGTGAGAGCTGCAGCAGAGTGAGGCAACATGAATATTAAAGAGGGGTGCTGGATGATTTATTTATATTTTGATGATTTATTTTTATATTGCATGTGTTCGGTTACTCTGAGACTTTGTTATCTGTGAGAGTTCATCAGAGCAACCGCTTGCGGGAAGAAACTGTCCCTGTGTCTTGAAGTCCTGGCGCACAAAGCTCTGTAGCGCCGTCCAGAGGGGAGGAGTTGGAACAGGCAGTGTCCCGGGTGTGAGGGGTCGGCAGAGATTCGACCTGCCCGTTTCCTGGTCCTGGACCGGTACAGGTCGTCGATAGATGGGAGGTTAGTCCCAACTATCCTCTCTGCAGTCTCTGCAGTCCTCTCTGCAGCAGAGTAACATGAGCTCTCTTGGGCTGGTTGAAGACCAGACGTGCTGCTGCATTCTGGGTCATCTGTAGAGGTTATACTGAGTACGCAGGTAGGCTGACCAACAAGGAATTACAGTAGTCAATGCGTGACATGACCAGAGCCTGAACCAAGAGCTGTGTCTTATGTTCTCTCAGGTAGGGTCTGATTTTCCTGATGTTGTAGAGAGCGAAACGGCAAGACCGGGAAACCAAGGCAACATGCTTTATAGGTCAGTTGGCTGTCTAAAGCCCGGGATATACTCTACGCACGTAACCTGCGTAGCCTGCGTAGCCTGCTTTGTGTCTGTTCATGCTCCACTGCGTACGTCGCGTACCACCCGAGTAGAGCCTGTCATACCGATGGTGACCGATAGGGGGCAGTAAGCAGAGCAACAGTTGGAAAAGCTACTTATATTAAGTAGCAGAAGTAGTAGCAGCAGCAGCGGTAGCAGATTAGAAAAACGAACACTTTTACAGGACAATATTGGATGATGTAGGAGATTATAACATCGTGTGAATGTGTATGAGTGTGTATGAATGTTTGTGGTGGTCGGAGGGGCCGTTTGGCGCGATATGGCAGCCACGCTCCCGTCAGTCTGTCGGGCAGCTGCGGCTACAGACGGAGCTACCACCGGGGAGAATGTGTGTGAATGAATAATGATCTCTGTAAAGCTCTGGGTGCCTAGAAGGAAGCTAAAGAAAACCATAACATTATTATTATTATTATTACTCTTTTTTTAATGTGTATTACTTATTTATATTACTGTTTTACCCCCTTCCCTGTGTGTGTGTGTGTGTACTTCTGCTACGTGAGTTTCCCCGTTGAGGGAGTAATAAAGGACTTATCTTATTATTATTGCTTATTATCAAAAGTGGATAGTCTTTCCAGACTAATTTATCCAGCATTCTCCTCACCCATCTCAACAAAAATGACGAAACAATAAATCCAGTTAATTTTAGGTTCATATGGAGAAGTAGATGTCAATATAAGAAAGATTAACATGGTAAAAAAATGTATTGTTCCTAATATGATTCCAAGTCATTCATTTGCAAGTCATTCAATAGTATTTTTATTGAAAAACAGAGTATTTAAAATAAAATAAGTCCCGTCAATTGACTCCCGGCTCCCGGCTCCGCTTCCTCCCGGCTCCGGGAGGCACCGAGGCTCGGCGCGTACCTCCGCCGGGGCTCGGCCGCCGGGGCTCCGCGGCCGGGGCTAGGCGGCCGGGGCTCGGCCACCGGGGCTCGGCGGCCGGGGCTCGGCCACCGGGGCTCGGCCACCGGGGCTCGGCCGCCGGGGGTTGTCCGGGGCTCGGCGGCCGGGGGTCGCCATCCGCGGTACTCCCGGGGACTCTAGTCCCGCAGCACCAGTGAGTATTTTGACCGGAGAGATTATAAAATACCGGACTTCGGCATATTTTACCGGACAACGGAAACCCTGGGGGGAAGTTAAATATTGCATAAATATATGCACGGGGACTTTCTCCAGGGGAGAGCAGCATAGTCGTGCCAGCTGGGATCAGACCGGGAACAGCGATACTAGCGGCCAGAGCGAGAACTGCAGGTCGCGTACGCGTTCAGTGTCTTTTTGAGAACGTGCACGTCGACGCGTCAAATGTACGCAGGATACGCAGGATACGCGAGACGTGACGTCACGCGTATCCTGCGTCTCGCGTACGCGTTCTGAACTGCAAGTATAAACGCGGCTTAACATGACACCAAGATTCCTGGCAGAAGATGTGGGCACAAGTGTGGTGGAATCTCTGGCAGCTCGTAGTGACTCAGTAACTGACAGAAGAGCAGTTTCAGATGAGTGGCCCTGCCTAAAGCCAGACTGATGTGGATCATACAGGCAGTTGTCGTGAAGGAACTGACTGAAGACGGTTCTATAAGTTTAGACATGAACGGGGGCAGTGAGACCGGCCGGTAGTTTTCAACCTGGGCAGGGTTGAGTGTGGGTTTTTTCAGCAGTGGGTTGACCCAAGCTTGTTTGAAGGCAGAGGGAAAGATGCCGGAAGTAAGAGAGGAGTTGATCATGTGGGTTATTGCCGGTTTGACTGTCGGGAAAATGTTCTGCAGGATGTCGGTAGGAACAGAATCAAGTAGACAGGTCGTTGGTTTTGAGCCAACTAGGAGTTTAGAGATTGAGCAGGTGTTTAGAGACTTGAGCAGGTGGTGGAGAGAGAAGAGAGCTAAATGCCATGAACAGTTGTTGGGAGTTGTGAGCATTTTGTTCTGGTAAAAGGATACCTTGGCAGCCATCAAGCTGGATGTGAAAGAAGCTGGCTTGGACACCAGAGGACAGAGTTTATCCAGAGCGGAGGTGAGTGAGGAGCAGAGTGTTTCTGTAGCCTCATTAACAGATAGTGTGGAAAAGTCTGAGATAGACGGGAAGTTAAAGCAGACCTCAGACAGCTGTGAAAGGCTGAGAGGACGTTAAGTTTCTGCGGTAGAAAACCATCTTTAGAGTCAGCTGAGTGACCTGAGGAAGGGAGACGGAAAATTTAACCAGGAAGTGGTCTGAGAGGTGCAGTGGTGTGACACACATCAGCTGTAGTGCAGTTTCTGGTCAGCACCAGGTCAAGGATATTACCACCTTTGTGTGTTGGAGGAGTCTGGACCAGTGTAAGATTGAAAGAGTGGATGAGAGCCAGAAACTCATTTGCCTGTGTTTTGCCGATGTGAATGTTCATATCTCCCAGTACAATTAGCGGAGATGTCAGAGAGAATCATGCCCATTTCAGAGATTAACTCATCTATGTTGTCTCCTGGAGGGCGGTATATGACCAGAATGTAAGCAGTGAAGAGCTTAGAGATTTTTACAGCGTGATATTCAAGCGATGAGCAGTTAGCAACGGGGCAGATGGACGTGAAAATCCACTTTTTGGACATTAGAGTGCCTGTACCGCCACCTCGTCCAAGAGGTAGATAGATAGAGCAGATAGAGCAGCTGGTGTAGCTGTGTTTTCTGGGCGGATCCAAGTCTCGGTCAGGGCTAGGGCCTGAATGTCTGAGAGATGTAACAATGAACTGATGAACTCGATTTTGTTAACTCGATTGTTAACGGACTGACAGTTCCAGAGAACAAAGGTAACAGAGGATGTGGCAGACGGGTATACCACGGGACAACACAGGTTTTGCGGATTGTGCTGCCTGCAGGAACCGCGTCTTGGTCTGTACTAGGGCTGGGCGATATATCGAGTATTGCCGATGTATCTCGGCTTCTACTCTGTGCGATGTACAAAATGACTCCATCGTGCATATTCGAATATAAATTTTCACGCATTTTGCTTTTAGCCGCGGGCATTAAATTACAGGCTTTTCTCACTCTCTCGTCTCGTCTCTCCTTCTGAGACATAAAACAAGCGCACCCTGTTACACATGTCAGTCACGTGCTGTCGTGTGTGCATTATCATTGGCCCCCGACCAGCTGCTGGTGTCGGCGCTGCTGTCCGGGACCGCCGCGTTATTTAATACATCCATGTCGCCGGTCACTTCCCCGCTTTAACTTTACTTTAACTTTCCCAAACTCGGCCTGTTTGCGCCGTGAGCTCATCTGCGCGGTTGCTACGCGCAGCGGACTCTTTTCAAAGCTAACCGGCTTAGTAAAGACGGGAGGGGATGTTTTCTCCTCGCACGACGCGCACGGCTCTGTGGAGAGCCGAGGAGCCGCTTAGCGCGACATGCGCAGCCGAGCCTTTAGGCTGATTTATGGTACCGCGTTACACCAACGCAGAACCTACGGCGTAAGTGCGCATCGCCGCGTACCTTACGCCGTAGGTTCTGCGTCGATTTAACGCGGAACCATAATTCAGGCTTTTCTTTTCCAGAACTGGGAAACGTCACCTAGTGTTGCTTAAATGTGGCCACATGAAATCAATCACTATCATCAAAACAAAGTCAAACAAGACTATATGACGTCATATTTCTAACAATAAGTGAAAGTGATGCAAATTAAAGGAGGAGAGGATGAAACATTGCAGCCCCTGGCTGCACCTACAATTTAATATAAAGGTGCTCTAAGGGGCCCCTGCTGCTCAGAGCAGCTCATCCTGGTAAAACCAGGTGAAACCTGGTCATCCTGGTAAAACCAGGACCAGAACATGTTTTTAGCAGATGTTCTTCAGACGGGGAGTCAGAAAGATGCAACGTGCACTTTCTATTTTCAAATTACACTTTTTATGTTTGTGCCACTCACTGCTTAGTAACTGTTTAATAAATACAGTTTTGGTAAATTTGACTTATTCGAAAGTTTAAAATGAGCATATATTAATGCAGTATGAACAAGAATGTTTTAATGTAGACATATAGAATTATCATACTGGTGTGATTGTAGGCATCAAAGTGTTAATTCAAGGCTAAGGCAAAATATCGAGATATATATCGTATATCGTGACATGGCCTAAAAATATCGAGATATTAATAAAAGGCCATATCGCCCAGCCCTAGTCTGTACTCATATGTGACCGGCATTGGTTTGAGACACATTTTGCACTACTTAAGTTGGAACTCTGCTTGTTGGACTCGCGCAAGTAGACTCGCAGGTCTTTACCCTACGTGGTCTTAACCCGAAGTGTGGTGAAATACCAGGGGACGGCTTAGCTGCCCCCCAAGCAGTTACAAAACAGTAGGTGTGGTCCGCGCAACGACCTCAGCTGTTGGGAAGAGAGAGCCGCGAACGGCAGAGAATCAGACTAACAAAGGCAATCAAGTGCCCGAAACCAAACCAGAAACTCAATTCAGATGCTCACCGAAACCTCACATCTGTTCTCCAACTTTATGAGCTCAGGAGAAAGAAGTTTAATCTCTGCTTGGAGGGCAACAATGTCATCTTTGCACGTAGAGAATGACACTTTAATTTTCTCTCACAGAACCCTTCTTCAGGTGTCTTGATTCCTGTTTGGTTTTGATCTTTTTCCATTCCACCTTTTTCTTCTGTCATCATGATTTACATTTAGCTTGCTTACTGTATTTGGCTTCCTGTCATCCTAACCCATAAGTATTATTCCTTTTAACATCTTCGTCCCGTCTGCCCTAGCGCCTCTCTGTGTGTAAACTAAAGTTAGTGCAATATGGTCTGACATTATATGTCGTTTCAAAAATTAAAAAAGCACAGAATTTTATTTGAAATCATAAATATGATTTGCATATGATAATATGATTGCATTTCACTGTATCCATTTTAAATCATATATCACTAAATAGGCCAAATAGGCTTTTTTTTTTTTAAATGTATCCATCAGCGTTAATTTAATAGAGGAACTGGAAACATTTTCACATTTGTTTTTTATTCAAGTAACATAATATTACCAAAATTCACTAAAGCTTGACAATGGAAAGTATATAATCAAATTCAGTCAATTTTGCACTTATGAAAGGGTTTTAAACAGTCCACACGAAGTTCCAGCATTCAAAGCTCCAGGCAGATGCAGTTCCTGGACTGACCACTGGCTCCAAAAGCGACTCAATCTCTACTCTTAAAATGTCTAATTATTACATTTTTTTCAATTTTATTTATATAGCGTCTAATACAAAAAAAAGTTGTCTCTAGACGCTTTCCAGAGACCCAGAACATGACCCCCGAGCAATTATTACACAATGGCAGGTAAAAACTCCCATAGTGGGAGAAAAGCCTTAAGCCGAAGATGCCGAAATATGAGAAGACTTCTCTCTCCACCACCTGCTCAATCACCCACTGGGTTGTCTGCGTATGAGAAGACGAAATATGCCGCTGAAAACGTTCACTTGGAGCGCCAAAGCCCTTCCGCTATAGAACAACTGAAGTGGCTGGTAGCCATGGTGAACTTTATCCCTCATAGGCTGAGCGTGTTTCATTCATCCTTCTGGGCCTGTTTGTTTTACATATTTTGCATATTTCCTGTATTTATTCTGTTCTTTTGATGCATTGCTTTGCCAACATCAGCACATACAGTATGACCTCCAGCAGAGTTTCCGGACTGTTTCCACTCCTACTGGCACATCCAGTCAGTATGGATGATCCACGATTACAGCATTGGAGCACAGGAGATCTTTTCTGAGCCTGAGATGCAGATAACTTTTGATTTTGAAATTAGCATTTTAACAAATGTAGACTTAATTAAACATCTCCCCATCTCCGCTCTCCCCTGGGTGTGACAGGCACCGTGCTGCTTTGACGGTTCGCAAAAGCAGAGATCAGATGTGCCCAGGCAGCATCCAGTTTAAAAACTAGTGATTTCCAGTTTACAAACTAGTAGGTTATAGGCATGAAGGTAATTTGATATCTATGTATATGTATATGTATATGTATCCATTACCCCAAGTCAAGGTTACGGGTATCTCACTTCAGATAAAGGGCAAGGGGTGTCGCTGTCTTCCCTCTCATTTGTTATACCAGTACCTGTGGTAAACCATCCGTGATAAAATAAGGTGTTTGATGTTTCACTAGATGTCTCAGAGAGCTCATCATCTCAAAACGTCTTTGTCACAAGTTATTGATACTTACGGATGACGGTGACCCCCAGGTAGAGCAGTTACATATTTCTTCTTTTCTTTTTTGTTTTGAGTGCATTTGTACAATATTATGGATGGGATCTTGTTTATCTTCTTCATTTTCTGTTGCTGCTTAAGCTCTGTGCACTGTGGCTGAGATGGTCAAGCCAAGAAAAATTGTAAATTACATTCAATTACATACATTTACAATTGAATATATAGAGCTAGTAATGTGTACAGAACTTTACTTAGTGTTATATGGCATTTATTTCTACAACCATATAGATACTGTATATTTGTCTGGTTTTATTCTTTTACACGTTGCCCAGACAGCCAAACTGCACTATCATTTTTTTTTGTTATTGCCTAATATTTCTGGTTATTATACAATGGGGAAAGCGGCACAATATGTTTCATCACAACAAAAAGATTCAACTCTTGGCAGGAGTCTTTCAATGTTGAGTTTGCATGTTTTCCTTGTGTTTTTATGTGGGTTTTGTCTGGGTAATCCGGCTTACTCCCACAGTCTAAAAACATGTACATCATTTTGACTTTTTATTTATTTATTGGTTTAGTTGATAGGGACAATGCAGTTTAAACATAGTTTCAGTACAATGACAGCAACTGATGTTCTGCACACAGAGTTTATAGCTATTGCTAATTTGCAACTCTTGTCCCTAGTTGGGCTTTTCTAACAATAAAATACAATACAACAATATCTAGGACCTATAATACAAAATATAAAATTACATCTATTTAAAAACAATCACAAAATAAACAGTCACATAATCCCACAATCTCCACACATCATACACATACTCCCTCACTCATTCACTCCCTCCCAACACGCATCACAACACACACAGTAACATTTCAAAAGTGGGTACAATCCTGTTGTGTTTTCAGCCAGTTCTTAACCATGGATGCAAAGATTCTGCTATCTGATACCAATTTAATTTCATTCGGGAGTCCATTCCAGAGATGACCGCTCTTTACTGAGAAAGCTGATTGTCCGAATGTTGTTCTGCGGTAAGGTATTTGACAGTTACAGTTTGTAGAGCTCCTGGTGACTCTGCTGCTGTTTTTTCTCTGAATAAACACTGAGAGTGGCTCTGGGGCCACATTTTTAATACATTTGAAAAATAGTTAAAGATAAAATAATAAAACTGTCAAAGCTCAACAGATTATATTTCTTTAAAATGTTACAATGATGCCAGCAAATTTGCTTTTTATCCATATTCTTTAAGGCTTGATTGTATAAAGTACCAATTTTCTTTATTGCAGAAGGAACTGCTTGAGCCCAGACTGTAACACAATATGAAATGTGAGAAAAGATCATAGCGTGCATATACAGCAGGGCTGCCTGGTTTGGAATGTAGTGCCTAATTAATTTGAAACAACTTTTAACTCTTAATTGCTTGTTCACCTGTATAGGCTACTACATTGAGTGCAGAAAGTATTCAGACGCCTTAAAATTTTTCCCTCTGTTTTGTTGCAGCCATTTGCTAAAATCAAAAAAGTTAATTTAATTTCTCATTAATGTACACTCGGCACCCCATCGTGACAGAAAAAAACAGAAATGTAGACACATTTATTAAAAAAGAAAACCTGAAATATCACATGGTCGTAAGTATTCAGACCCTTTGCTGTGACGCTCATATTTAACTCACATGCTGTCCATTTCTTCTGATCCTCCTTGAGATGGTTCTGCTCCTTCATTGGAGTCCAGATGCGTTTAATTAAACTGATTGAACTTGATTAGGAAAAGCACACACCTGTCTCTATAAGACCTTACAGCTCCCAGTGCATGTCAGAGCAAATGAGAATCATGAGGTTGAAGGAACTGCCCAAGGAGTCAGAGACAGAATTGGGTCAAAGCACAGATCTGGCCAAGGTTACAGAAGAATCTCTGCAGCACTCAAGGTTCATAAGAGCACAGTGGCCTCCATAATCCTTAGATGGAAGAAGTTTGGGACGACCAGAACTCTTCCTAGACCCGGCCGTCCAGATAAACTGAGCAATGGTGGGAGAAGAGCCTTGTGAGAGAGGTAAAGAAGAACCCAAAGATCACTGTGGCTGAGCTGCAGAGATGCTGCAGGGAGATGGGAGAAAGTTCCACAAGGTCAACTATCACTACAGCCCTCCATCACTCAGGTCGGGACTTTATGGAGCGGCCCGACAGAAGCCTTTCCTCAGTGCAAGACGTGTGAAAGCCTGCATAGAGTTTGTCAAAAAACACATGAATATGAGAAATAAGATTCTCTGGTCTGATGAGACTAACATTGAACTTTACAGCGTTAATGGTGGTGGCAGCATCATGCTATGGGGGTGTTTTTCAGCTGCAGGGACGGGACGACTGGTTGCAACTGAAGGAAAGATTAATGCCACCAAGTAAAGAGATATCCTGGCAGAAAACATCTTCCAGAGTGCTCAGGACCTCAGACTGGGCCGAAGCGTCACCTTCCAACAAGACAATGACCCTAAGCAGCTAAAAGAAACAAAGGAGTGGCTTTGGAACAACTCTGGGACCATTCCTGGCTGGCCCAGCCAGAACCCTGACCTAAACCTAATTGAGCATCTCTGGACAGATTTGAAAATGACTGTCCACCAACATTCACCATCCAACCTGACCGAACTGGAGAGGATCTGCTAGGATACTGGCAGAGGATCCCCAAATCCAGGTGTGAAAAACTTGTTGCATCATTCCCAAGAAGACTCATGGCTGTACTCACTCAAACGGGTGTTTCTACTCAACACTGAGCAAAGGGTGTGAATACTTATCACCATGTGATATTTCAGTTTTTCTTTTTTAATAAAATTTCTACATTTCAGTTATTTTCTGTCAAGACGGCGTGCTGAGTCTACATTAATGAGAAATAAAATGAACTTTTTTGATTTTAGCAAATGGCTGCAATGAAACAAAGAGGGAAACATTTAAAGGGGTCTGAATATTTTCTGTACCCCCTGTATACTTTGATGAATAAACATTCAAGTGATGGAGAAAAGCTTTGATTTTAATGCTGAAACAGAAAATGAGTGGATATAAAATGCAGTGTGGTCATCCTTTAGCTTGAAGCCTTGACTGTATGGATTATTTCAGCCAATAAGCATATTTGCTGAGTAAAATCTAAATGTTTAAAGTTCCTTCAGTAAGTGCTGTACATTTATAATCTGTTTGGTGAGACGGCGTTGTCACTGACAAAACGTTGCTGTTGTCACAAGCGTCGTGTCTTTCAGTTACTTGCTGAATGGCTGGCTGAACATGTTTCTTGCTGGAAACTAAAAACCAGAAATTCAAGCTCAGGTTCATTGGATGAGACATTGGATGAGTAAAACATGTTGCTCTTACGCTAGTAGTCTTCAGTCTTCCAGACAGAGGCAGAATCACCACATGATGAAACTCCCTTTTACTGTTGGCACATACTTCTTTTCCTTCTGGGCATTTTTGTAGCCGTATCATCCTTTTCAGGGCAAGTAACTATATTTGGTAACTTCAGTAGACCTAGATTTACTTTAAAGAAAAAATTACAAATTAAAAAGGGCTCTCTTCCTGTAAGAGTTATAATTTTAAAAAATTCAAGTACTTATTTTCTTCCATGTGAAAGGTTAAGTTTTTGTGCTACATTGTAATTTCCATGAATCCAGTATACAAGTAGCTGAAATGAGTCTCCTCTCCTAGGTGGCTGCAGCCTCCCTTAGAGATAGGGTGGGAAGTTCTGCCATTTAGGATGTACTTATGTTCCCACTGATTAACCAATGTAATAAAGTTCCTCTTTTTCTTCAGCCGTTTGTCCAGTGAACAACCAGTGTCCGGTACAACAGTCTCAACAGACTTTGTGCTCTACTGAGGTCAACTAGAACTAGATTCAACCATGAGGTACAGGGATTAGACTCTATCCATTCATCCATCCATCCAGAAATAAATATTTGGTCTTTATTTTTATAATGAAGTATCAGTTTAATGTTAAATGTGTTTGCTATTTTCCCCACAGGCACTATCAGAGGATGAAGAATAGCTTGACATGTTTACTTTTCTTTCCAATAGTCGTCTTCGTTGTCTACCTCACACAACCAGAGCGGTGAGTAATAAAATCATTATTCATACAACAATATGGTTATATTGGATGGGGAAACTTCTTGTTTGCTTTCCATCATTTAATAATCCCATTTTATATAAGTGTTACTGAGTAAATCATACACGACTCAACAAAGAGGCAAACTGTATTATCCAAAATGGTGAACAGTAATGCTCTGGAAACAGCTAAAACAAAACAAAAAAAACTCACATTTTTATCTGCATGAATCTCATGAAAATGTTTCTGATATCAGATATTTTATAGGTCTCATACCGATGGGAAGGTGTTCTTTGGAAAGTGCAGAGATGCTGAACCTGGAAAACAGTGTTGATGGGACCCTCGATCTTTTGTAAGATAATTCAAACCTCCAGTGACACTTGCAGACAGTTAGGACACAATTGTTTATCATGCATGTGGTTTCTCGACCACTAGGTTCAGTTATGTTTCCAGCCACAAAATGTATATGTATATATATTCAGCATGAACTGTCTTTAAGTGGGTCAAACCCCAACAACCATGACGTCTGAAAAGAACAGAGAACAAAAAAAATCCTTCCAGTTTTTACCATTGAGCTTCAAAAATACTTCGGACAAGAATGGTGTCAGTCTGAGAAAACACAGTGACTAAAATGATTTATGATTTATGTTATTTAAAGAACATTTTAAATAAAAGCCTTTATTTTCTTGAGTTGCAATGAGTCAATCAGTTGTGAAGAAACATTTATTTTTTTTGCGAGATCTCAAAACATTTGTGAAGAATTTGAAAATGAGTTCTAAGTTATTTATTTACGGTACATTAGATTTCAGCTTTGTTTTCACTTTTGGGGAAGGTCCATGATTAACAACTCGGCAGGGCTTAGAAGTGCAGCACGGACCTTCATTTTTTAGTACAGTAATGCACAAACGATTGATTGCAAATGATTGCAAATCAAAAGTTTTTGGCCTCATTAATGTGATGTGATTGTGCTTTAACACTCTTTAATCATTATACATTACATGAGGGCTTTACCTCTGAATGATCATCCTCTGCCTTCATCATCTGGCCAGTTTCTCAACAGCGGTAGCGGCAATTGCAATAATTAGTCAATTTTTTCTTCAATGTTAAGATTAAGAAGTTAAGAATGTTAAGAAGTCTTGCAGGACAAGATAGGGAGATTTGCGGGAATTACGCTTATTTGTAAAACAGCGTTCAATGGAAACACCAATCCCCTGCAATGCTGTCTTTATTGAACTTTCAGAGATTCTATTTTCTTTTGAGCAAAAGTCTAATGGAGACGTAACCACTGTCTGTTACCAAATTTGCAGATTGGTGTGAAATTAGACGAGATTTGAAAAATCTAATAAGGATGCAGTGCAAGTTTGGGCCTCTGTGAAAAATTCCCAACTGGCAGTTAAAACTTGTATTAGTCATCACATAAAGGCTACCTTTACCCTGTTGTGGTTAGTTTGGCGCATTGTGCACCATTGGGAATGGCTGTGTATGGAAGAGCATATTCAACCTAATCCGATAGATGTATCAAATAAACTTGAAGCAATCTTGTGTTTCAGGTCAAGACCAGACGTGCTAACATGCACACCTTGGAAAGCTCCCATCATGTGGGAGGGAATGTTTGACCCTGATCGTTATGACCAAGTCCACAAAAAACAAGGATCATCTGTCGCTCTAACTGTATTTGCAATCGGCAGGTGTGTTATTCATTTTAAGATTATAACTTTTACTGTTTTTGAATTGCCACTGCTTTGGTAGTTTGTTTAATATTTGAAGTAACTATTTTTGTTACTTTGTTACTTGTTACTGTTATTTTTGTTTTTTTTTTAACTATTTTTGCAGGAAAAAAAGCTTAAAACTATTATTTCTTTCTGTCTACAACAAAGGTACTTGGATGCTTACCTCGAGACCTTCTTGAACTCGTCAGAACATCACTTCATGTTGGGTGTTCCTGTCACGTACTATGTGTTTACAGACATGCCTGAGAAGGTGCCAAACATCAAGCTTGGCGCTGAGCGAAGTCTGGAAATAATCAAAGTCGAAAGGCACAGCAGGTGGCAGGACATCTCTATGATGCGAATGAAGACGATATCAGATTTCATAGACTCAGATATTCGCCACCGATGCACGCACGTCTTCTGTTTCGATGTTGATCAGGTGTTTACTGGGAGATTCGGCACCGAGGCTCTGGGAGACTTGGTCGGTCTGCTCCATGCTTACTACTTCCGCGCTCCCAGGAAGTTTTTTACCTATGACGGGAACCCAAAGTCCAAAGCATATATGGAAACGGGGGATTTTTACTACCACGCTGCCATCTTTGGAGGTTCCTGGAAGAGTGTGAAGGCCTTGACTGAGACCTGCTACAAAAACATCTTGGAGGATAAAAAGAATAATGTGGAGGCTTTGTGGCACGACGAGAGTCATCTGAACAAATACTTTTGGGTTCATAAACCGAGCAGGATTCTGTCTCCCGAGTACTGCTGGGACCCAGACATCAGATACGGTCGTGACATTCGCATCAGCCGACTCATATGGGCACCAAAACATTACGATACCCTACGTACAAACTAATGTTGTTTGAAATTCCAGGTTGAGAAATATTCAAAATCAGCTATGGGTTTTCTCTGCAGAAAATTTGTTTATATTTGCCTTTTTTCAAATTTTGTTGCAGAGATATCAGACAAAAGACTTGTCAGGCTTTGCTTCCTGTGACTCGGGTAAATACCATGTGCATAGCAACTGCTAACAGTAAGCCTTAAAAATGCAAAGACTAAAAATGTGAATGTCGTTTCATTTATTTAGATTTGCTCTTTGCTTTCTGCTGAAACGTTGAAGTAAAGGTGGAACTGACACATTCCTACTATCTTGCATTGTGAATATGAACTCTTTGATCTGTGAAATAATGGAAAAATTGTATTTATATGGCATCAACTGTAAATTTCAGCTTATATTTGGCTGAAATGAAAAATAATTTCATTTTCAATGAATTCAATTGTTTTCTTTATTTTTCTCTGGCATTTTTTTTTAACAGTTAGTTTACAGATGATGCTTGTCATGGCAGGAATTTATTGTTATTTAATGGATTATGATGGATGCAATTTTGGAAAAAAATGTGCTAAAAAAAAAAGAAATAAAATACGGTGAGACTTTTATCTAAAAGTTGTGTGGTGTGGCTGTTTAGGACATGTATTCATGTCATTCTTCCAGAGACATGTCTCTGCCTACGCTGTTACAGTGGCATGTGCCAGCATTTTGTAACTGAAGTGCACATTATTAAATGTGCATCTTTACAACTCCAAAGGGAAATAAAAACAGATTTAAATCATTAAAAAATGTAATGCGAGGAAAACGTGGGGCGATGCGATGAGGTGAGTGAGTTGAACATATTTCCATTGCTTGAGATGTGCAGGAAACTGTGGTTGGAAGTGTTTCAGTTCTTCTGGTAAATCTTCCAGAACACTTGCCTGTTTGTGCTGATTCTGACCGATTTAATGCAGATTGTTTTATTGGAACACAAACTCAGTTTGATGATTTAGTGATATTTATTTCATATACATTTAAACTTGTTACTTAAACTTGGTTTCTTCCTAAGTTTATATGACAGAGAGGTAAACTCAGGAAGGCATACGTTCAGTGTTGGATGAGCACAGATCACGGTTGAGCCGTCTCAAAAACTCTGCTAGTGAGCCACATTCAGGTTTGCTGTTCAGCATAAAGCAACAGGGGTACCACAATGACGAGATGTATTTGCATTTGTCTCTCTGGTGTGACAGTCCTGTGTGCCCTGAGTAGCAGACAACTCAGTCGACATCCCCCTAGAACCACAAAGTAAAGAGACATTTGATGGTGTTTTATTTGACCAAAGGAATTAATTTTGAAAGTGATGCTTCTAAGACACTGATGGTTTGATCCATAGGGACATATTCAAATTTTGAATGTATTACTAATAACATTCCGTGGATTATATTAACAGTCATAGGAAGTTGTCTCATGCATATATAGATGATCCTCTTTTAAAACAGATATATTTACTCATTAAACAGACTCTTTTATCCACTGTGACTTAAAAGAAATAGGAGTACCTTGTAGTATTTGGCTGAACGTGTACAACAGTTTCTCCTCTGTTTCAAAAAGAAAAAGAGAACACACACACACACACACACACACACACACACACACACACACACACACACACACACACACACACACACACACACACACACACACAATACACTCATTATTGCATTATTACGTCCCATGTTATTGCCATGAACAAACATTAGTGTGGGTAGTTATGGTAACAAGAATGCTACAGAGAGCCCAGAACAATTTCCGAAGAGATTCAAGCTGAGCTGAAAGGTCAAGGAACACCATTGTCAGATTGAACTATCCATTCATTTTTGAGCCAAAGTGGACTACCGAGGAGGTGTCCGCGGTTGAAAGCGAATCATAAAAAAGCCAGACATACTGATAAGCCACAACAGATGAGACAAACAAACTGGATCTTGCCACTGTAGCGACTGGGAAACATAGAGGATGCTAGGTTATGTTCTGGAGCTGCTTTGCTGCGCAGGTACAATGAAATCTAAAGACTATTAAGACACCCTGGAGCAAAATGAGCCGCTCACAGTCAGAAAAATTGGTCTCGGTTGCAGTTTGTGAGTCTTCCAACAGGATAATCACCCACACCACCACCCAACTAAAAACCAGTAATGACTAAGAATAACGACTGGACTATTCTGAAGAGACCATCTATCAACCTTGATTTACATATTGAATAAATGTGGGAAGAGCTGAAACATGCAGTCAGGAGAAGAAACCCTTCAAACATGAGACAGCCGGATCAGTTTGATCATGAGGAGAGGACCAAAATAACTGTCTACAGTTGCACAAGTCTCATTCATTCTGTTGAACCACTATTCAAAAGTACTAACTGATTTTAATTGGTCAATTTTAAGTAAATTATTCTTTATTATTACTTTTAATAGTTCAAGTCATTTCAGTGAGTATTATGGGTTTTTCTTTCTTCTAATGGAAGGGTACCCAAAAATATGAATGATAACTTTACTCAATTTATATTTACTCTTTGCCAGCAGCTTCACATTTGCTTGTATGTCGCCAGCTCTGGCGACTGGGATGCACCTAACTATCCTGCATGATTTATGCAAAAAGATTGATAAATTTGATTACCTGCATTTGGACAAAGACAATGTTAGATTACTGTCTCTGCCCATGTGCTCGTCTTCATTAAGCTGTTGTAACAGTTTCCTCCTCTCATTAAGCAGGTTCTCATTTTCCACAGTCACGCACACAACAAATTCTTTCTCCTAAGAGTGAAAAAAACACAAAGAGAATTTAGTTGCCAGTTGTATTTTAGGAAGTGGAATTATATTTTTTACTATTTTAACTTACACCTAAAGTGGATATAGACATAGGGCGCAGAATTTATTGAAAAAAATAATATATTAATCAGTTTAATGTCTCTCATGAGTCATAAATGCAGAACGTTGGAAAAAACATTAGGTTTTCTCCAATATTGTTGCTGAAATCAGTTTCTTTCTTTCATCAACAACTATGTCATATTATCTGGTTGAGTGAAGATTCTTCAAGGATCCGTGCGTGTCAGGAGTTTTTCTGTGCTTTTGTTAGCTGTTAGTTGTCTTTTCTGCATCTTCTTCACTGTGAGTACTATGTTGGTACCTGTTTGCCTGAGTGCATTTCTTGCAAATGAGGAGGTAGGCTTTTAAAAACATGAAAGGTATGTGTTAGAAAGCCCACACTGTTTATGTTGTTACTAGTTCTTAGTATTTTATATCATTCATTTTACCATTGTGGTTTGAATTGTCTTACGTCACTGAACTCACCAGACCTTACCAACGGTCCCTGAATGCACCACAACCGTTATGTGCGAACGAGACAGATTCAGGAAATTTCCATCAGGGGATTAAAAAAGAAAAAAACTAAAGAAAATGGAAGAGTTTAATGCCTCTCTGAAAGGCTTGTTTGATAAATTTGTTACAAAAATCTCCGATCCGACCGGGTCTCAAGCAGCCGTGGGGCCCCGCGTCGAGGCAAGCCAAATGATGATGAGGCAGGGGAAGGTATCCAGTATCCAGTATTTTGCTAATTGAACAGTTAAAATTGCGCATATAGAGACCCGATCCGACCCGAAAAACCCAAAAATTTCACGCGCGCTTGCTACGCTCACACGTAAGCGCAATGACCCCCCCCCGGCCATTTCACACAGGGCCTCGCAAATCTCCCAGACGGCTCCGCCTACCATGCTCCTCAAAGTTACATAGTGCCAGTGAAGGCGATACAGACCCCTCAGACCATGACAGAGGTGTCATTAAACCTGTTGGAAGTTGATGTACCATCACAATGACTCTGGAAATATTATATTAAGGTGGAAAAGTTACATAGTGCTGCTTTAATTTGCTGTTATGTAATATATTAGTTATGCTACTATGTTCATTTCTATTGTTTATAAACCTCTTTGGAGGTGGTGTGTTAATGTTAATCTGACCTGGAAATCCGTATCCGTGTCCTTTAACTTGGACACACATCCGTACCTTTCTAAACCAGATACCGCTCTAAACCAGATATTTCCTGGAGACCCCAATTCTCCTTTTTAGTATGAATGTGTGAACCATGAATAAAAGGCATATCGTCATGTCCATCCATCCATGTTCTATACCCGTTTCAGTCCTGCGCAGGTCTGCTGGAGCCCATCACAGCTCAATGCAGGAGAGCGGCAGGGCTACCCTGAGCTAGACTCATACCACTACAGGAGCTCATGTGAACCAGAATACTGTGTTTATTTTCAAATACGTGACTCAAATCGAGAAGTAAGCTGGCGAAAGATTACACCTACAAAGTCATCAGAACTGCAATATGCGGATAGCGACATGTGTTAGCATGCCCCCCCAACAGTTTGTTTCATGATATAAAATATATAATGTAAGTCATTTCAATTTGTCCCATCACCATACTAAGGATTTGAGTGTCCCTTTTCTAAATGTGACAGATGCTCCCTAAAATCTGGTAAAAGACACTCTGCTTTGTCATTATTAACTGAGGCTAATTGATAACTAAAAGATTGTCCTCCACAATCCAATAATTTGATGGAGCTCCAGATGGGAAGCATTAGAAATATGAGATCGCTTAAAAGATGCAAGGTCCCTTTTTGAAGTTGCTTTTATGTCTCAGGATTCCCAGGACTGCAAGGTAAAAACGGAAAAATGGTCCTTCAGATAGGATGTGATGTGCGTTGTGCTCTCTGTTGGGGGGTGGACACACCAGAGCACATTATGAGTTAAGATTAGATTAGATTAGATTAGATTAAATTAGATTAGATTGTCCTTTATTTCTCCCTCAATGGGGAAATTCGCTATGGCAGTTACCAGCTGGACAAAGACTTTCGCAGGAAATGGTTAGCACTTTACATTTGTAAAACTTGTGAAAAAGCCTTCTGTTGCTGTTTGACAAGATATCAAACATAGCTGCCCTGAAAATAAGCATTTGTCCTGCACTGTTTGTGCAGAGAGCGCAGCTGCACGCGCGTATAACAGAGCCAGAAAAAAACATATTCTTGCTAAGGTTGAGCCAGAAATGCGTGAGTGCATGCAAAAACCAGAAAATGTACGTTGTTCACAAACTACAACATCTAGTTACATTTAATATTAAGAAAAATGTTGAATTCAAACTGGGCCGACTATAACAGACATCCCAAGTCTCCTGTGTTCAAATCGGGGCTCCCTGATGTCCGCAAGTCAAATAAAATCTCCCGGAATCTAGATTGAGGGGCCAAGAGGGCCAAGAATGTGCAAGCAGGCGAGATAAGAGTATTCAAAAACGCACCCTTCAGTGGGAAGCATATAAAAAAACAAACTAAACGAAACGCGCTCGGTGCACATTGCCCACAGTTGTATCTGTATCTCCCTGAAATGCATTTTTACAACTTCGGATGTTTGCTATAAGCATGGACATAATCAATGAAATCCACGAGCCCTTCCTCAAAAATCCACATATTTGTTTTCTGGAAAATGAGTCAAAGCTGCAGATTCACCTTTGCTAAAGAGTGGGAACACAAGGACAGCTCTCGCTCCAGACTTTTTATCCTCTCATCACGCCGCATGGTTTCATCGTCAAATTTCTGCTTGGCCCGACCCAGTTTCTCCTTGTGCTTTTCCTTCATGTTGTGGTATTTACTGCAAGCAGATGAACACACACTTGATCCATCAAATCAATCATATTCATATCACAATCAGATGTCAGTGCAGCAAAGAAAATCTGAATTTTAAACTTTCCCACAGGATCAAGAGAAGGCTTCGGTGTTTGCTCATCACATATGAGATAAGATTAATGTGACAACGTTGCCTCCACCTTCGCAGCGTGTCGACGCATTTGAGCGTTTCGCAGATCTCAGTCTTGAGTGTCTCACACTGATTTTGGGTTGACAGCAGAGTCCTTATTGCTTGTTGACAGTCACGACACTCCTGCAGGTTCACATGAACACATCAGCAGAACCCTTATCAATGTCACCCAGGCAACCGTTTCTGTGCAGCAGCGTTACTGTGACAAGATTTTACATGTAAGCAAACAAATGGATATAAGTTAATTACCTCAAGTAGTATGTTTTCTCTGCACGCCTGTGTCTCAAGCTCTTTATCCTTTGTCATTTCAGAATTTTCTGTTTGGGAGCGAATGTTGTCACCAGGCTGTACATGTACGTTTAGCTCATCAGCTTGCTCGGCCTGAACCTGCAAAGCGCTGAGCTGCTGCTGCTCCTGAAGGGTTGACTCCAGTCGCTCCACGTCCTCCTGCAGCGATTTAACCTAAGACAAGACTCCGCACATCAGTGTAGAAAGAGTCTATCCAGTGAATTGATTTTGTTTTGTGTTTTTTTCACTATAATGTTCCTGGTTGTATATTGTTTCTTTTCATTTTATTTGAAACTTCGTTTGATGTGTTTTGACAAACGACCTTCAGTCGGTGCATGTCTTACCGCCTGTTGCAAGGAGCTTTTCTCAGCATTCAGAGAGCGCACCCTGCTCCTCAAGCTTCTGATCTCCAGGTCCAGACGATCATTCAGCACTTTGGCCTTTCGCAGTTCCACCATTTCTGTTGGAAACGAGTCAAATGAACTCAATAGTTGAACTCTAAAGAAAGCTACTCGTGAGATAGTCAGCTGAATGAAATTTCAGGCACAACAGACAAAAACAAGATGCCATTAACTTGTAAGTTAAAGGGGACCTATTATGGCATCTAATACCTATTTTAAACAGGCCTGGAATGTCTTAAAAACAAGCTTTTGATTGTTTTTGCTAAATAAATTAGAAATTCAGCCTCTGAGCCATGTCTTTAGAATCCCATTCTCTAACCTCATTCTCTACGTGGGATTCTGAGTGGGCTGAGCTATGATAATGAGGCTCTGTGCTGAACGGCTGCCTGAATGACGCGATACACCGCTACGGAAAAATGGCGGAAGCTCCGGCTGGCGGAGTTGTTGTTGTTGTTCTGGCCAGAGTTAGTTGTGGGCGTGGTTTCACGCATCGGAAGCCAACCGAAGCAAATTGCATTTTGGTTACGTAACGACGGGAGCAGAATCTGAACGGCTCGTAGAAGCCACATCACAATGGATGGCTCATCCGGGCGGCTGTACAGACACTGCAGAATTTGGTTGCTTTCCTCCTTCTCTGAGTTCGCAGGCTGAGGGGAGACCACTTTATATATGTTAAAGCAAGAGAAAACGTGTTTTTCATAATAGGCCCCCCTTAAAGCATCATGTTAATGGAAATAATCTGTACTTTTTTGTCTGAGTCAGATAATTAATCACTGACTCAGACTACACCTTCTTCTGGGGAAACTCTATATTCTGGTTTTCACATCACAAACACTAAACGTCAGTGTGCAGGCGTGTTGTCACATTTCATCGACGGTTACTGTTGGATACAAATTTGTTATCAACAAATATTAAACATTTTGAATATATTTAAGCCAAATTCAGCGTACCATCAAAAATTAAAGACGAGTAAGGAGAAGAGTTTCATTTCTGATAAAACATGAAATCTTTTATTTACCTCCAATAGACACAAAAGAAGTAAACAAGCCATTAAACAATTACAGATGCCGGGAACTCCCCCCTCCACATATGCTAGTATGATGTTGTTAAATTGTTTGACTATGTTGCTTTTCCCTGTGCTGTGGTTATTGCACCTTCATACTGTGTCTTTACACAGTGTGAAGATGTATTTTTGTCCCTCCTCTGTCCACCCTTCCCAGTGTCATCATTTCTCAGCCAATGTTAAGGGCAGCGCCCACCATGGCTGCAGCCCCAGGCACCTGTCTGCACCTGTCTGCCCGTGTCCTATGTTGTCATTTGTTTTTTGTTCTCTTGGACGGGCTGTACTGGAAGGAAATTTCTTCATGTCGTGACGCTGACTCCATGACAAATAAAAGGAATCTGAATCTGAAATGAATAGAGCAGTGCGTTATGTGGGGGCGGAGTGGAAAGAATTTAATCTGATTGATGCAACAGTACTGCCTGATCCTCTGGCGTCCAAACGCTATTCTGTCATGAAACTTTTAACGGTTGTTACTAAGGTACAAATAAAAAAAAACAAACAACCTGCTTTTATAGCACGTACACTTCCTGCGTTGACTGCTCAGCGGGCTGCGGTGTGACCACGCCAACACTCGTGGAGGAGCGACACAGTTCAGGGGCAGAACATAAAGACTCACCGTATTCCTTCAACTTTTGCACCTCCTGTCTGAGCTGCTCCACCTCCTGCTGAGCTGACTGCAGTTCTGGCTCTGAAAAACACGGTACATTTCAATGAATCAGAATCAGAAATCAGAATCATGTTTATTTGGCGAAGTCAGGTCAAACAAGACAGGGAATTTGACTCGTTTATTTTCGCTCACTGTACAGTAAATAGACAAATGATAGCTCTTATTAACATATATACAAATTAGATTAAATCCGATTTTTTTATCAGATTTTTATGTTTGTATTTTTGATTTGATTTATTTGTCCCGTAGAGAGATTTGTCTTCACAGACAGTGCATTTCTTGTCTCAGCAATAACGGACACTTTAAACACATCAACAATAAATAAATGACATGCATAACAATAAAGATGAAATAAATGACAGCACAAAAGCCAACAGACATATCAGCGGGGCTTGCTGTTCAGGGCAGCTATGGCCGGAGGGATCAGGCTTTTCCCCAGCCGAGGCCTCCTGAACTTAATGGTTCTTTACCTGCGCCCTGAGTGTATAGGAATGATATATTGGTTCAGTGGGGGAGTGATGTCTTGTAAGATGGTTTTCGCTAGGCGAGAGATGGACTTGTATTTAGTTCTGTTAGGTTGGGTGTGGGGAGACCGATGATTTTAGCAGCTGTGTTTGTGACGCGTGTGAGTTTGGCCCAGATGGGGACGGAGAGCATATTAAGGAAACGTGTGGATTAGTACAGAAGGACGTGTTAAACGATGCTTTGGTAGAGTAGTAAGAGGAGGTGTGGTGCTACATATAGTCCTTTAAGTTTGCGGATGCCTGACAGTCTTTGTTGGCTTCTTTATTGAATCTCTGTTGTGTGCTGATCAAAGGTGAGTTTATTATTCCCAGATATTTGAAAGTGTCCACTGTCTCAACTGTTTGGGTGTTTATGATGGTGAGGTTCTGGGGTGAGGGGGGGGCTGAACAGCAATTCCTTTGTTTTATTGACACCGATTCAGAGATGATGTGCACCACTTGGTGAAATGAGTGACTGTATTTTGATAGTCCAGAGTGCATTGGTTGTGTGAGAGAAATGCCAGAATGGCTTGTTGTCTGAATATTTAAATATGATGTGATGTGGTGGGAGAGATGCGAAAAGGAACAAAGGGTAAAATAGGTTGCGCACATCCAATAGCTCAACAGGTGCTGGTCTCAAAGCATAGGTCCAAGAAAAAACAAGAGAGGAAACCGCACACTTTTGCTCCCCAGTGCAGATTTATTTAGCACATCACACGTGATGTTTCAAGCGCATTTTGCTCTTCTTCAGACTTCAGAGAGATGCGAAAGCAATCATTGGTGTAGAGTGTACAGGAAAGGGCTCAACACATACTGTATCTTTGTGGGATCCCGGTGTTGATGGTAAGTACAGGGGATTAGGTTGAGCCCACCCATTTTTGTTGAGTATGATTATGATATAACTTTAGAAAATCAGTAAAAGGAACTGTGCTGACTGCAGTTGATCTTTCTTTTCTAACATTTGTGGTTGCTTGATGTCAGAGTTAAAAAAACACACAAACACACAGACACTTGTAACACTTAACTACTGTATAATAACAGATGGTAAAAACACTAGATGCTGACTCATTGATTCCTGATTAGTGATTTTGAGAGTGTATTGCTTTATATAAATTCCCCTGATGTGATACAAAAAAAAATTATAAACAATTTCAGTTGTCATAGATGGGAAATCCAACAATTGAGACCAAAAAGGGTTTAAAGATGGGCTATCTGTCATCAGTTGCTCTCACCATATGCTCTTTGAGTGAAATGAGCAGACTCCAGCTCGTCAGTCAAATGCCGGATCTCATTGTGGGCCATGGCCAGTCTGCGTGAACCCTCCTCCAAGTCCCGCTCCAGGCGTGAGCACTCCTTCTTCAAACTACTTGCTTGGCCATCTAAAGATCTCGTCTCTGTCTGCAAAGACATGGACACAAGCAGCTTACTCAATGACCAGTGCTAAAATGATTGAAATGCTCTCAATGAAGTATAACAATAATAATAATAATAATAATAATAATAATAATAATAATAATAATAATAATAATAATAATAATAATAATAATAATAATAATAATAATAATAATAATAATAAAAAAACATGCAATATCAGAGAAAACATCTTGTGAAGTGGACTGGAACAAAATCCATCAGTGGTGTAGTAACTTGACATCTTTCTGTCATGCAAAGTTCCCTACCTTTTGCTGGAAACTGAGACTAAAAACACTGAAACAAGAAAAGAAGAGAAGCTGCAGTTAATGTGAATGCTGCTGAAGAGTCCTGAACAGGCATGCAAAAGAATATTCATTCTTGTGTCGTACACACAGACTAAAGTCGGCATCAGTTCATTATGATTTGCACAGTCAGTGTTTTGTTAGTTTTTTTAAGGGATGCACTAACTTTTCATATATACATGCATGTATACATACATACAGGAACTAAAGTATGTTTGCTCTGTGAAGCCCTCTGGAGTCCCAACAGTCTCTTCCATGAACTCTGCCAATGACGTGGCGCCCTCTTGTGGTTAGACTGTAAAATTACATGCGGAAAAGTGTAAGGCATTTTACATAATAAGATATCTCAAGTATTTATGTACGGTATGTAGTTTGTTTGTATCCAAAATTGGAACTTTGCACACACTGACACTTAAGGTATCAGTTGTTTCTATTTCTGGAGGTAAAAGGACACATGTTTGTCACAATTAATGATCATATAAAATTCCATGAATGAAATAGTGAGTTACACAAGGAGAAAGTGTTATTATGGGATGTTTTTCTTCTAACCTGGCATACTCTGGTGTTTTGTGCTTGTGTTCCTAAAAGGCCAGCTGAGTTTCCATCAGCCGTGAGCTTGTCAGGATCAGGAGTGGTCTCCAGGAGGGAAGCCCTCTCCACCAGGAGGTAAGCCACCTGCTCACTCGGGCTGCTGTGAATCAACTCGGTAAGACCCTGATGATATAACATTTTAGCCATTTCACTTGTCTGAGCATCTGTTAGAATAAAAGAAGAGAGACGGAGAAAAAAGACGAATTTGTAAATCTCACCTCTGACAGTGTGAATATTGATGGTGTTTGTTACACTTGTTGCACGAAGGCAGTAATCTAAGTTATCCAGAATTTTGCGTCACAAACCAGAAAAAAAAACTGATCAAAGGAACTTTTGTGTGATATTGTAATAATGCTAAAAAAAACTTTTTTTTAAATTAACTGCCACATAAAAACACTTTAGTGTATCAAACAAAAACATAATAATTTTTCAAAGCCCTAGGAAAGTACAATCACTTTTGGGTATGCCAAACAATGATCTGCGTTACAGTTCTTATATTGGCTCATATCATTCAACCCTGTAAATGAAGAGCAGGTAAAATGTTCCAACCTTGAAGCGATATATGACGCCGCAGTTGCTCCCTGAGCTGATCGTTTTCGTTTTGTATCTCTTGAGCCAAGATGTCTTTGTATTCTGTAAAGATTCGGATCTGCTCCAAAGACTTGCGAACCTAATAAGAAGAAAGATTGTCAAACATTGATTCTTACATTCACTTGGACTTTTGTTCCAGTCATACAGTACACATCCAAGATCGCTCACGTACCCTCTTCTTCATGCCTTTGTAATCTTTGTAGAATGTGGTTTTGCATTGTCTTGGTTAAAAATACATGGACGTCCTTGGAAAATGTGTTGTTCAAAAATCTGAATATACTTTCCTGCATTAGTGCCACCATCATGAAGGTCTAAATTACTTTTGTTAAAGACACCAATAATGGTAATAATGTATCTTGCTGCGGTGGTCAACTCCCCAGGTCCCTACAGTCGACATGTGGATGTCACAGATTTCTGCTCTTATTCCTCTCGAGAAGTTGACTCATGACCTTAATCACAAATTTCATCACAAGTTTTGGAGGATCTGGGAACCATTGCACTCCTTCTTACAGAAGCCTTAACTCAGCTTCTGCGCCTGAAGGATGAGGACTGCCTATTTTTTCTTTCACTTATCCCATGTATGTGCTCTTCATTTACCTGTCTCTTAATTTACCTATTTTATTTATTCATTTTATGCATATGTGCTGCGCAGCGCTTTCTGTTCGTTTGGGGTGGGGTTTTTTTTTTTCTTTTAATTTTATTTTTATGTTTTGTTGTATTTCATTTTGTTCTGTTCTAATGTTTGTACCCATAAAATTGAAAAACCAATAAAAAGAGTATTAAAAAAAAAAAAAGACACCAATAAAATCCTCTACCATCACAAAACTTGGCTTTTGGGATTGTTGTTATGTGTCTGTATGTTCCTTTTTATCTTTCCTTTCCCATTTGCTGTGCCCATTCCTTAATATGGATTGCAATTCCTCCAAATTCCACTAAATACAGTGATATTGTCACGGTTTTTGAGTTAATGTCACAGCTTTTCACAGTTTTGGTATTTTAGGTTCCTGATTTATTTTGAAACTCCATGTCCTTCGGTTTAAGTTTCGTCTTGACTTCCCTTGTTCCCCATCTTCCCTGATTGTCTGCGCCTGTGTCTCGTCAAGCCTTCTGTATCTTGTCTTGTCTGTCCATCGGTCCCTGCTGGTCTGTACTGTCTCCTTCCTCCATGTGTCAAGCAAGGTTATTTTGGATTTTGTCACAATGCATGTTATGGACGGTACAAGAGGAATCTCTTACACCCTCTTGTCCAGTCTTTCTTTGAGGAATATTTTTCTTTTTCTTGCGTTTGTCAACACAGTGGAGATTTTTTTTTCCCCATCTTTGCTTTTCAAAGACTCACCCTTTCATGCATGCTGCATTTTGAACCAAATCATGAATGCAATCACCTTCCTATATGTTTGAAATAAAGTCAGTCATTTCTAAATTCAATAACAACCCTTTTATTACTTCATTCCATTTTTTTTCTGACCGCGCCATCAAGACAGTCCCTGATGTCAGCTGTTAACCTACTTCGGTCATTTCTGCTAGGTGTTCTGAGCGGTGTGTCTCCAGATCCTTGGTCACGCTGCTCAGGCGGAGTCTTGTATGCTGCAAGGAACGCCACAACAAACGCAGCTGGGCCTCCTGAGAAGCATCGGGAGCGAGTCCCTCCTCACGTACCCACGTACTGATCTGCTCCAACTCCTAATAGTGAAAATACACAAACATGTGACCATGACAAGGTATCTGCTTCGAAAAGTTCAAACTATTTTAGCTTCTAACATTGTGAAGAAGAGGGTACATGATATGACAGTGTACACTTATTTCTGTTATGTACTATTGTTTAGAAATTACCTGACCAAAAGATTTATAGTGTTTTATATTAATGTAATTGCTTCTAAACTGATTTTTGGGCATTTGCTTTTATGTAAAATAAAAAAGTAACAGTTTTGATTTACTAAAAAAACACAAACCCCTTCCAGCAACTTGCTATGTCTACATACATTTATGCTGTCATCTATAAGGCCCTGTTTAGACCTGGTATTAACATCTGTCCTGAGTGATTAAAGCACTTATTTTCACATCTGTCTCCAGTAACAACTTGTGATTGGATCTCACTCGCTGCCATATATACGTAAGAACGCTAAAGAAGAAGAAACTGGAGGGCAAATCAAAACAGCACAGATGCTGACGGTTATTATGACACCCACTTGTTGAGCTGCACTTTAATACTAAGCCTCTTTTGTGAGATTTGTCATTTCACCAACACACAAGACATCAGGTAGGTAGGTTTCAGTGATCAGCTCTGTGTCCTCAGGGGTTTACACATGAGGCTGTCCACTTATGACGGATGTTATCAAGTCTAAACGACTATAGAAGTAAGTAAGAACCAATATTCTTACTTCAAAAAAAAGCAATGCGACTCATAAACAAAGTTGGATACAAGCACCCAACCAACCAATTATTTATAGATTCAAATGAGCTTAAATTCAATGAACTGGTGGACTTCAAAACTGCACAGCTCATGTTCAAAATCAACAATAACATGTTGCCAGACTGTATCCAAAATATGTTCAATTTAAGACAAAGCCATTACAACCTCAGAGGGGATAGCATATACAGAAAATCAACAATCAGAACCAACACTAAACTGAGATGCATTACAGTGGCAGCGGTGGATGTATGGAATAAATTAGATATAGATTTGAAATTATGTAGAACTTTAACTTTATTTAAAAAAACATTGAAAAGAAGGATGATTTCCTTATATTAAATTAATGAGTGGCTTGATGTTAATTTGGGTATTTATTTAATTGGTGATTTGCTTTGATTTTTTAAGGATGATGGTAACATGTAGACTGCACCTTTATTTTAAAAATCTTTTTTATTTTTTGAGGAATGTTTGTTATCCCCACAGAGGCAATTTGTTTTACGGGCAGTCTTTCTCTTACTTTTTGCTTTTATTTTATTAATTTAATTAATCTTTTTGAGGGTAGGCAAATAATAAGCTTTGCTTCAGCCTACCCCTTTTTCGGTCTAGATGTTATTTGTTTATTTGTATACTGGAAACTTCTTTGTTATGTTTTCCTTGAACAATTGAACGTTTTCTTGTTGTCAGTTTTATTTTTTATTTATTTTTTTTTTAATTTGTGTGTCATGACCGAAAATAAACTAAACTAAAAAAAAAACTTAAAAAAAACGGGCCTATGTGCCACTTAAGCAAGACCTTTTGTATCCATATAGTAACACCTCATCCCATCTTTGTGCTTCACTATCGGACTCTAGTAGTAGACTTAAGGCTGATTTATGGTCCCACGTTACACCAACGCAGAGCCTACGGCGTAGGTTACGCGGCGACGCACACCGTATGGTTACGGCTACGGCGGTACCCTACGCCGTAGCCTCTGCGTCGATTTAACGCAGTACCATAATTCAGGCTTTACTGAACATGTCTACTCCCATCTAAGCCAAATACACCTATCTTGCCAATAAAAAATGGAGAGTGAATGTGCCAAATTTTAAAAGGTAAACACAAGCAATGATTACTGTCTAGGTTGTTTTATCAAGAAAGTACAAAGATCAGTAGCGGGAGACAGCTCAGTTTCTGTCTAGTTTTGGTGATGCTGCTTTTACTGCTGAGATCTTTCCTCCGGCTGTAGATTGATGGTGCAAAACCTAAAATAAATGACTTTGTGTGACTTTTAACTGTAGCACTTCAACTTTTCCACCTCGTGTACCTTTAACGTCCTAGGCTAGGGACAATTTCGTGAGGAAATTCAGTAATTTTGAATACATTTAAAATATTTCCAATTGGAGGAGACGTTTTGCGCAAAGAAGCCAATCTGTATTTAAGAAGCGTTAACGCTGAGTATTTCAAGCCTCAGATTTTAAGCCCGCTGGCCTTGTTGTTACTGATAAAAGTGTATCCAGTACCTCTGCTTGATCCATCTTCCCGTGCCGAGGAACAACTTTTAGTAGTTCATGTTGAAATCTTAATTTTTTAGGTCGAAAATGTCCAAAACAAACTTCAACTATCGACTGGCGCACAGGTCTCACTGTTATGATGTGTTAAAATAAACTACATTGCTTTCTGCGCACCCTGTAATTACTGTGAAACGACGAGGACGCTCTTCTCTGCTGCTGGATTGGCACCACCCACTCTCTTCCTGACAACCAATCACAAAAAAGCTTTTATTATATGCCCTAAATAAAAGTGGAAGATGTTAGTGCTGATTGGTCCCACAAACCGTAACTTCAGTTTGTGGGTTTCTAGAGGAATTTCAAAATAAAGTCATGCGTTTTGCCGAGATTCGAACTATGATTTTGAAACATGTACAAATGCATTTGTTTGAAAACAGTGGCGTCAATTCAGTCGAAGCTAAGGTATGGCAAGGTTACGAGTCACAGAACTTAACTAGAGTATCAATCAACACGTCCAGCAAATACTCATCACAGAAGTCTATGTAGCTTATCTGTGTGGTCAAGAAAATTGCAACTTTTTCAAATGCAATCTCGTTTACTGCAAAAACTCAAAATCTTACCAGGAATATTTGTCTTATTTCTAGTTAAAATGTCTCATTTTTAGTCAAAAAATCTCATTACACTTAAAACAAGAGTCTTATTTTAAGTGAAAATCTACTTGAAACAGGTGAAAATGGTTGTTTTTGTCTTAAATGTAATGAGATTTTTTTTTACTTTTGAGTTTTTGCAGTGTATAATAACTAGTGAAATCGATCATGTTGTTCTGATTTGCATTTGTAGTTATTCTATATGTATTAAGTAATAGAATAATCAATACAAAGAGACACAGAGTAATTACATATTTGAAAAAACAAACATTTACATTCAAATTCAGTCTCCTGTTAGTGCATACAGGAATGACACAAATAATATTTAGTCTTTTACCAGAAAAAAAAACATTTTAAAGAGTTTTTTTTTTTTAACCTTTTTTCAATTTGAATTTTAAATGATCCATTATCTGGTAGTTTTCCTGTGTTGTTGTTGTCATTTCTCTAATGGTTAGACCTTGAGGTGAACTTGCTGGAACTGTCACTTCTGGGAAGACTGGGAAGAATCTGGTCTCTGGGGATTACATTTAGGGTGTGATTTGTAACCTGGGTGGTCTGAGATTTCCTGCATATTTACAATCAAAAGCAGGCAGTAATCATCATTTTCCGGTCGTTCAATTACCTCATGTAGGAGTTAGTGTAGTAGTTTTCATCCACTTGGTTGTACAGCATGAGAACATGAGCAGCGCAGGGACAGAAATGTGGTGGGAAACAAAAAACCAAGCCAAACTGAAATTGTTGCCGGAGTCTGGGTCCAACACACTTTTGACTATTACATTTCAGTTATGCAATTCTTTCTGTCCCAGACCTTAAAAGATGCATAGATGCTCAGGTTTACCATATTGTTTCTGTCATTTCAAGTACATTTCATGTCTGCAGTACAGCGTTTGAGAAAAACCTCTGTGTTTACGTAGGTCCAGAGGAATGTTATTTTTGGTGCTGTGTTGGTCCAGACCACAGTTTTGACGAGGAGGGCAGGAGTATTTTTGAGGAAATGGGTGTTGAGGACTCCTCCCATATTGTACTCAACATTCCCCTTCTGCACACTTTTACTTAAAGTTTCAAACCTAAGACACAAGAAAACATAACGAAGGAAAAAGCAGAAACAGAGGAAAAGCACAATTAAGGAAAAATAAGTCTGAGGATCACCAGGATCACAGGAGTTAGATTCCAGAGGGTTCAAACGGGTAAGATCTTCTCCTACAACAAGCTTGTTTTCAGTCATTATATAATCAATTGCCTGTATTTAGTGATACACGTTTTATTAAACAACTGGATAAAGTGATGGGAATGTAATCAAATGTTCATGAAAGCAATCCTAAATAATTATTTCCAATTTTTCTTCAATATTTAGAAAGATATTACTTTTTTTCATCTAACATAAGCTGGCATGTTGTGTGATTATACAGAATCTGCTAATAACTGCTAATAACCTCAATCTATTGTGTAAACAAGATATAGAAGTGTTTGATTAAAGCTGTGTCTCTTTAAGCCTCAATGACATAGCCAAAATGTAATTTATACCTGTACCAGATGGCGCACACACACACACACACACACACACACACACACACACACACACACACACACACACACACACACACACATACATACACACAAATAAAAAACATCAATAAAAAAAGTGGCATGAGTGAGATGCAGGAAAGTTGATGATCTCAGTTCAGGGTGCATTGTATGAAGTATTTAAAGATTTCACCCAAATGTGCTTCATATATATATATATATATATATATATATATATATATATATATATATATATATATATATATATATATATATATATATATATATATATATATATATATATATATATATATATATATATATTTATTCTGAGGAAATTGAAAAAAGAAAAATTTGAAGCCGTCATTCATTCCTTCGTTCACTGGCAGCCAGTGAACAGTTACTGGGATGAAAGCAAATCCCAGTAACTGTTCACCAGAAATAACAACTGCTGCCAATATAAACAATTGAAATTATTACACAACTAAATATGAGTGTTCTGAGTCTGTTTTGTCAGCATTTTGTGACAGGAAGTTCAGACTGACATAAGGATTTTATCTTTGATTAGGATTTCAACTGGTGTAAAATCTGTGCCATAAACCGAGCATGCAATGGAACGTTCTAAATATAGAAAATTGTGTTTTGCAAGTACATCAATTTTATTTTGAAAATATGTTATTTTCCAAACAGAGAATACTGCAATCGAGCCAAAAAAAGAGGGTAATTTGCACTCTCAAAAAATCTCTGCTGAGTTTCAGTTCTGTTTGCATACTTGCTCAACATGGCACATCGTTACAAGTGTGCCAAATTCGGGGGGAAAAAACCCTAGCAGAGTTATTGATTATTTTCCAGATGCACTGATAAACTAATGACAGTTCCATGCTGTAGAAGGGTGTTGCATCCTAGTTTTATTATTATTGTTTTTTCACAGTTACTGACTATGATTTTTTGAGTGAGGGTGCAGACAGTAGAGCATGAGCAGACAAAGTTTTATTATTATTATTATTGTTATTATTATTATTATTATTATTATTGTTATTATTATTATTATTATTATTATTATTATTATTATTATTGTTGTTGTTGTTGTTGTTATTATTATTATTATTATTAATCATAATCATAATAATAAGCACAGAACAGACTTTTGTTTCCTCAAACTGATATATCCTTTACAGTATGTAGAAATAACAGTGTAAAAAGAGAGGCAACTATCTCATTAAAATACAACGTACTATATTTTTAATTTTGGCATTGTTTCACTGCCTTATTTTTAGCAGCTGGGTGAACTAAAATTCTTCCGCATCATGACAAAAAAAATCTTTAAAAATGAAGAGTTATGTTCATTCAACTTCTTTGCAAATATAGAGGCTGTGATGTATGATATAAAAGAAGGTCTTTAGTATTCATTATCATTTTATTATCAATTCATTTTTTAAATATGACTTCAAATCACAACAAAAAAAACCCTGAATCCCCCTTTTGTCATACCTGCAGGCCCTTCAGTGTAAAAACTGATCATTATCATTCATTCATATAGATGTTTTGCACAGACTCATCAAAAGCTAATCCCTGGCAGACAGAGTAGTTATTTGTTTACAGAGGCTCCAGGGCGTGGATGCTTTAGTGTGTTCCTCAGAGAACGGACAGAGGATACGGTCTTCCCACCTCCTCTTCTTACTGGCCTGTTTGTGGCTTGATAAATGTCTGGAGATGGTCAGCACAGATGCAGAAATCCATGATGAAAGCCTTCAGAGTTTCCTCGGGTGGGAGGCAAAAAGTCCAGAATTCCAGCCCGTTTCAGATCTTTGACATCTGCTGGACCTTTTTTGTAAAAATGCAGAAGGAAGACTGGTATCTGGGTGTTGTGTCCCTTGCCTAAAAACGAATTCATTCATCTATAAAATGATTTTCATCATTAAGTGTAATTCCCTTTATTTCTTTTTCACTTTTATTGAAAACACAGGGAGGTTTTCCTACGTCACTCCAAACAGCTATGATGTTTCTGCTCTTATCCATCGTCGTGCTGCATTTGGTCAGCTTGGCCATGCTCTTCATAGCCACTCTGGAGAAGGTGAGACCACGTACAGCCCAAATACTCTTTACTCATGTTTTTTCCTCACCTGTATTCGAACTATCATTATTAACTTAGTCACCAACATGTTGCATGTCAACATAGCTGAATGATGCAGTATGATAAGACAAAAATCTAAAAAAGTATTTTTTTTCTTTCTTTCTTTCTGCAGTCGTGGTGGGTATGGACAGATTCAGAAATCACAGACCTCTGGTATAACTGCCTCCACGATAATGACACAGAAACTTGGATGTGTGCTGCTACCACAGAAAGCGGTAAATCCCCAAAGTACAGTACTAGCCACAAGTTTTAGGCAATCCTGAGTCCGGACTGTTTAAGACAGAAGAAATAAATTGTATCTGTATAAGTGAATATTGTGGGACTGCCAGAAGATTCTGGGTGTATTTCAGTGTTTTACTCTCATTCTTTCTTCCCAGACTGGCTGCAGTCTGTCCAGGCCCTTATGGTCCTCTCTGTGGTCTTCTCCTCCATCTCATTCCTGGTTTTTCTAGCTCAGCTGTTCACCTTAAACAGAGGGAGCATCTTCTACTTCACAGGCCTCTGCCAGGCCTTTGCAGGTTATTGAAAGTTATTTATTTTATTTTTTTTATTTTTTTACCTTGACCTACCAGCTTTTTCTCAAGTTTCTGCTCTCAGATCACACACGCCCCCTGTACTGGTAATTAACAGGTCTTAAACAGTGCAGAGGATGGCATTAACACACTTTCAATTTTGCTCACATATGGACAAAGTTTTCAATAGCCCCTTTCACACAGCCAGTTCGAGGCGGGAACGTTGCGCCTTTAAGCCGCCTCGCTGTTCTGTGTGAAAGTCACGGAGGCGGAATGGGGGGGCCAAGTGGCCCCACCAATAAGCCGGCAGCGGAGGTAGTCACAGAGCCGTCACAGAGACGAAACGGGGTCTGTGTGAATGACACAGCCGGCATGCCGGCATGCCACTAGACGCTGACGCTGTCGTCACGCCTCTGATTGCGGAACGCCGGCATGCTGTGTGAATTTACAGACGGGAGCGGCGTTATGCCGGCGTTGTATGGTTCTGTGTGAACCAACAAAGGCGGCGTATTGACAGGACTTCTTTACACCAATATTGCGGAATCTCTGTGTGAAAGGGGCTATTATCTTACAGAAACAGATAACTCAACTACTTTTTGATTTCTTTGTCCGCGAATATACCGATTGTTTAAAGACACACACTGAAAGATATGCTTTATTTAAATGCTTAAATCTATGTTTGAGCTGAAATTTTTTTCCCCATGAACTGATGGTATGAAAATGTCAAATGAAACTCAATTGTGTATTTCAAATGTGTATTAAACCATGCTGAATGAACTCTTGTTTTAGTAGGTTTTCGAAATATTACAGTTACAAAATGGCCCTTTAATAAAACTGTTATATCTCAGGAGGAATCTGTGGATTTTAACAGCCACTCGATTCAAAATTCAAATTCCAACATACTTTATTACCTAAAGGGAAATTGTAATTGTAACAATGTAATAATAGGACATCTGACTACATGAGGCAACAAATCAAAAGGAAGTTAAAGCTCGGGAAGTCGGGAGTCTCCCAAAAATACAGTAACTGGCCTTGAACGCACACAAGTTCATCCCCTTCCCAACCTGTCCGTTGGACTCCAGAGCTGTCACCCTCTTCCTCCTCCTGCTCCTGTCGAGGAGTGGGCTGTCCTCGCTAGAGTGTGCACAGCTGAGCTGTCGTGTGCGAGCATGAGGAAGTTAGGTTTATTAGGTTTATTTCTACTGCAGAAATAAAAGTTTGACATTTTAATATTAAGGTCAATGAGTGGCCAACTTCTGCAGCCAGCCCCTTGTGGTCATTCAAGGAAGTGCAACATAAAGCCACTTCGTGGTTGCATCAAACTAGCAAGAGTGATGTAGCGGATGGTTAGGGCATAACACACATTGAAGAGCAGCTCTAGTGGGACAAAGTGGAATTACAAGATGTCCACAGTCAGTCCCGTATTGCTGGTGGCTCTCATGTCAACCCAGCAGGTCTACATGCCCCTGCATGGTTACAAGTGGTTTTTCTACAAAGAGTGGATTTAAACTGAGCCTGACGAAGGAACTGTTTGTTTTTGTTTTTTTTTTATGTAAAATTTAATATAGAATAAAAACAGATTTATACTTTAAAATAAGCCTTTTTTAAATTACTTTATACATTAAAGTGACAAAACATTTGTTGTCATGTCTGCAGTACCTGTAGGGTAAAGCATGACAAGAGGATACTCTTAAAATAGGAAAAAGTATTCATGTTAATTGTTGAAATTGTCTGTTTGAGTTCCTGTAAAAGAGGCTTCTATGATTTCTAAACACCCTAAATTTAAGCTGAGCGTCTGCTCTTTATGATCACATCTATTTCAGAGCTTTGATTTAAATATGAGTATTAAAGCTTTATTTGTGTCTTTCACAGGTTTCACAGACTTTGCCGCTTGCCTAATCTTCACCTTCCACAAAAATGAGATCTTAGGTGACTCCAGAGATCAGAGCAAAGGGCGCTTCGGCTACTGTTTCATCCTGGCCTGGCTGTGTGTCCCTCTCCTCCTCATTAGTGGAGTCCTTTATGTCCATCTGCGCAAGAAGCAATGAGCCAATAATTAAAAAGGAAAGGGACATAACATCATCTTCATTGCATCTCCGTCCAACATTGCTGTGAAGCTACAGTCAGAGACGGTTTATGTTTTTGTACCACATGAAGGATTATTGAAAAAAAAAATCAATAATAAAAGGCATGGCTTCTGTTTAATCCTTTTGATTATTTTGAATTGTATTTAAATAAGAAATGCATGTATTGCTGCTTTACTGAAGAACATTCCTGTGTTAATAAATGTCTGGATCTGTCAGCCCTGTTTAGTTTAGCATTAAGTGCTTTGTGTGCAGCAGGTGCAATACACCGGTTGTGAAACAATTCTCCCTCGTTGTCTTTTAATCCCTCATCAATTTGTGGAATTCCCTGTTTACCTTGTTACCCACGCTGGTATCTGCAGAAAAAAGGCAGGGTTTCATTTGACAAATAGAAAGCATTTACAAAAATGAAAACAGAAGCAACTGTGACAGCCCAGCTGCATCTAGACGACGAAGTCACATAGTGCTTCATGTTACTCATAAACCTACCTGTCCGGTTGGACCAGCCCAAAAGGACAACTAAAAGTTAGTTGGCTGTTTGTGAGCTGCAGAATATACCTGTACATGGCACATAGCACTGTAGCTGGCTTTAATCCTGAGGTTGATTAATTGGGGCGATGACTGGGTTTCCGCTAAGTGATTAAGTGATGCATAAGCTCCATTCAATGCCTGGAATCCAATTGCAACGTCACCAACAAGGTGTGGAAGGTTTAGAGGAGCGTGATGACGCCCACAAAGGGGAGGAGACAGCATGAATCAGAGCTCTGAAAGTTCACAGGCAACATTTGAACCTGAGGCACAGCTGCACAGCGGATCACTTCAGCATAATCTTGTTTTTTTCTCATGTTCATGGGGGCAAAGCTGCTGCAGACCTTGAATTGTCCTCAGGCTTTTTATCGGAAAGGACTCTGAAACCATGAAGACTCTTGGCAACATCAAGATACCTGATGTAGTCCCTGACAGCTCATGATGGCATGGAACTAAAGTGGCTTTTATCAGAGATATGAATGGAAGTATCATTTACAACTTTATTCAAGGGAGTGAATAGAGTCGTCTGCAAAGAGTGGGATCATTAAGAGGTTGAATCTTTTAACAGAGACACACAAGCCTGCACTGATGTCAAACTCTCAAGAACAGAGCCTGAACGAGAATGTCGTCTTCCTGCCTGTGGATGAATCCTGCCCACAGTTTCTCCACTGCGAGAAGGAGCGTGAAGCAGTGGAGACGCTCCTGAGTGCAGGACCAGAGGCCTACTACAGCGCCGTTGGAGCCGAGCACTCCAGCTGTTTCTTATCTCCCGAAGAGGTCAACCAATTCGCCAGCTGGGCTCAGAATTATCATTCTGATTCAATCCCACTAAAAGTGGAGAATGGAGTGGAAAGCAGCCCAGAGATGGAGGACTACTGCTCCACCTATTTCCCTTCCCACACAGACTTGCCGGTCCCAGAATTAGAGCTGGGCTGGCCCGTCAACCCCTACTGTGTGCAGGAGGGAAGCATTACAGTCTACACCACTCCTGCAGTCGACGGGGGGCCACCTGTCAGGGAGATCATCAGACGACATCTGCAACAGGCTCAACAAGTACGCAAATATGACCTTAACTCATTCAGTTTTCATGGATCATAAAGGTAGAGGTGATATCTCAGAATATACTTTTATGCAAAGGCGTCTTAAACAATTTTGTTAAACTAGTTTTATTCTCAGTAGGTACCTTCTTAAAAATAATATTACATCACAGATTATTAGGGTATGTTAAACATCTTCTCAACAGCATTATTCATCACCTAAATTTGAACAGTAAGCTTTTCTAACATGGAAACCTATGTTTAAGTAAATAAAAGTTTACTAAAAAAATATATACAGTATATATTTTTAGGTATTTCTTATTTAATCAATCAGGCTACATGAACGATGTGTGTAAAATATTAAGTTTGTAGTGAATTTAGATATTTTTCATAATAATCCAACAGAAAACACGCACCGGGAGTGAGCGGCCCTAATCTAAAACAGAATTTGATAAATAATTTAGTATAAAAGATGCTTTGCATCTGTTTCACATGTGCTAGAGAGTAATCACACAGGAAGCCACCTTCCCCAGCTACATAACAATGCAGTGTATTTTTACCAGAAAGATGGAATGAGTCCTTCAAATTAACATCATCGTCTTGAAAAAAATGTCTTTCCTCAGATTTACCCATTGAGCATCTCAATTTTTTTTTGGTTTCTAAAAGTCTTTTGCTGGCTGTGCAGGTAATTGCTGTTGTGACAGACAGACTGACAGACAATGCAGTAATTAGTGATTTGCATATGGCTGCCTCGCGGGGAGTCGCCGTCTACATCATCCTGAACAAGAGGTCCCTTCAGGAAAATTTCACCCTCAACAGGTTGAAGCATCCGGTGAGTGAACGAGCGGTCGTGCTCCTAACTGAGATTTGAGGTATAGGCCTTCAGAGACAGTGAAAGCTGAACATGTTGCCTCTGTCTGGAATGTTATGTTATAAACCGCAAATGTGTCCTGTCACTTTGGTATGCTTACACTAGAAACGTAGAGTAAGAATTTAGCTAAACTGGTTGCACAGCATTCAGTGCCACCTGCGTGTTGTTCAGGCGATGAAAAGCCGGGCTGTCTGATAACAGCAAAATGAAAAAAAAGGAACTCTTGAATGCTGTGCCAATGTTTAAGTAGAGCTGTTAGAGAATTACAGATATACTCCTCAGCTCTAAAAGTAGAAATGCTTCATAACCAAAGATTAAGCAGATCTAAGCCGATCAGTGCGGCTTGGATTAATTTTACAAGACCAATCACACAGTGTTAAGCCGTCCCGACTCGACTCTCAGTAGCGATGCACAATGATTGATTTGTGCCAAAGACTGGCACATATCATACATATTATATGTTGCTCTTCAGGGCTCTTAAAAGCAGTAAGTCAAACTTGTTTCTGTGAATTCAAGTTAGGCAACATACTTTTTGACATTCTCTAAACTGTGTTTCAAATATAACATTTGGTGCTCTTTGGTTTCTGCTCTTGGGTTATAAATTAATCATTCACTGGGGGTTGACGCCGTTTTGAATCCTGCCACAATCAAATTCACAAATGCTGCTCAGGAGTGTCATTGCTTGTGTTGTATGCTGCTTTTAGGGGTAAATACGTCAAGACGTTTAGACTCCCACTTTAGTGCCGCATTGCTTGCATCTAGTTAGAAAGATCCTTTTGAAAAACCTATGTAAGCTGTTGGACCTTTTCATGTTAGAAAAATCTTCATGTCTAGGTTTTTCCCATTTGTTCCCTGGAAACATCCTTAAGTTCAGTCCGTGTACTTTCACAGCTATGGGGACCAAAAAACTTTTGGGATCTGTCGGTATGAGACACTTTTAAATGAACGTGAACAGAGCGGAGAAATGTTCCACTTACCCACCGTGACCCTGATTAGGAGAAAATTAATATAAATAAGATGGATGGATGGATGGATGGATGGATGGATGGATGGATGGATGGATGGATGGATGGATGGATGGATGGAGGGATGGATGGATGGATGGATGGATGGATGGATGGAGGGATGGATGGATGGATGGATGGATGGATGGATGGATGGATGGATGGATGGATGGATGGATGGATGGATGGATGGATGGATGGATGGATGGATGGATGGATGGATGGATGGATCGTTGGAATTTACTGAGAAAGCAGATTTATTCAGCCTGGCAAATGTTTCTGAATCATAAAAAGTTTCAAGTTTAGCGTGGGTCGTTCCAAAAATGGATGGATTTAAATAACAACAACAGTCTCTCTGGAGCAGAGCAGGTTATCACAGAGTCGCAGACTGGCAGTCCTCTTGAATAATCAGGAGTCTGTGATCCATCAATGTAATCGAGCAAGTGCAGGCCGCATGAGCATGAACCTGATTACCAGTTCATCTTCCTTAGCTTAAAGCGAAAAGTATCAGGATTACTTGGATAAATTAATTTCTTTGAGAGAGTTATACAACTTCTCTCTTCACTTGTACTACGGTACTTTCAAACCTGTCACTGTTTCTATGTTTTACCTAATATGCACCTCTAAGACAATTTTAACATTTGTAAACAGCTGTTCTTCAAGAAAATGAAGACATGTGAACACACACCTGTAGTGAATCTCAGGGTTTTTGCTTCCACTGAAAAACGTACTAAAGTTTTTTATTTATTTGTTTATTTAAAGGTTTAGTTATCAGGGACAATGCACATTAATAATACATTTAAACAAATGTAAAATATGCCAGAATTAGCCAAAAAGGCTATTTTGCATCTGCTGTCCCTGGACTGGTGTAAAAATAGTCAACCTAAAAGAAAAATTATATTATAAAGATATAAACAATAAAACATTTCCGAATAAGAAGGCTACATCAGAATAAAGATTAAAAGGTAAGAGACTAAGCTAAAATACATACACACACAGGTTAACATAAGCTCAACAACAGATAATTGCTACAAACGAAAACAGAAACAACATGAAGCAGCAACAGTAACATCAACATTAAAAACAAACAAGACAAAAGCACTAAACACAGAATAAAAAGCCATGCACAAAGAGCAACAGTGTAACTACACAAACTAATAGGCAACATGGTGGCAAGAGACAAACACCGACAGGCAGGGGAGCAAGCCAGGAAAATTAAGCACTAAAATTTAATGTTGACAGCCTTGGCCACTAACTAACCACTTTTTTAGATAAAATTTAAAAGAAGAATAATTTGATTGGTTTCTAATCTCAGTTGGTATGAAGTTCCACTCACGAGCAGCCCTGATTGAAAATACAGACTGGCTAAAAGCACTTTTCCTAAACTGGACCACACAATCTCCTCTAGCTGCACTCCGTGTGGATGTTGATGCCACTTTTATAAACCGGTTCAGTACAGGAGGAGCAAGTCCATGGATGATTTTATACAATAGACATAAGTGCGAGTATTTGATGAGATTTTCCAGATGTAACAACTTATATTTCAATAAAATATGGCAGTGATGATAGTCATTGGATTTCTTATCCAGTACCTTAATGGTTTTTTTATATAAAGAAAGTAGTGGTTTAAGTGCAGTGTTACTAGCTTGAGACCAGGTTGTCAAGCAGTACGTTATATGGGAGAAGATCATTGAGTGCATGTACATTAGTGCAGCTTGGGTTGACATGCAACTGCGAACATGTCTAAAGTTTGCCAGATTGAATTTGATGCACTTAGAAACCTTTTTGATATGTTCTTTAAATTTAAGATTACTATCAATGACCACCCCGAGATATTTAAAATCTGAGACAACACATAGTCGCTCCTCATCTACAACCACATCGAGCTCTGGAGAGTGAGTTTTAGTTTTACTAAAACACATACACACTGTTTTAGTGACATTCAGTTGAAGGCAGTTTTGCTTTAACCATTTTGTGATGCATTGCATTGAGTTGGTTAAGCGATCAGCGACTTGGGCTGCACCATGCATAAACCATGCATAAAAAATTACAGTGTCATCTGCATACATTATGGTGTTTGAATTAGGGCACACAGTTGGCAAATCATTCACATATAAAGAAAATAAAAGTAGACCCAAAATGTATCCCTGGGGAACACCTGCCGCTAACGAAATAGTTTCGGACTGATGATTCTTTATGCAAACAAACAAATAATTATGATAAGAATCATAACATAAATATAAACGAGCAAAACACGAAAAACTTTAAAGAGTTTTTGGCCCAGCAGGTGTTTTTTTTTCTCATAAATACATTTGCAGCAGGACCAGGCTCAAACTTCCCCTTATAAATGGATAGTACTACAGATTTGCAGGTTTTTTTTTTATGTATTTTTATGTCAAGTCCCTGCTTGTGCCATCTGCAGTAATTCTGGCAGTTTACATTCCCAATCTTTGCGTTTAAATTAAGATATCACAAGCCAGTTCAACCCAAAGTTGATCATTAACATGAAGTCACATATGTGCATTATATGTTACACAATCCTGAGTTTCAGTTTGAGATTCTTTTTTTTTTGTAATCTGACAGAACATGCGGGTGCGAGTTCTCGAGGGGCAGATGTTTTGTTCAAGAACTGGAAAAATGGTGGTTGGAGAAATGAAAGAACGGTTCCTTCTGGTGGACTCAGTTGTGATTCATGGCAGCTACAGGTAAACATGCATCCCTCCTCACCTTTTCACCCTTAACTTGTGTGTGAGAGTGAACTAACAAGCTGCTGCCGTGCTCCGCAGCCTCACCTGGACAGACGCACACCTGCACCGGCAGCTGATCACCGTTCTGCAAGGACCAGCTGTCGACTTGTTCGACAGGGAGTTTCGGGTTCTTTTTGCTCAGTCCAAGCCGACCACTGACACGAGGACGGCTGAAGCTGCTAGTCGTGTTAATGAGGCTCGTCGGCTGCGATACCGCTCACATATCTCTGTTGAAAAACAGCATCCTGTGGAGCCTGACCTTGCCACCCCTCCATTGCCGGAACCCAATGTCATCCTGAACTGGGAAAAAATGGGTGTTGTTCAGAGAGACTGCAGCCTCCCCAGCAGTTCTCTGGATCTGCATGATGAAAGCGAGGCAAAGAAAATGCCACCACATGATGACGATACAGGCCGAGCCATCACAAGAACATTCTCCAACAATCGGCAGGAGTTTGGAGGAAATATAAGGTATTGTGCACGGATGACCCTGACTGAACAAATTTTCACATATGGATGTTAAATGTTCATAGATGCACAGAGCAGAGCGGCACCAGTGTAACTTAGCTTTTTACTTGATCAAATGAAACAGGGCGAAACAGTTTCCTTTGCATTCTTTGAGTGTGCAGTAATCATCTTCAATTTGACAGGATGCTTGAAAACTGCTCTCCAAAATCAGCCGATGTGCCTGAAAAATCACCAAGTTTCAAGTAAGTTTTGTGATCATTCTGATTAATTAAGGCTGCATAAGCTTTAGTTCGTTTTTACATTTCAGACTATGAAACTTTTGTTACAGTAACACCTGCCATTCACCAAGAATGACAATTTCTGTTTGCGGCAGAACCTGTTTTTGTTTGCGTATTCGGCTGTTATGGTCTAATGAGGACGGCCAAAACTGAAATCCTATAGGAATGAGGACATAGTGCACAAATGTGCTTTTCTGTCTCATTATTCTCCAAGTCTGTACCTGAACACAACACACAGACATTCCTTACTGATGCTGTGAACAACTGCATAGAGATGGATCAACCAGCACTGCTGATTTTGTCATCCTGCCTTTAATATTGTATAAACATGTGCAGGAGAAAAACCAATATAAGATGATTCTGTGATTGAAATTATTTGTTGCAGGGTAGCTTCTTTTTACTGCTGCACACATGCACTTTGTTCATTAGGCTTCTTCTCAAAATGATGCAGGGTAAATACGTTGTAGCCGAGGAACACGTGTTGTATCCTAGACATTGACCTGATGTTCCCAAGAAATCGAATTATATATTTCATTTTGGGTAAATGTAGTTGACAACAACAACAACTGTGAGGGGCCATGCGCGAAAAAGAAATGTTGCAGTTCCTCAACTGACCACTGGGGGTGGCTCCAAAAGCAAATCAATTTGCATTGACTTCCATGTTAAAATGTCTCGCTTGGTTACAGAAATAAACATCTTTACAGCCTGGTTCAATAAAATGATGCTGATATTTGGACAGATTTAAACAGATTTGATCAGAACAACCGGAAAGTCCGAACAACTTCCCAGGGCTGCTCGTTCAGCCCATTTGTAGCGCTGCACAGTACAAAGCGGATCCAGGCTTCAAAAGTACTTTTCAGTTATGATGTAACTTCAAAGTGATTTTTTTATTTTTGTTTTTTTCCCCGTCAGGCAGGAGCATGCAAGAGAGAAAGCTGTTTCCAGGCAACTCTCTAGAGAGAATAGCACTAATTTACTTGACAGAACTTCAACAAGACTTAGATATAAAGCTCCAGAGCTTTCCTCCTCCGAGAGAGAACAGGACTCAAGGGGGGAGTCATTATCGGAGGTGAAGAGCACATTAGGTGATGCCTGCTCCAAACAGATCACACCATCTTCCAGAGTAAGTTACTGGTCTTCGCTGTCAAACTACTTGAATTAACTTTAACAGAATCGAGAAGTGAGATTAATTTCCCTCACCCTCTCACAGAGACCTTTAATCTTGAGGGTACCAGAGTACACCGGCTGTCCAAGTGACACCCTGAAGAAGATCCAGCATTCCACGGCAGGCATATTCAAGAGAGAACAACCCAGTTCTTCGTTGTCAGAACGGACCCAGTCTATGATGGACCTGAGAGGACCAATCCTAGGTGCCACACACCATCAGAGAGCGATCCAAGTGCCCAGGTTTCAGTCAAGCGTGAGTGTTTCTGTTTTTATCTTATCTTTAGACAAAGAAATGACAGTTCCCATACAGATGATTCTCTTTAAACACTTCACCTGATGAATTTACTTTGTATACTCAGTTTCATCAGCTGTTATTTGCTGAGTTTTGAGATTTCCACTTGAAGTTTTCCCGAAGATTCATTGTGTTCTTCTTTAATTTGTTTTAATGGTAGCACCAGTAAAGCACCGTTGCCTCAAAACTTTTATCTTCTCATTTTGTTTCCTCTACAGCTTGATCTGGATCAAATGACGCCTGCTCTAACCCTGATGAGGAAAAGGAATGATGATGTGAAAACGTCTTTACACAGAACTCCAGAAACCTTTATGCCCAGTATGAGGCCTCGCAGCTCCACTTTTATGTACAATAGGGACTGGAGGAGTTCACTGGCCAAGAGAACAGAGGGAGAAGCGGAATGACGAGTGAGGATAAACATCTGTCACTGAGGAACGGCACCAGGGGACGTCTGGAGTGTTATTTACTGACTATATCTGCTCAAATCACACTCTGCAAACAAAACCATACAAGGGATAATGTTTTCCTGTAGATGCTTTGTGTACTGTATCTTGAACAATTATAAATGAATAATGAAATACTTGTATGGCTGCTGCTTACTTTGAACAATATTGACATGAGTAATAACAGGATTAAAAAAAAAAATAACAGGGTAAAAATAAAAACTATTGTGTCTAACTTGAGTTATTTCCAACTGTTCAAATATCCACCGGCCCTGCCATGGCTTTTTGGCTCAAACGTGGTCCTTATCTGCAGTTTTCTTTGGCCCACATCTAGTTTTGACTGATGGATGGCCTTTTTTGTTTCTTTCCCCTATAGTCCAACTCTTGCCATACCCCATGATAAGCTAGTTTATAAAATATAGGACTCATCTGGCTCATACCTCACACCACAACACGAGTTTGGCCCACTCCATGACTTCTGGGACACGTCTGCTCAATGCCATAACTGAGCAATAAATACCAAAAGGAGTCTAGACCAGGCCCAGAAGGGTCTGCTATGAGGGAGGGTTGGGCTATGACCAACTGGATATGGTCCTCTATGCAAAAAAAAGGGTTAAAATGAGACAACTGTACGGTTAAGGCGACCAAACATGGGTTATTATATATGTAACACTTGAGTTAAATGAAAATAATATAATCATGTAGCTCTCTATATATATATCTCCCTTCATTTATGTATGTTTGTGTGTATGTATGTGTGTGTACTTATATGTATATATACTGCCCCAGAGAGCTGCACAATAATTTCCTCTAGTAATAAGACTATAATGTTTGATGTATCAAATTTGATACATGAAATTTTGAGACCTTTGTACCACCCCGTAGTCAAAAAAGGAAAGAAACAAGACAATGTTTTATACAAACCAAAATATTATATAAAAAAAAAACTGAATTAAAAAAAAAATACATTCACTTACATACATAACTTATGTATTCATAATGGTAAGAAAAATATTTTCGAAATTGTTAAACACGAAATTGGGAGTGTTTTTTATTTTAATATATAATTAACACTTCAACCCTCCGCAGGCTGCTTGAGGGTTCATGGGGAATTTGCCCAACCAGTCCACATGTGTTTTGTGGATCTGGAGAAGGAATTTGACCGTGTCCCCAGTGCCATTCTGTGGGGGGTCAGTGAGTATGGAGGGCCCTCTATTAAGGGCTGTCCGGACTCTATATGATCGGAGCAGGAGTTTGGTTCTCATTGCCGGCAGTAGATCGGACTTGTTCCCGGTGCATGTTGGACTCCGGCAGGGCTGCCCTTTGTCACCGGTCCTGTTCATAATTTTTATGGACAGGATTTCTAGGCGCAGCCAGGGGCCGGAGGGGATCTGGTTTGGGGACCTCAGGATTTCATCTCTGCTTTTTGCAGATGACGTTGTCCTGTTGGCTTCATTGGAGCTGGACCTTCAGCATGTGCTGGGGCGGTTTGAGGCCAAGTGCGACGCGCCAGGGATGAGAATCAGCACCTCCAAAACCGAGGCCATGGTTCTCCACCGGGAAAGGGTGGCGTGCCTTCTCCGGGTGGGTGGAGAAGTCCTGCCTCAGGTGGAGGAGTTCAAGTATCTCGGGGTCTTGTTCATGAGTGAGGGAACGATGGAGCGTGAGATTGACAGACGGATCGGTGCAGCGTCCGCAGTTATGCGGTCGATGTACCGGACCGTCGTGGTGAAGAGGGAGCTGAGTCGAAAGGCGAAGCTCTCGATTTACCGGTCAATCTACGCCCCTACCCTCACCTATGGTCATGAACTTTGGGTAGTGACCGAAAGGACGAGATTGCGGATACAAGCGGCCGAGATGAGTTTCCTCCGCAGGGTGGCTGGACGCTCCCTTAGAGATAGGGTGAGGAGTTCGGTCACCCGGGAGGAGCTCGGAGCCGCTGCTCCTTCACATTGAGAGGAGTCAGCTGAGGTGGCTTGGGCATCTGTACCGGATCCTCCTGGACGCCTCCCTAGGGAGGTGTTCCAGGCATGTCCCTCCTCCCTAGGGAGGTGTTCCAGGCATGTCCCTCCTCCCTAGGGAGGTGTTCCAGGCATGTCCCACCGGGAGGAGATCCCGGGGAAGACCCAGGACACGCTGGAGAGACTATGTCTCTCGGCTGGCCTGGGAACGCCTCGGACTCCCCTCTGAAGAGCTGGAGGAAGGTTCTGGGGTGAAGGAAGTCTGGGCATCCCTGTTGAGACTGCTGCCCCCGCGACCCGGGAACGGATGGATCCCCTCTGGACAGCGCTACAGAGCTCTGTATGCAAAAACCTCCAGACGCAAGGACATTTTCTTCCCCCAAGCTGTTGCTCTGATGAACTCTCACAATTAATAGAGTCTCAGAGAAACCAATCACCGTGCAATAACAATAATAGCAGTAATTATAATAACTATCACATGCTGTAACAATGCACCTTCCGGCAATAATCATGTCTGCCTCATTCTGCTGCACCTATATACCATATATACAGTAAAAAATTGTATATATGTTATTTTATTTAGAGCCGTCATTTTTCTACCATATACTGCTGCACCTTCAGTTGTACATATGTCAATAAGTGCCACATTTATTGTATTTACTGTTTGCTATTTTTAAATCTGGGTACAGCGAGCGAAATAACCGAAGTCAAATTCCTTGTTGGACAAAGCAGTGGGAAATGGATGGATGGATGGATTAACACTTCAAGAAAAAAAACCATTTTGTGTGTTATTTCATTTGTCAGGCATTAGGGATAATAAAAAATTGGTTTAAAAAAAAAAAAGAAACTCAAACAGACAGGGAAAGACAGGCAGTAGATACAGGGAAGGATAGAACAAAGAATACAAAAGGAACAGGAGTTAGGAAGTGTCTTTAGAAATATTCATGTCATGTATTTGTTTTTACAAAGTGGGAGATGAATGAAACATTTGTGAGTGGAGTCAAACAAGGTGAATGGAATAATACTTACTTATAATACCGAGTGTTTGAGACCTGTACACCACCACATTATCCCAAAAATAAAAATACCTGCATTCATCACACATACAGTACATATATAAAATGACCAAAAGTATTCATAATAATACAAAAAATATTATTTATAACGTTTCCGATGTTAACGTTTCATTACACTGTAAAATCTTCAAAACATTTTTTATGTTTTATTATTTTGTACATCATGATAAAAAAGGATATTGAAGATATGTAATAAAGTAATTGAGCTGGATATGTTTGTATTTTATTAATATAAAATATTACAAATATTACAAAAATAAAAAAACGCAGTATTGTACAGTATTTGCTGTTACGGCGGGATTCATATCATAATCTGCGGGACAGAGAAACAAAGGGCCAGAGTCAGTCCACTAGGTGGCGGTATTCCACAGTCAAACCCGGTCCCCTACTGACATTTAAACCAAAGAAGAAGAATTCACGGAAGCACATGTTGACGAGGGATAAAAGTAAAAACTTCCAAACCGTCTGGATATTTAAATCTATCGATATTTATTCGGGCTTTTGGCTCTTTTAGTATCGCCCTATTGTGTTTGTTCTTTTTGTATTTCATTACCAACATGGTTCGACAAAAACGGTGAGTTTCTTGCGATTTAGTCTGCATATAAACGTTATAATATCTCAGCTTGAATGTCCACACTGTGCTTCAGACATAAAAACTGAGTTGATAAAGTCTGCATTAAATAGAAAAGCAGTGGCAGTACATGGTCACAAATGCAGCAGGGCGGAGATCTTAAATGATGTGTTTCTGTGTAGGAGTATAAAAGTCCAGAGGGCAAAAAAGAAACCAGTCTATGATGAAGATGATCCTGAAGCCTACAAGGACATGCCTGTCCCTGATAAGGTGAGACACATTGTTATCTCTTTGATCTAGGTAATTTTGTGAGAGTTACGGCCTTTTGTTTGTGCTGCTTTACCGCCACTAACAGGTTTAGTACAGCAGGATAGTCTCCCTTATTAATGACAGAGATTTGCAGTTGTCTTCCTGCAAATTTCTGCAGTATGTATTCTCTTTCTGAAGCTGCATGGAAATGCATGTATAAAACTTTGTGTCTAATTATTTGAACTAGGGCTGCAGCTATCGAATATTTTAGTATTCGAGTATTCTACTGAAAATTCCATCGATTAATCGAGTAATCGGATAAAACTTATTTTTGTTTAGTTAAAGAGCAATTATAAATATACATAAGTTGTTAGATGTTAATTGATATTACTAAGACTAAATTATATAATACAGTAGGTTCATGGCTGTGCATTTATTTTATTTTTTGAACTTTATTGTCTGTATGCACATAATGGGTGACAATTGAGACAAAAACAAAAAGAAATAAAAACAAAAAGAAACAAACAAAAACAATAACACATCCTGAGATTGGGTCATACGTGTCAAGCATAAATGGTTCTTGCATATATACAGATCACTGCATATATACCTTGCTGGCTCACTATTCAAACAGCAGCATATAGACATATAGATAGAAGCAACTCACATAGCACTATGGTTAGCTAAATGAAAAGTAACTCGTTAAGAATCTTAGGGTAGGTAGTCAGTAACTGGGGCCCATCTTCTCATAAAAGTAGGTACTTTAAGCTGTAACTGGGCAGTCATGTATTCCATCTGGTATACAAGTTTTACCCTCTGCATCTATTGAGCAATTGTAGGGGGGTCAGGTTTCATCCAGTTAATAGTAATCATTTTTCTTGCAATAACTAATAATACATGCAATAAATAACGCTGATCTGTCATTAGGCTGTGCATTTATAAACCCTGAACTTACACCAGTTGACCAAATTCACTGCCTTCACTCAAAAAACTAAGGATCTTATAAAGACATTTTCTTATTTCTAACTTAAAAATGTCATTACACCTGATAACACACATAACTTAAAAGGTTAGGTGTTTTTCTCATGTGTTTCAATTGATCTTTCATTTGTGTCAAGCACATTTTAAGTTCTAGTTAAGTTAAAGTATAAGATTTTGAGTTTTGGCAGTGTTCAAAATAGAATTATGAGACCTGCTGTATTGGAGCACATTAGGCACCAGTGCTGCTTGTTTTATCCATGAATGACTACAGACCTAAAATTGAAAACTACCCAGTTAGCTTTATTACGTTTTTATTTTTCTGGAATTTTCTGCCTTTTCTTTTAGTTAAAACTGTAGCGGGAACAGATGTTTAGAGGAACCTGTGTATGTACCAGGTTAGAGGGGGAACATATAGGAGAACGGACCAGAAGAATATAGCGTGGATTGAAAATAAAAGTTAAGCACTGAGCTACATGTGTCTCCCGTCTGGGCCATTGCAGACTCATTGCCTGAGCATGGCATGTTACAAAAACCAAACATATCAGCCGCCTCTTTCTTCTTCCTTTACGTGCGCGGCGTCAGCGCGTTGTGCCGCATTAAACGTAGTCCGGGTGAAATACCCTGCTTCGAGCTGGCAAAATTAAACGATTCCTCGAGGCAGAGAAAATTCCTCGATAATTTTTTGTAATCGAATTACTCGACTTATTCGAGGAATTGTTCCAGCCCTAATTTGAACTTTAGTGTGTTGCGAATCATGTTCTCGTTCACTGGTGTTCCCACTACTTTTGCTGATACGAGTCTGGTTGTTCCTCTGAACGGTGGTCTACCTATCCTGTAGTGTCCAGAAGCAGATTTATTCAGCATGCGTTGCTACTGATCTCAGCTCTGCATCATGTTTGGTTGCAATTTCAAACAATGACTTCTTCTTCTTTTTTTCTCTTCCAGAACTCATCACAGTACACAAAAGACAAAATTGATGAGTTTCACGAAGACAAGATCGCTGTAAGTTTACCTCAATACTTTGATAAATGTCTACGCTGCAGTTGTTCTGCTCTCTGAAGCTGTTCTTTCGTGGTACTGCAGAAACTTCTCGCCAGCGGTGTTCAGATGGACAGTGATGAGGAGGAACTGGACGATGAGGTGGTACTTTTTGTTGGGTTTTTTTTTAAAATTCACATAATAAATGGCCTTCAAAGCCAATTTCAAGCACATCTGAATTTCACAGGAAGAAGTGATGGCCCTTGACGATTCAGAGTCAGAAGAGGAAGAGGATGAAGGGGAAGAAGAGGGGACTGATATGGAGAGTGATCTAGAGGATAAAAAACATGAAGGTGAATATATCAGTTATTTTAACCTTGTTTTTTTACGATAGATCTTATTTGTTTAAACGTTTTCTTGTTCTACTCACTCATCCTCAGATCTTCCTAATGACATGGCGTGGGGTACCAAGAAGAAACATTTCTACAATTCCGATTATGTGGCCCCCAGTAAGCATCTTTTATCTCCAGTTACATCATTTGAGATATTCTTTTCGCCTCTGTGGCTGATATTTGTCAAAGCAGAACTTTAATTGTGTTCTTACAGAAGGAAAATTGCAAGAAGAGTTAGAAGCAGAGGAGCAAGAGGAAGAAGAAGAGGCCAAAAATATTCAGAAACGTTTAGCTGCAAATCTGAGTGAGGAGGATTACGATTTAAACTTTTTTCAGGTATTTATATATTAATCTCTTTGCTTTACCTGCAGTGAAATTTCAGAAGGGAGGAAAATGCTGTTTTTCTTTTGTTACTAATGATTCTCTTTATGCAAACGTGTGAAGGAATTTGCTGTGGAGGAGAAGGATGAAAGCACGACTGCAGAAAAGCAGGAGAGGATTGTGAAGGACCTGAAGCAGATGTCTCACAAAGAAAAAATGAAACTGCTGAAAAAGGAATCACCTGAACTCCTTGAACTCATTCAGGACTTCAAGGCAAAGGTTAAGACACACACTTTCACAAACTTTTAGATGGTCATTAAATGTCATTAACGTGAAATAATTCTGGCTCTGCAGCTTGCCGAGCTGAAGGATGAGGTGCAGCCCCTCGTACAAATGGTCAAGGATGGAAAGATCCCTGCAGGAAAGGTGAGTTTTCTGAGCATTTTGAACTCAGCAGCATTTTCACTCACTGTTTTGGTTCAGTCGCAGTATTCGCACGGCTCTGAGACAAGGGGCAGTTGCTTTCAGTGGGAAATCAGTAAAAAAGAAAAAACAAATACGTCTACTGCTCAGAGCCAGTCGTGGCAGTTAGCAGGTGGACATCTAAGTAAGGTCAGGGATTTCTGGATGATGTCACGTCTGTTGATGTTTGAAACAAAACATCCAACGAAACACCGCCTCTTTCACCGCCGTCCCTCCGGCGATCCCCTCCTCCCCCACTTCACATGATCGAGCACAAACCTCACCCTGTCTGTGTTGATGTGTCGGCGTTGCTCATGCAGCTCGTTTCTGCTGCGCTGAAGAGCACAAACAGTCTTGACAGGTTTCAACATTCCTGAAAATAATGGAGCATACCAGTCATTTTTATAAACAAATGAATCAGGTTAAGACACATTTTTGAGTTCCCCTTTGACTTAACGTCTCCGTGGCAGACGTGCTTCCCACTGTGGAAACACTCGGCGAGGTTTGGCACGCCGGTCAAGTTTGCAAGAATCTGCTCTGTTCAAACATGGTGTTTTATGTGATCGTTGCAACGATTTTAAACTTGGAAACAGCGGCTTTAAGTCAATAAAATGTCTCATCTAACTGATTTGAACATGTTTCATCCATTGAATGGATGAATGCAGCTTGTGATTGTTTTATGCTTTATTGATTACTAAAGTACAGGATAAATATTTACTCTAGTTAATCTGTTTGTTTTATGGGGATTTTTAAAATTTATTTTTTACATATATATATATAATGTGTGTGTGTGTGTGTGTGGAAAATAACATGAGAAATATTGTGCTGAAAGTTTTTACTGTAGATCAGAAACCTGTTATTAGAAACATTCTGAGTGAACCTGAACAGTTTCATCCTCTTTTTCAAAGGGTGCTGACTTTCTCAAGACAAAGCAGCAACTGTATCTCAAGTAAGTCGTGGCTAAATTGTAACTATGTGACAAAATAACATCAGTCGGTCAATGAGTAATTAACAGATCCTTCCTCCTGCAGTTACTGCACAAACATCAGTTTCTACTTGGTGCTTAAAGCAAAGCGAATCCCTGCTCACAACCATCCGGTGATAGAGCGACTGCTGGCGTACAGAAACGTAAGTCCAGCCGCCTAAACGCAGCGTGGGGGACGATCCCAGAAAGTCGGGTTTACAAAAGCCGAGAAAGGTCAAAAGGTTTTCCATTCACATTGATCAGAGTTGCTTCAGTCAACTTTTTAATTTTTTTACTGAAAATGGAAAAGAAAACGCACAAAAAAACAATATGACAAGTAAAATAGGCATAAAGACTTAATTGTACTCTGCTGCAATGAGAAACGGTAACTATTAACTTGTTTTAGCAAATGTAGCAGCAGTTGAAGAGGATGAAGAGGAGGGAAGAGCTGTCGCCTTATTCATGAGGGAGCTGACTCGAATTTCTGGACTTTACTTTTTTTTTTTATAAATCTTATTTGTTTAACTGTAAACTCACTAGTGCAAACAGTTAAGATATAATGACAATTTCAAATGAATAAGACATAAGATTCTTTACAGATCTGTAACTGGAAACTAACAAAAAACAGTTTTGGTGATTTGTAGATTAGCAAAACTTGGCATTGAACCCGATTTAATGTTTATCTTCCTGCATGTAGTAAATTGAAACGTCGCCCCTGAACCTGTTAAAACGAATGCACAATATGTGCAACTGATACTCAAAGTTGGAACATTTGAAAGAATACTGTCAGTGAATTATTAAACATGCACTTATATTTTCTCTTGACATTAATGTCCTTATATTAATGCCGTTGGAGATGTGCTTGTTTGTGTGAGTTAGCAGCTCTTACATCCATTACACTTCTGAAGCACACACTGCAATGACGTCACATCAGCAGCCTAGTGCGAGATTGGGAATTATATTCTCGCGCACAGTCTCTAAGTATTCCTGTGTCATTGCTTCATCAATATCTGCCTGCAGCTCATCAATGAACTTGGTGAAGTGGACGCTCGACTTGCGCCGTGGTTTCACAAATTGCTAGCTGGAGAAGAGGGAGATAAAACCAGCAACAGGCCTGTAGACGGCAAGAAGACCAGAGTCTCTGTAAAAGAGAAAAAGGTGAGTACCTGTAACGTGATCAGACCTGCAGGACCTCCTTGGGGTGAAGGTATTGCTGAAGTTAGAATACTAATGAGTTTCCAATGGATGCAGGACTCTGCAGAAACTCTGTCTGAGGTTAATGAGGACTCGGACTCAGATTCAGACCTGGACGAGGAAGCAGCTTTACGCTTCTACAGCGAAGTGGAGAAGCGGGTGAAATTAAAGAGGAAGAACAATAACCCACAAGCTGAAGAGTAAGTAGGACTCCTTTTTTCAGTCATGAATTTATTAAATAGGATTCTGTTAAAATGTCTGTTTGATTCAGGCTGGAGAAGAACGAAGATGATGAATATGATGAGCAGGATGCAGACGCCAAGAGAGGAATCACTTACCAGGTACTGATTGACAACAACTGACGCACAAACTGTTTCTGGGGCTCAATATTGATTAACGCAATACTGTCCTCCAACCGCTCTGGAAAGATACTGAGACAGTCCCAGGACACACCAGCGTGTCCTGGGACTGTCTCCATTCTTCCTTCCAGTGGGACGTACATCATACTGTGTTTGCAAAGTTTCTGTAATATACTTGAAAGATGGAAGTATATTAGTGTGAACCTCTAAAGCATATTCTGATGTTTGACACTTTCACAGATGGCTAAGAACAAGGGACTGACACCAAAGAGAAGGAAAATTGACCGTAATCCCAGAGTCAAGCACAGAGAGAAGTTCAGACGGGCTAAGATCCGCAGAAAGGGACAGGTTTGTAGACCTTCATCCTCAAGAATTATAAAACCTCAGACTGTTTGTGGACTCTGGGTTTCCTGTAGAATATAGAGGTATTTCTATCCTGTGACAAGTATTGAACCCGTTGTTTTGTGTTTACCAGGTCCGAGAGGTTCGTCGGGAAGAAGCAAGATACAGCGGGGAGATGTCTGGCATTCGTGCTGGCGTCAAGAAGAGCACCAAACTCAAGTAACCTGGCTCCGGTCCTCTTTGTGCTGGGTTTGAACAAATTAACAAGCAACTGTTTCAATAAATGTTTATTTCGGGTGAAGCATTTGTAAAATCTTTAATACTTTTATGACGATGTGAATAAACATTTGAAAAATGAATATGTATTTTGTTCCTGTACAGCAATGGCATTCTAACTGTTGAGTCCAATTTTCAGAACATGTAAAACAGCAGAAAGGCATGATGTTGATAGTTAACGATTATTACGAGACCTCTGCAGCCAAACAAGAGACTGAAGGGGTAGAAAGTAGGCTGCAGAGCAGGCAAGCATGAATTTCAGCGAAACATCAGGTAAGCACACAGACAAAATCCATTCAACCTTCTTGTTGAGTTATGAACTTGGTGTGTGCTGATGTCAGGTTGCTGACTATCCTGTCCTCAATCTCCACCTCATTCTTCACATCCTCGTCGGTGAGGATCAGCTCGGCCTGAGTCTCGGGGGTCACCACCACCACGTAACCCCGTCTAGAGTCCAGTACGTTGGCGACCACTGCTTGGTGCCTGTAAGTGTCCAGAGCCCGCCGAGCCTTGTCAATCAGTATGCTGGAATCAGTCTCCAGCTTGAAAGATGTAACAAATGCTTGAGGTGCCCAGTCCTTCACGAGGGGGGACAGTATCTTGGGGACCATCTTCATGCTCAACTGAAGGGGGGAAAAAAGTATCACAAGAATAGGTTTTAAGCTGTAGAAGTGTTAGTTATAGTTGGATTTTTTTTTTTTTTATTCAAATTTAAAAAAAAAAAAAAAAAAAGTTAAAACTCATGCAACTATCTTTTAAAAGGAGTTTTTCCAGATTAAAATAGTAATTTTGAAGGAATGCTTGTTTTTTAAGAAGGATATTCTAGCTCCGTGGTCACCGTTGGAAGAGAAACTTGCCTAAATGCAAATTTTGGTGGAATATGATCCAAAAGGTGGATGTTCATTAAGGATTAAATTATACGAGCTCAAAGAAGGCTCCATGTGGGAATGACCACAAATTCCAAATTGGCCACTTTTATTTATTTTAAATCCAAATTCATAGTTTTCCCTTTAGTGATCTAGCTCAAACCCACACAAGGAACCCAGTATCACTCAGCCATGATGGGGTCATATGGTTGACCTGAGATCATTTTTTTTTACCACCCAAGTTGGCCCCACATACTCATGGTGGGGGCACAATTAAGTGTTAAATGCAAAGAATAATCAATGTCTACAATGTAATTGTAGACTGATTACAGGGTGATCCATTTTACTTTTTTTCTTTTGACAATTTTAAAAGAACATTGGAACTGGAGTCATACTCAAAAGACCATGAATATCTGCACAAAATAATAAAGTTTAATTGAATATTTGAGATGCCAGCCTGGAGCAAAGCAGTGAACCAGCTGAAGTTTTCATGTAGCCTACATCAACATTAATGGGTCTTCTCATTCGTCACTCACTTGAAGAGGCCCATTGGAAGACTGGATTTTGTGTTCAGGCATCTCTGATGCTGGTATGTAGAAATCAGACACAGCTGCCGCCAAGTAAAACATAGCCTTTGATCCTAGATGGAAAAAGAACATTTGAGACCAGCTTTTGAGTTCAGGCTACACAGGACAATGTTATCAACCTGTAGATAAATGCAAATGTGTACCTATACTGCTGAGTGCCTGCGCTGCTGCTTTGAGTAAATGCAGATACTCTGACAGAGTGTTGAACTCAATGGGCAACAGGAGCGTGCCATCTTTCACTTCATTGTATCGTTTCAGCACTTTGGCAATGTTCGGCAGCAGCTGCTGGTTAATCACCACGTCACCGGAGTTGGCAGCTGCTCCTTCTGCACCCCTGAACTGCAGCACATCCAACATGTTGACGGTTAAAAACATGCGCACGTAGGGGTAAAGAGAGCGATGCCTGTGTAGGAAAATGACAGCATAGCCAGAGTCTAAGAAATATTCTGCTGAGGAGGCTCCTCGTCTGCCACTGCTGAAGTTATCAAGGAAGCGGACGGTGCGAGACTCCAGGGGAACTTTAGTGCCTCCAGACGTGATGAGGACCACCTTGCGACCTGCTTCTGCGTGATGTCTAGCAAAAGCAGCCATCTTCTCTTTGACCTCGTCAACATGGGACGGAACAGCAAATTCTTCAGACAACTTCCCCTCAATAGAAGACGTTCTGGGTTCAGCCATCATCTACCAAGAACGAAGAAGAGTTGGAACTGTTGTCACATCCACATCAACAACAAGCATGCTTCCTACAGCTGTTTTACATTATAACCGCTGCATGGGGAGGCTTGGCTCATTTTAGACACAAACATATCTGACTTTTAACTACAATGGCTCTTTAACAAAGTTTACTGTAACCATGTTAAGTGAATGTGTACTGAGGGTTTGGCATTAAGAGCATGCATGCAAGTGGATGAAAAGATAAAATAAGGCTGGATTCTCAAGTGAAAGTGAAAGTCAACCCTCTTTCACTTCTAAAAGTTGCATGTTTAAAAAAATGATAGAAAAAGTAAATATCTTTACCAGATCTTTTTATGAGGTAAATACAATTTGACCTGTAATCTGAGCTCCCAGTTTCCCTGATAAAGACCTAAAACTATTTCTACCTTGATGACAATTATGTTTGGCTGTTTTTTAAAACTTAAAAATAAGTAGTTTTTAAGACATATTCACGGACTTATAAAACGCCAAAACAGTTAAACAGCTGCAATCCGCACGAAAAGACTTTGAAAGAGGATCTTAAAGGGTTCAAAGGTTAACTTCAAATCTCGCTGCGTCTATCACTTTACCTTGAAATCCTGAGTGAAAAGGACAAAAAAGCCTTTAAATGGTTTTATGACACGCTCATACGATGGCGTATGCGGTTGTCGTCACAACATCCCGAGGGAAACCAACAAACATGTCTTTATACTCACAGGAAAATAAAGGTTAAAACGCAAGGTGGTCTGTTGACAGTTTTCCCTTTAACAACTTCTGCACTTCCTGAAAGCGCAGCGCTGCTGGACTCTGTGTTTAACTCTGGGGTCTAAATCACTGCACGGGAAAGCCGGCAGCGCCCCCTCTGGCCGCACGTGGTAATGGCATGCCAAGAGGAGACGCAAGACTGTAAGTTTAAATTAGTCGGACTCAAAGTTAAATGCCTCCATGTTTGTTGCTCCGAACTAACAGCAGAGGTGTCAAAAGTATTCACATTCATTACTCAGGTAGAAGTATAGATACTAGAGTTTAAAAATACTCCTGTAGAAGTTGAAGTATCAACTCAAGTTTTTCACTCAAGTAAAAGTATAAAAGTACTGGTTTCAAAACTACTTAAAGTATAAAAGTAAAAGTAATGTAAGGGGGGGAAAAGTAATTAAGGAACAAAGCCATTGAAAATGAATGCATCTTAGTATAATGCAAATATATTAAAGAACCATATATGTGTACTATTGAGCATTAACATGTGTTTCAGAGAGCAGAAGATATGATGACTAGTTGCCTATAAGTATTGTAATGTTGCAAAAAGTCAAACTTCAGAGGCATGTTATCATTTATCCTAACCTTTATTGGAATGTACATCCAAGTTTAGTTGCAGGAATCTGAGGGCAACGGATGTAAGAACAAAACTGGACAAGAACATCTGAAACAACCACAACCAAATTCACTCTATCCGGATGGAGCAATTTAACTGGATAGTTTTTTTTAAAAGGCTGAAATGAAATAGAGTAACGAGGCTGTTTTTAAAATGTAAGGAGTAAAAAGTACAGATAATTGCGTGAAAATGTAAGGAGTAAAAGTGAAAGTCGTCTGAAAAATAATGACTCCAGTGAAGTATAGATAACCAAAATTTCTACATGAGTAAGGTAACGAAGTATTTGTACTTCGTTACTTGACACCTCTGACTAACAGTCAATTGGATTGGTCTTACATTTGTAGGCAAATTCATAAATGTTCTTACAATCTAATGCATAAACTAGCTCTATTTAAGATGTTACACAGCATTTATTATACGCCAGAGAAATTGCATAAAATGAACAGTGAGATGTCATTTCTCTGCTGGCGTTGTAAGAAATAAAAAGGAACATTTTTTCATATGTATTGTTCATGTGATGCCCTTTCCTTTTTTTTGGAATTCTGTTACCAAGTTGATATCTCAATGTTTACATGTATTTGTCTCTCCGTCCCCTCGTTTATGTCTTTTGGGAACTAGTATGTCATACAAGTGGAACAAATATCAATGCAGATATATAGATCTTGCTATGTTGGCAGCCAGGAAATATATAACTTTAAATTGGAACGAATCTAAACCCCCAGTATTAGTCCACTGGTGGAATGAACTCTCAAGCTACCTTACATTTGACGATATTTATAACAAGAGTAAAGGCAGATCCTCAGACTTTTTAAAAAATATGGCAATCTCATAGAATTTGACTTTAATCTCGTTAGAATAAGAAAATAATTACATGAAGTGTTTCCTACTTTTTATGACAAGTCCCCTTCATCATGAAGTATGGTAGGAAGACTATTTAACTATTTAATTATTATTTCAGAGTTATTGATATGGTAGTACTATCTGGTATTTTCAATTAGTGCAATGAGTAGAATTTTTGGTTAGAATATTTGGCATGATTATAGCACTAGGAAATATGTCTTGGTGTGTATGGACTTTGACTGATTTAATTTTTTATTGGAAGTTGAGATGTGGGGGTTTTGTGTTCTATGTATGTACAGTATACCCCTCTTGTTGTGATCGAAAATATAAAAATACAATAAAAAAAAATAAAAAAAAGAACTAGCAGTCAAAGTGCACTGAAGTGGTGCTGAGAAACACATAGATGGAAGAATAAGGCAAAGTAAGTGGTACAAAAAAGGCCCTTTGTTATTTTTGAATTTATTCTGTTTATCTGTAGATTATGTATAAGTAGATTTTTGGTTCTTCGAAAAGTCAAAATGAAATATTATATTGAACACAGCAGTTAAAACAGAAAGATGTAATGCAATCGTGTCAGTTCCCTCATTAATCAGGTACTTAGTATGGCTTTGCAAAGGGCAAGACCTGCCATTCATCACTGACTTGTTAATTTTAACCCCTCCCTCCCTCCTTCCTCCACTTCCCTCCAAATAAATCACGCAGTCTGGCTTGTAAGTAAGAAGTGATGTGTCAGTCCTGTCTGAAGCCAAAAAGGAATAAGACATTTTAGGCTGTTTGAATTCTGGCCTTGATGATGACAAGAGCAGCTGAACGTAAGTCAGTAGAAGAGGCAGGAACCAGGAAACGCCTGCAGTGAGAACAGACTCAGACTGATTGAGGTTATCAACAAGTTCCTGTCAGAATTTATCTCTGACGAACAAGAATTTCCCAGATGCGTCTCACTATCAGGAGACTGGGAAGGCAAGAAGATGGATTCACATATGATGGAAGTTACCAACAGAGTGAAGGAGTGGCATATTACATAACTGGTGAGCCACATTCACACTTTCAATTGTGGAGTAAAAAGGATGAGGTGCATCATGCTAGTCCTGTTGGGAGCTGTCTGATTCCAATAAGGTAGGGTGTCCTTTTCCAAATGCAATACTTAGTTACTTACTTTTATTCTACAGTTGTTTGCAGCAGTGAATAGGTTATCATGGTTAACATGTAAAAACAAATAACTCATAACTTAATAGATTTTCATCTATTCAGAAAATTATCACTTTTCTTAAATTCCAAAAATGAAATCATACATTTTTTCAAACATAAATAATGACTATAAGAGATTTTATATTTTATTTTGCATAAAATCAGAAAGAGAAAACAGGCTTGGTTAACATCCACAAATATGACATTTGTGGGGGTCAGTTTCTTCATTCGGTCTACAATGGAGATAAATCTTGGACGACATTTCTAGTATGTGAAGAGAGCAGATCCCTCATGCTTCTTTATATGATCAATTTAAAATATTCCTAATCAAAGTGAACATTTGCTTGAAAAACTGGGACTATGCTACATTAAATGCACTACTTACTTTTCAATATTTTAGTAGCAACTGTGAATGCAGCACCTTGTTTAGAACAGAATGGACAATGAATTATAATGGAAACTGCAGCCAGTAATGATTTTACATCAACTAATGCAAGCACCCTCTGTGAAGATATGAGAGCAGAAATCAAACAGCCAGAGGCTTTAAATTTGAAAGCTGCGATAAAGTTGATTTGTGGCTGCCTTTGATTTACATATTTTCACTTTACAAGGAATGTGTACTACTTTTATAGAGGCACTAAATACCACACCTTCAAGAATTAGTCAAATAAAGATGACTATTCAGAAGCCTTTTATAGGCCTCTTCCCACAATATAATTTCCAGCAAAGAATATGGCAATGCTGCACTTCAAATGCAATGTAGAACTATTATATTCACAATAGATTAAAATATATATATAGCCATACTACAATAGAAGTGTTTTCAGTGGTTGCAAATAGTCTTATTCATGTGCAAGAAGATGCAACAGCATCTGCTCTGGCCTTCCCAAACAGCCTGTTGACTTTTTCAGGGACAGCGTATTGTAGAACTGTGCAGCCTGTTTCTGACACTTTTCTTTTTAAAATTTTATATTTATAAACACACTTGTTGCAAAATTTTTCGTATCAAAGTTTTTCATGTCTTTTGTCAAGCATAGCAGGGGTAATTTTTGTTTTCCGTTTGCCTGAACCTTCATCAGAAGAGCATAGTACTGAAAACATTTACGTAGTACACTTTGTAATGATTTATTTACAACAATATCAAGTGTAGCTTGTGAGCAGTGGGAGGCTGAGATGATTGTTGTATTAACAGTGAGACTACTAGATGAAGCCAAATAACCGGACCAGAGTCTGCTGAGTCCAAGCTGAATAGAAAACTGAAGCAGAAAATTGTGATCAGAAGAAGAGTCTAACTCTGTCTGGTGAAAAGAAGCGGCTTGCTCACTCCTCAAGTTAAGGAGGAGACTTGAGCTCAGCGCAGGGCCCTCCCAGGGTTGGTAGAGGAAGCAATGCCCAGGACTGACATAGGTAGGAACACTGGGTGATAAAATGGGTGAAAAGAAATCTGAATAAAAATATTGAAAGAAAAAGAAGAAGAGTCTATAAAGGCCTTTGAAACATCTGTGTCCGATTTACAAACCGGTGGGTGCTCAACTGTGAAAGTTCCCACTTACTAGTGAGAATACACAATCAACACATGCCGATGGCTGTTCACAGTGACTCCTAAAACAAATGAAAGCTGAAATCTCAAACAAAGCAGCCTAATTTTTGCAACGACAGCTTATCAACCAATCTTTTTTTTATCAAGACACACTGGTATCACTGTTAAAGTAAAGAGCCAAGGACTGAACATTAAGTGGAAAAAAAACACTGTAGGACATCAATATATAATATACAATCATGCAAAAATGTGAAATTATTTTGTGAAGAAAACAGGAACTCACCTGAAAATAAGTATGCATTTTAGATAGCAACACAAACAACAAACACTTCTCATGAATATGGTATAACTAAAATACAAAATAATCTCATGTTCACTGAGATAAATATTGAAGAAAAAATTGACTCATAAAAGTAATCCCTACTCAATCATGCCAATAAAAAATAAATGCAAGAAATGGTGGTGAAGTATTTCTGTGCAGAGGTCTGTTTGATCACTCTATGGACCATGCAACACTTAATCAATACAGCGTCAGGTAGCATACCACTGAACATGTCATTCAGCTCAACATCAAAGGTAATATTCTTACACATGAATTTTATCAGTTAGAGCTGGCGAGATATATATTGATAAAGTTGAAACAAGCAATAATATATTTAATGTGCTATAATGAATATGTTATTTAAATACACAACCCCAACCAAGAAAATAAAATTGGATGGTGTGGAGGATGAAAAAGAAAAAAGTATGTCAATATGTTTTAGATCAAAAGCAGAATCCATGGAAGCCTGAGACTTTCTGATGAAAAAACATTCTCATCCTGCTTAATGTAATTTCTGAATGACAAGAAAGAGATCTGAATCATAATATCTGGATTTTTCAGTTCATGATGAACTGTCGTTCATCAATATCCAATATAACCACTTAGGCAAATAATTTTAAACCTTGGCTCTGTGCTGCAAAGCAAAGACAAAAAGAGCCAACAGCAACAGGTTCTAAGAGCCAGAGTCAGTTGTCTCTGATGGTATGAATAGAATAGAATAGAATAGAATAGAATAGAATAGAATAGAATACTTTATTGTCTGTCCCAATGGTGACAGAAATTCCTCTTTGACAGGGCTCACAACCGCATTCACACATTCCCATGAAGACACATTACAATATAAAAAAACGATTAAATACGTTAAAAATACATTTAAAAAAAACAGTAAATAAGTTAGAACAGACATGACTAGTGCATTTTAAAAGTGCAACGATCTATTTAATATTGTTCAGAATGATTGTGGCAGATGGAATGAATTTTTTTTTGTAAATGAGGGGTTCATGTTATTTACACATCTGTAATGGCAGCAATGATGCAGATTAATATTATATGGTTATAGAATATATACAACCTTCAAGATTACACCATCTGTTTAGGGGTGGTGATAACATCTTCCAACAAGGCAATGTAAAACCACATTCTGCACCCATTACAAAGGCATGGATGAGGAAGAAAAGGGTGTGCACACTGAACTGGCTTGCCTGCATGTAGCTCGGACCCATCCCCAAAAGAGAATGTGTGAAGAATTTTTAAACAAAAAGGCTACGATGATCCCATGCTGTTGTAAAACTATAGACTTTTTTTGCAGGAAGAATGGGACAAAAAGACATCTGAAAGGTTTAATTGCTTGATTTCATTAGTGCCAGGGTATTGTGAGAAGGAATAGAAATATTATCAAGTGGTAAAAGCTATTTGTCTAACTTTTGCCATAAAAAAAATATAATCACATGACGTTACCAAATGAAATGATGTAGGTGAGAAAAACATGAACTATACTGTCATCACCCTATTGAGAAGAAACAAAACACAGTAAATTTAGGAATTATGTGTGTTTTTTCCCCACATTATCCAAGTTTTTCACAGGCTTACGATGGATATTAGTGCTGTATTGTCTATTAAATTGATAGGTGGAATTAAAAACTTTCTTTAGGAGCTATATATTTAAATTTTGTTATGTTTTAACATATGTCTACAACTGCATCGATGTAAAGAAATTATAATCCAGTGAAAATTGTAATTACTTCATAATATATTTTATTGATGTAGAGCGTACATGTAACCACAAAGATTAATTTGGTTATTTCTATTAATCCAAAGTGATCTAAAAACAAATTAACATATCTAAAAATGTGTTTTTGTTTAATTACTGAGAGAAAACTTTCACCTTATTTTACGGCACAAAGACACACATGACATTCGAAAAATGTGGGGGCAAAAAACTGGGATATTCCGGGTTTAATATATCACATGCAGGTTTCAAAAATACTTCATAATTTATTATTTAAGAAATGTCTATTTGTGTTGCACAGAAAAGCAAGGTCAGTTTTAGAGGCTTCAATTAAACTTGATAAGTCGTCTTGCACATTTTCAGGGTTTATTAGCATCCAGTCCCCTGAGCCACACACAAGAGGCGCTGTTGCATCGCTGAATAGACAAGAACGGCACATTCACGTGGCTGCAATCTTTTCATCACTGTCTGACGATACTGATAGATGTGATTAGATTTTATTTTCGTAAGTTTAGTAATGAAACTTTCTTACTGATATATAACACCTACCAAGTACATAAACTATAACAGCTACATAAATAAGAGTCTGTTCAAAAAGTAATAAGACAGCACTGTAATTACTCACCCCCCCCCCCTCCCCCCCCCCCCCAAAAAAAGAAAGAGAGACAATGTCAGGTGGATGAATGTTAAAAAAATAGACTAGATGTCAAACGCAGAAGCATTTCATATATACATAGACGGTTTGAAAACCAGTTCATCTCCATGGCTTGGAGACAGTGGCACTGACCGGGACACAGGGAATAGAGCAGGAGGTCTCGGAGTCAAAGATGTTGATATTTTCTTAAAGACTGACTGGGATAGATAGGATTAAGAATGAGCACATCAGATGAACTGCCAATGTTAGATGTCTTGGGGATAAAGCAAGAGAGGCTCAATTGATTTTTGTTTTGACACATAAAGAGGAGGGATAGTAAATAAAGTGGAAGGATGCTGAGATGGAGATGGATGCAGCAGAAAAAGAAGAACACCTAAAATAATTTCTGACAATATTCCACGATAAAGCAGTCTGCATATGTACATACTGTGTGTGTGTGTGTGTGTGTGTGTGTGTGTGTGTGTGTGTGTGTGTGTGTGTGTGTGTGGCTTAGCAACAACTAGTTCTAAACAATTATTTTGCACATATCAGTAAAACATTAAAATGTATGAATTTTCATTTTTGAAAAATTCCCATTAAAGTGTATAAAGAACCATACTTATTTCATAAGTGCCATGTAACTCATCACCTCTGAGAACAAGGGCTGGAGACAAAAAAGAGGACACTGAGGCTTTGTTTTTTATATTTCCTGGATGGGAAAAAGATTAAATGTCCTCGACACTGTGCAGAGTTAAAAACTGTAATGGGGCATTTTTCAGTCCAAGGTAAAATATAATACATGTACCATAACACTTAAGGGAACTCAGAGAGACACTGCTGCAATATAGACAAATAAAAGAATGGCTAGAGGTTTGAATCTGTTAATTTAAGGAATTTACTAGACTAAATAGTTACAATATTAACCCTTCGCGTGTGTGTGTGATAAAGATTTAGCATTGCTTGGCAACCTGCTCTTTGTAAAGTCCTGTAAATGATGTGGAAAGCATTGCAGAATGGGTGAATGATTTATTATCTTTAGGTTGATAAAATCATTAGTCATAGCTTCCAAGCTTTGTACAATAGGTGGCTTTTAGACGTTCACCATCTTATTCAACTTTTATTCAGGGTAGGCAAGTTTATTTGTATAACACAGTTCAACACAAGGCAATTCAAAGTGCTTTACACCAACATTAAAAGGGGCAAGACACAATTAAACAGTAAATAAAACATAAAATGAAATGAAATTATAAGAAAATAGGTAAAATAATAAAAAGCACAAGTTGTTAAAAGTAAGGGCAGTAGAGTACAGCAGGTAAGTATTTAATTTAAGAGTACGCTTCAGTAAACAGTAATGTTTTTAGGCCTGATTTAAAGGAGCTGACAGTTGGAGCAGACCTCAGGTCTACAGGAAGTTTGTTCCACCGGTGAGGAGCAGAATAACTGAACGCTGCCTCACCTTGCTTGGTTCTTGTTCTTGGGAACCACAACAAACCAGATCCAGATGAACCTCACGGGTCTGGGAGCTTCATAGGGAACTAACAGATCAAGCATGTATTTTGGTCCAATCACATAGGTCAGTAAAACTGACCTATGTGATTGTGTCCTTTTAGTCTTAATAGGTCATATCTACCCTCAGTGGGAAATTGAAATTACATTCACTCGTGATGATCCGTAAATAAAGGGGCTTTATTGATCAGTTTATTGACTGAAGTTCAGTCCCGTATGGGTAGGGTTGCCAACTCCCTGGAAAATAAATAAGGGACACCTCATCGGCAGGGCCGGCCAACCCAATTGCCTTCACCCTTCCTTGCGTGTTGAATTTTTTTAGCCCCTTTTTTGTGAGTGAAACGATTTTTTAACTATTTGACTCGGACCTGAATTGAATTAGATGCATAACTTTGAATGCCATGAACACAATGAAAACTAATTATTATCCAGCAATTCACTTTAATACAAAATAACGAAATGAACTGAATAAAATAAGTATCTTTCTTAAACAGAAATCTGTCCTGCTTCACTTAAAATTGTATTAATCAATATAAGACAATAAAGAAAGCAGAACATCCATTCTGTAATAGTGCACATTTTTAGTGCAATAACAAAAGTGCAAACAGAAAGTCTGTAGAAAACTTGTAAACATATTTGTGCCTCAAAGGCCATGACTATAGGCTACAGTTGTAGTAAAACAGAAAAAAATAACTTATGAACTCAACAGCTCAATGCCATTTTCCATTGGCATTTTATGACTATTGCTTTGACTCAGTTCAATACGGGACAAAGTGCGTCCCTTTTTCAGCTCCATACGGGACGCGTACTTTAGTTCATAAATACGGGACGATTCCGTTTTTCAAGAGACAGTTGGAAACTCTACGTGTGATGTGTGATAAAAGAGTTTAAGCTAAAATGAAAGGAAAGGTGTACAAAACTGTGGTAAGACCAGCAATGTTGTTTGGTCTAGAGACAGTGTCACTGAGGAAAAGACAGGAGGCAGAGCTGGAGGCAGCAGAGATGAAGATGCTGAGCTTCTCTATGGGAGTGACCAGATTGGACAGGATCAGGAATGAGAACATCAGAGGGACAGCACATGTTAGAGGGTTTGGAGATAAAGTCAGGGAGGCAGAACTGAGATGGTTTGGACATGTCCAGAGGAGAGATAGTGAATATATTGGTAAATGCTGAGTTTTTAACTGCCAGACAGGAGGCACAGGGGAATACCAAGAGGAGGTTTATAGATGTAGTGAAAGAGGACATGAAGATAGTTGGGGTGAGAGAAGAGGATGCAGAAGACAGGCTCAGATGGAGGCAACTGATTCGCTGTGGAGACCACTGAAGGAAAAAGCCGAAAGGAGAAGAATAAGACTGTTATCTTTTATAAATGCATATAAAAACATACGTACCATCACCATCCTTTCAAAATGATCTATACAATCATTTACTACACTTTTGAATAGAACACAGAAAAAAATGAAGAAAATAAACTTAATGATGGTTATGATTTTGAGGGGAAAACTGTTTTAGAAGGGATTCAAATATGTGATCACTTTGGAGGATATTTGTGGTACAGTCAAGCAAAAGGAAAAAAAAGTAGAACCGTCACACTGGACCATCATTGTTTTAGTCTGACACTTTTGAATTGAAAGCTGAAATCATCTTTGACCGTTCAAATCAGTAACGGGAGAAATATGCAGATCCTATGAAGGATCTAGCAATACACAAATACTCAATTTCAAGTAAAATCCCTGCAAACTGGATTACACTACATTAACGGTTCTTGTATTGTTGTTTCCATCACATTTGCAAATACAAATAGGGGCCAATATTTGAAACAATCACATCCTTAAATGACAATCATCTTCAAATATGGATTTGGAGAATTGGAAGACGATTTGAGTTGGGGGATGATATAGTGAGATGTCCAGCTAACAAAACAAAGATGCATCCAAATATTAAAAAAAAAAAAAAAAAAAAATCACACCTTGTTAGTAACAGGATTATTATTAACCATCACCATCCTTTCAAAATGATCTATACAATCATTTACTACACTTTTGAATAGAACACAGAAAAAAATTAGGAAAATAAACTTAATGATGGTTATGATTTTGAGGGGAAAACTGTTTTAGAATTTCAAATATGTGATCACTTTGGAGGATATTTGTGGTACAATCAAGCAAAAGGAAAAAAAAAGTAGAACCGTCACACTGGACCATCATTGTTTTAGTCTGACACTTTTGAATTGAAAGCTGAAATCATCTTTGACCGTTCAAATCAGTAACGGAAGAAATGCAGAATGCAGAAAATGCAGATCCTATATGAAGGATCTAGCAATACACAAATACTCAATTTCAAGTAAAATCCCTGCAAACTGGATTGCACTATATTAACGGTTCTTGTATTGTTGTTTCCATCACATTTGCAAATACAAATAGGGGCTAATATTTGAAACAATCACATCCTTAAATGACAATCATCTTCAAATATGGATTTGGAGAATTGGAAGACGATTTGAGTTGGGGGATGATATAGTGAGATGTCCAGCTAACAAAACAAAGATGCATCCAAACATTAAAAAAAAAAAAAAAAAAAAAATCACACCTTCTTAGTAACAGGATTATTATTAACCATCACCATCCTTTCAAAATGATCTATACAATCATTTACTATACTTTTGAATAGAACACAGAAAAAAATGAAGAAAATAAACTTAATGATGGTTATGATTTTGAGGGGAAAACTGTTTTAGAATTTCAAATATGTGATCACTTTGGAGGATATTTGTGGTATAGTCAAGCAAAAGGAAAAAAAAAGTAGAACCGTCACACTGGACCATCATTGTTTTAGTCTGACACTTTTGAATTGAAAGCTAAAATCGGGAAGATTCCGTTTTTCAAGGGGACCTTTTTGGCAACACTATGTATGGCTGCTGTTTCCACAGCGGGCGAAAGCGTTTAACCGCGCGCTAGTTTCTGTGGCGGCAGGCGTGGTGAGAGTTCGAGGGGGGAGGGGGACCTCCGTATTAGGCTGATTTATGCTTCCACGTTACACCAACGCAGAGCGTTACGTAGGCTCCGTACGTAGGGCTCTGCGTCGTTGTAACAAGGCTTATCACGTCGTCATATTGTGAAAGTAGTTCCGGGCGCTGAACCCGAGCAGGGGGAGAGTCCCGGATGTTGGCTCCGTCCCTCCGCCGGAGAACAGCGGCTGGGAGGCGGAGAGCAGCACAGGGACGCCACGGCACCGCAGGCAGCACCGGCCAGGCTCGCTACTGCAGAGGACAACACCGCCAACAAACACGGGGACATTCACCGTGGGGAAGACAAAAATACCCGCCCAGGAGGAGGAGAAACAAAAACCTGCCACGGTTACTTTGAAAGTAGCGAGAGGAGTACGGAGCTCCGCCGCCCCGCCGGCCGCCAGCGCTGCTCTCATCCCGGGTGAGTGAGCTACGCGGGCATGGAAGTTGCTCTCAGGCCTGAGAAATGGGCGACTTTCACGGGGGAAGTGAAGTGCAGCGAAGTTGTAGGGGGGTTAATCCCGGCGAACAGGGCCCTGACACCCACATCCCCGCTCTCTGGCTGTGGATGTTGGTGTTTTCCTCTCTTTTATTACCTAGTAGCCGGGCAGTGGTGACAACCGGTGACATCTGACAGCAGGGCAACTTTGACAGCCAGCTAACTCAATTTCACCACACATCGGCGCTTTTTTTCCCCCAAGTGGAAGGCATGCTAGTGCATGTGTTTTTTTTTGTGTTTTTTTTTGTTTTTTTCGTTTTCTCTCACAAGGAGGATTTAAGCCTGAATTATGGCTCTGTGTTAAATCGACGCAGAGCCTACGCCGTAGGGTTACGGCGTCGCCGCGCACCGTTGCACTGTACGCTCTGCGTCGGTGTGACGCGGGACCATGAATCAGCCCTTAGTAGTGACCCATCTCAAACCTCCAGCACTATCCTAAGCTAGCTGCTGCCTGGTATGTGAAGTGGGAGTGTTGCAGGACTGAGCCCAGTCTCGCTGGTCTTTCCCTGCGTAGCTCCGACGGTATTTGACTCACAGCTGTTGCAGTGCGTTTTCTCCCGTCTGTCAATCGTCTGTTTCTCATGCGGCTAATAAATTTCTCTGGGAAATGATTCCTCCTTCCTCGGTGAAAACTGCTCGACCTGCACGGCGGAGCGCAGGATTGTCATGTGGCTGCTGGACAATCAACAAGTGCAAAACATGTCTCAGGTTAATTTCATGCGGCTGATTTGAAATACTCGGTTGTAAAATTGCAGTAATAAGACGCATACGTCGCTTGCAGTTGAATATTTGTGCTGGGGTTTATTATCATGGATGTTTCAGTAGTTGGTTTGTGCTCTCATAGATCAGACTGATTGGTTCTTGATGCTACTTTAAACCAATGCACTGCTGTATTTTCGGGGTTTTATTTTGTTTCCCCCCCCCTGACGGTCTTATTAGAAGGTTTGTTTTTTTTTTTTTTAATTGAACATACAATAACACAGTATCATAACATTTTCTCGTAAGGACATTAATACATTTTAAACATGAAGTGGAATGTTGTCATCAAGTATAAGCCATGTACAAAATATATATATATATATATATATATATATATATATATATATATATATATATATATATATATATGTAGAAATGAAACAAAACAAACAAAAAGGGGTTGTTATTTTAAAATACAAGTAAAAACATTTGCATATATTTTCAAAATCAGGCAAAACAAAAACCATAACAAAATAGTAGCAAGGTCTGAGGCATGAATCACAAAAGCAAAAAACAAGATATGTCATCACAAATCTTTTTAGCCATCTTGCTGGAATCAATTTTTTTGAGGGACAAAAAGAACAATTAAAAATAATTTAAAAACCAATCAAAGGAGGGTTTACCATTTCTCCACTTACAGCAGTGAATATGATATTTACCCATGAGAATAATAATATTAATCATATCAGATATAACAGCCTTCAAATTGTCTACATATAAAAAAATATGAGAAATATCAAAAACTGGTATGTCATCTATTTTAAGTAATAACCAACTTCTCAATTCTTTCCAGAAGTTTCTAGACACAGGACATAAGAAAAACTATGATCTAAAGTTTCATCTGCTGCATTGGTCTTGTTAGAAGATGGATGACTTGATTCTTCAATTGCCCTCTGTTACTTTATGTAGATTTTTATCAACATTTTCGCAGTCTTTTTCAAATGATTGACAACCCCCGCCCCATTGCAGATGAGGTGCCAGATCATAATCGGAAAAGAGGAGCAGATTATTTGCTAATCGTCATGTTCTCTCACGCTGAGTTAGTTTGCAATAAAGTGAGCATACAAAGGTTGAATTTATGACTAAATTCAAACATTATAATTCCCCTCTCTCCAACATCTCAAACCTGCCAGACCTTATGCTTCAACTAACAAAATGCCCATAGCGTTAGTCAGTACCCACAATCAAAGGTCAGACCTGGTTTGCTTCTTAATCACCCATCCTTTAAATAGCAGGCCTACAGAGCTGTCCGGATCAGGCTATTTGTGCATGCAGCTGTAGAGGCAACATGGTGTTTGAGTTATGATGGACTATCCAGGTACAGAAAAATTAACCCCATTTAGTGCACTTTCTGGAAATTTGTCACTACACGTCCTATATTAACTCATACTACAAAAGTAGTTTCTGTTTAATTGTATTTACAAGAAATAAAACACTTCGTGTAAGCTTTATGTAAAATGGGTTTCTATTTTTGGGGGCAGATTTATTGTAATGATAATAGAGATGTCAATTTCTGCTTGGGTCCTAGATACCATTCTTCAAATTCAATTATTGGACCAGCATTTTACCGGTATTTTACCAGCAATATGTTTTAAGTTCAAAGAACAACAAACAAACCATGTGTGTGTGTGTGTGTGTGTGTGTGCGCACTGTATATAAAAAAAATATATGGTGCAAAAGGAGATGCATCTAGCATTTCTGCATAAAAAATGTTTTCAAGTTCTTAAAAAGATAAATAAATGTTGTTATCAGAGCATCAAAAATAATTTTCCCCTGAAGATAATATTGTAGAATACAGTAATAATCTAGTTATATGATAAGGGTCAGAATAAAAGAACAGTAGGAAATAAGAAACGTTTCTATAACTTGAATATTGGAATTCAGTGTTTGGTGTTGTGATTGGCCAGCCTCCCCCCCTGGTTGAAGTGATTATTCAAATCGCCATCCGTGAGGTATATTTATCAGACTCCTGTTGGTACTTTAGCCTGTGGCAACAAGAAAGCCCATCAAAGCCCTCCCCCCACTTCCACCTCGTGTAGCTGGACGGCACCCAACAGGTAATCTCTGTTTCAACCACTATTAGACTGTCACATCTTACTCCTGAGGCTGAAAAACCATGGCATTACACAATTGGCAGATGGTGATTCATGGAGTTTTATTTTGTCTTAATTTCTTCACCCACTATTTTTTCTTTTTTTTTTCTTTTCCTTTAATGCGTACATAAACGGCATCTTATTTATTGGTTCAGTAGCATTATTGAGGCCACGCTGTTCTATAATCCTACTCTGATAAAATAGACAATTTTGTTAGAACATTCTCAGTGCAGTCTTCTTACATTCAGGTTTGAGTTTTGCTCTCTTGGAATCTGCGTTGGGAGTAGGGACTGCTTGGTCTTCATTAGCAATGCTGTGCATCACTAGAATGCAGATGAGCTATGAAGCCAATTCATCTCCTGGAAATGCCTCCCTGATTCCAATTTGAATCTTGTTTGCAGTCACATTGTGTGAGCTCACTTCTCCATGTTAAAGAAGTCTCTTTATGCGAGAGATCAGAGGGGGATAATTGCACTTAAGTGAACCTCATTTAGTGCTGGCCAGACCAATTACTGTAACTGCAGTTCTAGGCTCTTTTTTTCTTTCTGGACCTGAAGCAGCTGTCATTGAGTCTCTGTAGCTGAGATATGAAGTGCTGAATAGAATGGCATTGGCATGGCATCATGGGAATGGCATATCCTTGGATGGATTTTAATTAGTTTTTGCAGGTTTTTGCTCGGTTCTATTTTTTTTCTCCTTCTGAAGAAAAGCGTAATTAAAAATGACAATTAGAAATGCATTATTTTTGTAATGATTGAAAAGAAATTACTCTGAAGGTGCTGTAAGGTGGAAAAAAGCTAGAAATGTTTCTTCAGGCGAAACTCCTGGGCTTGAGGGAGATGTTTTATCATTAATGTTATTCAGGAGCCAAATTTTGAGTTTTGCTCAGCTGGGTGCTTTAATCTATTTTTGCTGTAAATTAATGAATTTTTAAAGAGCCTCTTGCTGGATAAGGGTGGATGTGGGAATGCAGTACTGGTTCAGTTTTCTGACATGCCTCTTCTCTACTAGTCCACCATTGCCTTCACCATCCACTGTTCTCACAGGATGGAGAGAGCAAAATTATTGAAGCACTAGACTATCATTTTTTATTCATCCAGCAATACACTGTTTACTTCTCCTCATTTGACCTCCTCTCAATCTATTGAGTTAAATTTGTCAGTGAATGAATCCAGTATCTACTTTATATCCTGGTGGAGAGTTGGAAGTAGACATGAAAATAAGCAAAACTTGTGATATGTAATTCATTTGTGTTTTATCGGTTTATTTTCCCAGTATAACCAATCAGGAACCATTTCTGCAGGGCAACCAACTACCTACTCCAAAGCTGCGTGAGTTTAGTCAGTGAAGGACAAAAAAGGGTGGGGTTGTGAAGATGGTAACTTCTGTCGTGTAATGCATGGTGGTTTCTGTGACTCATTCCAGTTTGGTGGTGGTGGAAAGATGAATACATTATGTGGCCATTTTTTCTTTGAATTAAATACAATTTTTGGAATTGGAGGAAGTTCATGACTAAAGATTTTATTAAAATGGAGGTGATGGTGGTGGTTTACCATTTCCTTGGCTGATTCCCCTTTCATTTCTTTTCTGACCTGACCTGAAGATCTGACTTAAATTTTTCTTGTTGTGTAATCAGCCGTATAGGCTGCATAATATATAAAATGATGCAGTTATCACACACGCACACACTGTCTATATTATTTTATAATTGCCTTTGGATATTCTTTACTCATAGGGAAAAGCCTCCCACTCAGACAGAGGTGGTATTTATATTTATAGCAATTTATCAAGCTTGTTAGGTGAAAATAATCCACGGAGGACCAACAATCAAAACTTTGGGACGACAAAGTTAACGCAGCACTTAAAACAGTATCATCCTGCTGAGTATGTCCAGTGCTAAGAGGCTAAAAATAAAGGGAGCTGAGCAAACAGCCAACAGCCTTGTCTTTCACCAGTTGGTTATGTTACTGTAAGAGTTTGTTGTCGTTATAAAGGGGCAGGAGATTATAAAACTGGATCCCTCCAAAATCTCAGCTCAGATCTTTTAAGAATAAATTAATTGGTCAAGAAAATTGCAAACAGTGTGTTTGTCATTTCAGCATTAATGTTATTAATTTATTTAGGATATAGTGTGTGTCAATGTGTCATTTGACAATGTACTTACTTGGTTATACTAAGGAATTGCCAAACACTAAATAGATAAGATACTGTAGGCTAGGGGTGGGCAAAAATATCGATATGGCAATATATCGCAATATTTTTCCAGCCGATTCAATATCGATATTCAAAATTTGAATATCGATTATTTTATTTTTTATTTTTTATTTATTTTTTTTTAAATTTTTTTTTATCCCCGATCTTTTTCCCATTATATCACCCAGTGCTCCTACCTAAGTGACAGTCCTGGGCATTGCCACTCTCTCCCAACCCTGGGAGGGCCCTGCACTGAGCTCAGGTTTTATTTCACGTTTTATTTCATTTTATAATTTATTTTTTATATAACACAATTGCCTGTCCTTAAAAAATGAAAAATAATGGACAGAGGTTTATTTATTTATGGATTTATATCTATACTGACTGATCACTGTGCCTGTCCTTGGTTTTAGTACCCATCTTTCTTGTGTTTATTATCATTTGCCACATAATTAAAGCAACCTCATACTAAATTTAATGTTAATTTCATATGATGTAAATAAAATGAAAAACATATACAAATATGTTGTAACTTTAGCTTGTATAGTTATAATAAAACATTGTTTTGACTCAGTTTGTCCCATGAATTGTCACTATAATCTGATGAACGTGCAACTCGGATTTTAAGATCCATCACTATCATCTGATGTACATATATACAACTTGGATTTTAAAATGTGTAATGCATTTTTACATTTTTCGGTGAACTATGTAGAATATAATAATCGGGATATCGCATAATCGGGATATCGCAATGTGTATCGTATCGTGGCTCAAGTATCGTGATGCGTATAGTATCGTGAGGTCCTTCCCAATACCCACCCCTACTGTAGGCTTGAGTTTTTAATGCCTTGAAGGATTCTTCCCCAATTTTGTACATATTTTTCTTGAACGCCTTCAGAATAGGTGTGTTTTTGCTGTCAGTGGAGGAAATTCATATTCAATAATTTACAATTTTAGTAGACCTTTGTACTGTACAGGAAGGTGAACATCACTATATCTGATACAGCTTTAGAAATGTGTGTGGCGCATTCATTGTAGTGTTTGGAAAAAGCTTTTGGCTGTTGCAGTGACTGCTTTGACAGGTGTGGGATTCAGTTTCAGCTTAAAAAAATGCACATTTGAATGTGAAAGAGACATTATTATTGTTATTATTGTTATTATTATTATTAAGTTATTATTATTATTATTATTATTATTATTATACAATTTAAGGAGAATGCTTGTCTGTAGGGCAGTAAAATATCACATATCTCATGGCTAGAATCATATCACAATATTTGAGCTATGGATTGAATTTCTTTTTGGGTTGGTACAGTTTATCAAAGAAAATAAGTTTATAATTTTTTATTTTTCTAATAAGTAAAAACACTTAAAGCAACAACCAACACCTCTTTAATAATTTAAAACCTGTGTGGTAATTTATGCTTCTGCATTGTGTGGACAACATACACCATGAATTCAGCAGCTGGGGGCCCTGCCCCGTTATATGCCATAGGATCATGTGCACCTCCCAGAAACGTTGGTTTAATGTTGACCATCATGGACAAGTAAGCCATAGAGCTCCCATAGCGGTGACTTAAAACATGTAAAACATGTAAGAGGCGTTTCAAGTTTTCTCTGCTCTGAATATTTGCCACAACTCCTTGCTATCAGTACACATACTGCGCCAATTTTTTATATTTATTTTTCATCTTGGAATTTAGTCAAAACAATCAATCATGCTTAAGAGATCTTTGAGGACCACAGACCTAGTTGTTTGTTACATGTATGTCTGTTTTGGCTCTGTGATGGGACTGATGACCTGTCCAAGCACACCGGATCTTGCTTGCTGACAGCTGGGATATCACATCTATTTAACATGATTTTTTTATTTTTTTTACTGGACATTAATACAGCATTGTTTATTTCACTTTGAGAAAAGTTTTACTTTAAATATGTCCTATCAAACATAAATGTGCTTCAACTTGAAAATCAAAAAACACAACAAAAAAAAAGTTTATAATGATGATGTTAATACCAGAACCGTTGATGGAGTGATTGTCTAAAAAAAATATTTCTGACTGTAGAGTTGTTTTGTTTGTGCAGTTGCCACTGAATGCATTCAAATGTGACAACATTTGGTTCTGCCCAAGTATCTATGTAGCATGTGCTAAATGATGACCTTTCTGTGCCAGAAGGTGATGAATCATTCATTCATGCAAGCAATGGGTTAAACACTGCCCAATGGCTGCACGGTTATGCAGCACTTTTAATATACTGATACTTCATTCAAAAAGGTGGGAAGCTTGTTTGGTCAACTCATAATCTTTTTTTTTTTTTTTAGTTTTAATAGGTTGCTAAATTTTGATGATTGTGTAAGACTTCTTCATATGTAAAACCTCGTAATTTATGGGATTTCAGACAATGTTATTGTGAACTGTTCCAGAAATAGCTCTAAGTTGGAGAGTACGTGTAAGGCGCATAGTACGTAGTGGCGTGTGCCAAGTTTTACTGATCTGGTGTCATTTGGGAAGGAGCTGTGGTGGATCTATTTGACCAAAGGATCTAATACTTTTCTGTCTGCCTCGTGGTTGTGCCCTCATTACTGCTTGCTCAGCAAAAGTGCCTGTCAACACCTCCCTCTGTTATTGTCACCCCCCCCTCTACACACACTCACACACCCTGATGGTGAGAACCTGATGGATTAGTCTTAGATGTAGTGCTTGGAGTCTTCATCTGTGATTCAGAAAACCCCTAACAGAAGCCAAGGATTATGTGGAGTCTAAGGAAATGTTGATCTGTGCGGACCAGGAAACCCACACCAGTGATGACTTGCTCTTGCGCCATCATTCCTATCCCGTGCACCTTTTCTTTTTTTTTCTCGCACACGTAGTCTGTCTCTGATTTATATTTCATTTTGTTTCTTCCCTTTTTCTTCCTCTCTCTGCACCATGCTCTCCTGTGCTCCTCACTTAGCAAACGACATGTCTGCAGAGAATTTAGAAGAATGCGTCTCGTTACTCAGATGAGTCATACTTCCTCTGGCCTGCATGTCTCTCCCTCAGGGTGGATGAATGAGAGGGTGTAGAGGTTAGCTGGAGGAAGGGCTCATTGGCTGAGGCGACTTTGTCTGTGTCACTTACCCAATGTAATTAAGAATCAGTGTGTTGGTCAAAGGGCCGCACACTTGCACTTTGCATCAGTGTCGTCAAAAATGCGCTTGTCCCGAGGTGACTGTTTGACTGATGGCTTTGGTCGGGCTGAGTCACTGCAATCACAAAGTAAGTGTTTGGAAATCTCTTGGCCAGCTCTGACCCCACAAGAATGGCATCCTGCCAAGGTGCTGTGGCCCTCAGAGGAAAGCCAAGGCCTCTGCTCTGGAGAGAAACAAGACTGCACCTGGAATCTTTGAAATCTGTCTCTGCCTTACTGGAGAACATTTATATGATGGAATATAAAGACGTATTTTCATGCCATGCTGTCTTATTGCAGGTTAATTTTCTCTGTGCAACAGTTAAAAATATAATACTCAAGTTTTGTTTAATTACCCTGAACGTAAGCATTAATTTTGATTTAATATTTTACACTGTAACACAAAATGCACATTTAAAGTCACCTTCATTATCTTTAAGAAACTTACGAAAGGCCAAATTAGGCCTTCCTCAGCTTTACTTCGGTATCTACTTTACCTGCTTGTCTTGATTTCCTGCCAAAATTTATGACTCACAGGAGACTGAGTGACCTACTTTTCACGTCTTCTATGAGTGCCAAAGGATTTTTTTTTATTTGTAAGACAGTACACTGGGTAAATGCAAGTCAATTAAAATGCACTTAATGTACCTATTTTTGTATTCAACCATGTAAAGGCTGTGTCAGCATGGCAGTCACCTCAGAGAATTCCCTTTTATTATCACAAGCAAAGATGATGCGTAGTAAAGAGTTCAGCTTAGATATTTCATTAGAAGGAAACTGAGTTTAAGGCCACTGGGGTTTTCATCAAGCCTATTAAAAATATAACTCATTTTAGGACTCATAATCCCGCTATATCTGAGTTATTTTCACATTTGCCTTTTACTGGTTTATCCAGGTTGGCGAAGGTTATATTTTCTGCATGAAGACAAAGCATTTTCCTCAGTGAAAGTTGTTTTAAGGCCTAGTCAGTTTATTTTTCTAATAAGAGTTTTAGTTGCACAGTAAGGATGACATTTTAACATTTTCTTAAATGTATCAAGACAAGTGATAAAGTTTTGTCAAGAATGCAGTTTTACAGGTGAATGATATTTCCTAATTCTGAAAAGAAATGGATACCAACAAAGGTCGTAGCATCACTGAGCAAGGCACAGATGGGATCAGTGATGTTACACGATTTGAGCTGGATGTAGAATAGGCAGCAGATGGAATTTCCTCTTTTAATTACTAATGTTTTTTTTTCTTGGTGGTGTCATCGATGCAGAAACAAACTGCGTAGTTGAATGTGTTGAACTGGCTGCTCTTTTCCCTTTCAAAAGGCTTGGCTTCTTTGATATGTCAGATTTCTTTTAGTCTGCCACATTCATCTTGACACAATTGGCCCCACTCGCGCCAGTTTCCTGGAAACCCCCCGGCATGGCTGCCTCGGGGTGTGAGTTCAGTCATTTATTCTGCTTCCTTTTAAAACACTGCAATGTCTTGACTTCCCTTGTAGTTTCCCTCCTCTTATCAAGATACACAAGGCAGAGCATCATTTCATCTAAATTCTTATTGGTGGTGGGTGGGGAGGGCACTGTTTAGCATAAAGACTATTATGATTTAATGTGCCCTGTATAGCCCTCCCATACTTTACTTCTCACACTGCTGATTTATGCCTCTTTTGGCTGAGTCTGTTCACAGAGTCAAAAATTATGCTCTGACTAAAGTGACAACTTTGTGGTTAATGCGGATTGCTCCCTGGCTTTATGTCTGACAATCTCTAAAACAATCTCTAAAATGCGTCCATATAAACTGCCTTTGATTTTATTTTATTTTCATTTCATTTTTGGCACTCTTGTCCATTTAGTGACAATGGAGAGAATAAGGAGGATGGCATGCAGCAAGGATTTCACAGTCTGGGAGCTAGAGCTTGACCGGCTACGGTTGACATGTATTACCTCTGTATATGGGATGCTTGTTCATCCAACTGAGGTGTATTGGACCCCATGGCTGCCTTTATAGTTTAAAATTTTCATATACTTTTTCGTGTGTTCATAATTGCCAGCGGTGAATGTGTTTCACCACCACTCAAGGATTAACATTTTTTATCAGAATTAAAGGTTTAGTCCCTGATTTTGGAGAGCTAGCAAGATTTGAAAGTGGCACCTCCTCTAAGCCCCACCCCCTCCTCCCCCTCCCGTCAGCGCTCCGTCCAAAGCCACGCCCCCACAAACTTTGTGGAACGCGCATTTGCAGGAGTCCAGTTTTCCAGGACATTTTGGACAGAACATTTTCAACAAAGTTATGGGGATCCTTTATTTTTTTATAATTTTATTTTTTTATGAATATAAAAAAATATCACAGAATATTTGTACCGTTTCTGATTGGATGGGCACTGCGCATCATTTTTAGACACAACAATGAACGCATACCGCAAAAGTTGTGTCTCGGCGGAGGGACCCGGCGTCCCAGCAAAATGAGCACAACAGAGAAATGTTCAGAACAGCACACAGAGCACACACTGAAGGCTGATTTATGGTTCTGCGTTACAACAACGCAGAGCCTACGGCATAGGGATCGCCGTAAGGCTGATTTATGGTTCCGCGTCACACCAACGCAGAATGGTGCGCGTCGCCGTGTACCCTACGCCGTAGGCTACAGCGTACCCTACGGCGTAGCCGTGGCTTCAGAGCCTGCAGGGCACCGCAGCACCGCAGCCAACGCCACCCACACCGGCGCTCCGCTACTGGGGGTCCGTGGCAGACCCCCAGTAGGGAAGCGGACACAGGGGCTGGAGGCAGGCTGGAAGCAGAGAGACGTGACAAGTGCGCGTATGGGACGGAGGGGGGCGTGGGCGGGACTTAAAATGAAGGCATCTGATTGGTTCTTTCCCCCCTGCCAATCCTCTGGTCCTCTGACCAATCCGTGCCATTCGGAGCGCAAATAACAGATTGGTCAGAGTTTTTACAGGATTAAAGCTGTCAGAGAGGTCGGATTTTTTTCTTTCCTTTTTCTGAACACATTATTCACTGGCTACTCTCAGGATGGAAGGACCATTTCACCCAGTATAACAATAAAGGTTTTTGAATACGATTACAGTATATACCTTTCAAACAAACAAACAAAAAAAGAAGAAATCCCTGGAATTTCTTGGTCCAGACAATTGTCACCAATGCACCACATTTCTATCATGAGACTGCCACAAAGGCTTGCTGTTTTCTGGTGGTGTGGTTTGGTAGACTGTTGAACCCAAAGGCAGGGGAACGGCTCAATCCTGTTGCTACTGTTGTCAGTTGACCTTTTTTTAATTTATTTATTTATTTATTTATTTTATTTATTTATTGTGTTACTGGCTTAAGGATCAAATCTGTCACAGTCAAAAATGTATTATAACACTACATACTACTTACTGTTTGACCACACACATGATTTCTTTAATCATAAAAATCATATTTATGACATGATCTTGAGGAAATGCAAATGACTGTCAAAGCTGGAATTGGCTTCTACACTTCACTTTTAGTTAATTGCATTTAATTGGGAAATCTTAAGCCGAGTTCAGACTACGTGATCTGCTATATGTTTGTCTTATTATGCAAAGTACATGACTAGATTGTGTTATGATTGGAAGATTTTAAGTTTTACCGGATTCACACAAGAACGACATGTCACGCCAGACCATATATTTAATTTTATTTATTTATTCTTTTATCAGATTTGACCTTTGACTTATCTGTCTGGGATTTATCAAGCAGTTACAGCTGTCATAAAAGCATTATGAATTTGGGCTTCTCAACCCAAATCAACCTGTTTTCCTACTGGGTTGTTGAAGAGACTTGACTGTTTCCCTCTACGTCTCATCTGTCTCAGGTATGTTATGATATTGAGTCCTGGAAACATCAAACAGGAATAGTTTTTCCTACCAAAGGACAGCTGGCATTCATTAATGCCTGCATGTTTCTTTTTACATTTCCCTGGTTTCTTCATTTTGGGTATCCTCACATCTCTTGTGCTCTCATTCATTGAAACTCCTTGTGATTCACTCACCAACTCCTCCACCGAGTCCTCCAAAATATCTAGCTGCTAGATATTTAAGCTTGCAATATGTCTGAAATGCTCATGCTTATCGATACGTGACTTGTTGACGCTGCCATGTTTAAGGGCTGGAATGCCGATAAGAAACCATAACGGAGGAAATAACTCAGTCTCAATCATCCACTTAGTTTGACTGGCAAATGCCGCTGCTCTCACACATGGAGCCGGCAAGCCGGAGTCATTTATTGACAATCAGTAATCAAGAACACCTGTGTGACTCCACCCACTTCCGGTTAGTGTGGTCAATACAAGAACATAAACAAAAACATCCAACACCCCCACTTGTTCTTAGGTTGCCAGCACATATCAAATAATAGCCATCATTTCAAACACCAAAAATGAAACATACAAATTTAGCCATTCTGGCTTTGGTTACAGATTTTGTGAAAATGTCTGCCACCATATCTTCTGTTGGACAAAACACAACGGTCACTTTTCCATCGACAAGTGCAGATCTGATAAAGTGATACCTGATATCAATGTGTTTACATCGCTGACGACAGACAGGGTCCTTAGAAAGTGCGATCGTGCCTTGATTGTCCTCATAAACTGTCACAGGTGCATATTTACAGTGATTGTCCATCTCATTCATCAAATTTACAAGATACAAGCTTTCCTGTGTTGTTGCAGCTAAAGCCATGTATTCTGCTTCACATGTGGATAGAGCAACAGTGTGTTGTTTCTTACTCTTCCAGGAAATAATGGGTCCTGTCTTAGATAAACTGAAACAGTAACCAGTCATACTACGTCTGTCGTTCTGGTCTGCCGCCCAGTCTGCATCACTGTATGCAAGAAGTTTTAGATTCTCATCACTTTTCTTGAAAGACATTTCCTGGTCCACAGTACCTTTCAGATACCTCAACACATGTTTTGCAGCAACCCAGTGTTGTTCTTTGGGTTCAGACAAATATTGTGACAGCTTACTGACAATAAAACTCAGGTCTGGCCTTGTACAGGTCATTACATAGATTAAACTGCCAACCATCATACGGTATCTTTTTGGTTCAACAAGTTCACCTTCATCATCAAATTTCAGTTTACATTCACATGGGGTACACCTCGTTTTACAGTGAGTCATGTCAAATCTCTCCAATAACTTTGCAATGCATCTTTTCTGGTTCATCTTTATTTCACCTCCCTTCTGTGTGAAATCAATTCCTAGAAAGTGCTTAAGTTTTCCAAGATCTTTCATTTTAAACTTTGCTCCCAACATTTTCTTCACACTCTTAAGTGTCTGATCATCACTCGCTGCAATAATGAGGTCATCAACCCAAATGATCAATATTACCCGTCCATTTTCTGTTTGTTTGTTGTAAACACAGTAATCAAATGAATTCTGAACAAAACCATTTTCTGTGAGATAATCATGAAGCATTTTGTTCCAGTTTCTTCCTGACTGTTTAAGACCATAAAGAGATTTATTTAGTCTAAAGACTAATTTCTCACCAGTATCTGACTTTACTTCAAATCCTTCTGGTTGTTCTACAAACACTTCACAATCGATCGGGGCATGAAGGTATGCAGTCTTTACATCCATCTGATGTAGTTCTAAATCATACTGCGCTGCAAGCTGCATTAAACTACGTACAGATGTCATATCAGCAGTAGGAGAAAAAGTTTCTTTAAAATCAATGCCAGCAACTTGACTGTAGCCTTTTGCCACATATCTAGCTTTGTAAATAGTTTCTACAGGACTTTCCTTTACAGCATAAACCCACCTGCCCCCCACTGCATGTTTGCCCTCAGGTAAGGTGGTTAAGGTAAAGGTGTCATTCTCCTGCAAAGAACCCATTTCCTCCTTCATAGCTTTAGCCCATAATTCTGATTTTGAGGAGCTCATTGCTTCCTTCATTGTCTGGGGGACACCACATGCAACTCTATAGCAATAGTCAATAGTCATTTCCTGATCTTCGACACATTTTACCTCATGAGAAGAATCTGTATAGTACTGAGGAGGTCTCCTCTCTCTCTTTGGGTAACGTGTAATATGACTGCTTTCTCCCCCATCTGCGCTCACATTTGTGTCACTGGTCTCAGCCTTTATTTCTTGTGGAGCTATTTGCACCAGGTCAGATTTTGGTAACTCCATGCCAACTCTCTCTCTAGACAAAACATGCTCCTCTATTTCTTCATCTGTCTGAGTATAGCATTCATTAGCTTTCTTTGTGACGAACTTCACCAGCCTGTTTTTCAGTATTCTTCCCGTGTCTGGATAAAAGACAAGATATGCAGGACTGTTTTTATCATAACCTACAAAAATCCCTTTGTCACAGCGTGCATCCAGCTTTTTCTTATCATGCTTGTAGGCATAGCATTCTGACCCAAAAATTCTCATTTGAGAGAGATCAGGCTTCTTTCCAGTTAACACAGTGTATGGAGTTTGCTTGAGCCGTCTGTTGTAACACCGATTACGAATAATTGCAGCAGCCTGAACTGCATAAGTCCACAACTCTTTTGGTAAATTACTCTCGATTAACATGCACCGGGCCATCTCAAATAAAGTCCTCCAACTTCTTTCAGCTGTCCCATTCTGATGGGGGGAATGAGGAGCTGATCTTTCATGTCTAATGGAATTTCTGCTGAGCAGTGACTGAAAATCACATGATGTAAATTCAGTTCCATTATCTGATCTTAAAGTTTTAATTTTACCATAAGGTGCAACATCAGCAATGAACTTTTCTGTACCTTTAACAGCATCACTCTTGGCTTTTAAGAAATAAGTAAAGATGGCACCAGAATAGTCATCAGTAAACGCTAAAGCATATCTAAATCCATCTTTAGCTACAGGCTGTACTGGTCCAGCCAGGTCTGCATGTACTAGTTCTAGAACACCCTTTGCTTTTTCATCCGGTTCTCGGTTTCTGCTCTGTGCAAATTTTCCTTGAATACACACTTCACATTTCATTTCAGACTTTTCAGATTTGTTCTTAATTTTCATACCCTTTGCAACACTCTCCAGACTCAACACATCATCGTAATTACAATGGCCTAAAATTTCATGCCACGTCTGGATGTCATAGCAACCATTGCAAACATCACTTAGGTCCTTAACTGTTTTCAGATAAAACAGTCTGTCACACACATAAATGTCAAAAGCTCCACCATTTTTGTGAATGAGTCTGTTCTGACCTTCTTTGAAGATTACCGTTGCTCCCTGGGCAGTTGCCGCTTTGACGGAGAATATGTCCTGCGTAAACGACGGGACATACAGCGCATCCGTCAGCAGCACATCCACAACTCTCCCGTTGATGTCTGCCAGATGAAACTTGGCAGTACCCCTTTTCTCCGCAACTCCGCTGGTTTTCACCCCATCAGCCAACTCCAGAACATGACTCTGTGGCTTGAAGCTTGCGTCGAAAAACTCAAATCTGGTGATGTCAGTCACGATGTGCCTTGTTGCGCCAGAATCCACCATAAGGCCCCTCTCCATCCTGCAGACAGGAGCGCCCTGGTCCACCATGAAAGCGAAGGTGTGGTCCTCTCCGTCCACTGCTTGTTTGGCTTTATCTTGCTTCTTCCGTCTGCAGTTTGCATCTCGATGCCCGGAACTCCTGCAGAAACTGCACCAGCGTCTCTGATCTCTGCGCATCTCCGTGCTTTTTGCGCAGTCCCGCGCCATGTGTCCTTTCAGGCCGCAGGAGTAACAGGTGATTGAGCTGACATCAGCTCTTCTCCTCTCACCAATTTTCATCACATTGTCCTCAGTTGAGCAGACAGCCGCAAATTTCTCCGTGCTTTCATAACTTCTCAACTTGGTCTTGAACTCCGCAAAGGTTAAAGTCTCATCACTTTGCGTAACGTGCACAGAGAATGGCTTAAACGCCTCTGGCAGGCCCTTTAAAATCATGGCAGTCAGTAATCCATCGCTCAGAGTCTCTCCTGCATTTCGCAGTGCAGTAATCGCCGTCTCTGCGCGGATAATGTAGTCCGTAACACTCTCGTTGACGGTCTTCTGAAGAGATGTCAGTTCAGTGTACAAACTTATGACGCGCGGCTTCCCCGCGCCGGCATAATGATCTCTCAGGATTTTTAATGCTTTCCTGCCATCATCAGCAGCGTCTCTCATCACCAGGGACAAACTTTTGTCATCCAGGAACTGGATTAATTCAGCATACACCTGCTCATTCTTGTCGGCGTCCTCCTCCGCGTTCTCGTCACCGTCTCCAGGTGGTTCACTCAGTATCGTGCTCTTGAGATCAATCAGGCGCAGGTGCGCCAGGAATTTCGTCTCCCATAACTCGTAGTTCTTTTCATCTCCGTCGAAACACAAACGATTCCATCGGCTTCCAAAGTCCTTTCTGGGCCCATAACCTGTTGACGCTGCCATGTTTAAGGGCTGGAATGCCGATAAGAAACCATAACGGAGGAAATAACTCAGTCTCAATCATCCACTTAGTTTGACTGGCAAATGCCGCTGCTCTCACACATGGAGCCGGCAAGCCGGAGTCATTTATTGACAATCAGTAATCAAGAACACCTGTGTGACTCCACCCACTTCCGGTTAGTGTGGTCAATACAAGAACATAAACAAAAACATCCAACATGACTGCTGATCAATACCTTCTCTTTTTTTATAAATACTCCTGATCTGTTATAAATGTAATATGTTTAAATATGGTAATTTAGCTGTGAAGAATCTTGATTGAACAAGAATGTGGATCTGAAAGTTTTAAGACTTTCAGATCCACTAAACCCAAAAAAAAAAACATTCAAACTTCCCATTTTAATTTCCCCCATTTTATTCATCCATTTAGTAAGGCATCATATACTTATGAGTCAGAGCCTGCCATGATTCATAAGTACGTTTTTGGTCATTTGTTTTTTCTTGTTCTTTTTTCCTCCTCTCTTCAGATCTATTGTAATACAATAAATGTGCCTCCAACTGCAAAATTGGTCTATTAATGTCTATGTTTTGCTTAGCTTTCATGTACAATATAAAAAAGGTAAAAACAAACTTTCAATCTTTAAAATAAAAATGCTTATGGTCTTTCATCTCTTGAATTCAGTGCTATTTTGGCAAAGTTTAGCGGTTTTGTATAGAATTCACTGGCTTTCTACTTCATAGTGACTCATGCTGCATGGCACATGATGCTCAACTTTTACCAAGTGAGTCATCCTGAACAAAACACCCCTCTAGAACCAGGAATGAATCCCCAAGGCTACACCCCCTGTCCAGGGTGTACCCCTGTGTTTGACCTGACCAAAGTTTGACCTACTGTGCATTTCAAAGTTCAAATGAGTACACACTCATTTAAGATGCTGAAATAAATGATTTGTGCTGCCTCGTTTAGCTGTCGTTTACTTTACAATGGACAGTGATTTGCCTGACATGCTCTTCTCCCACTCAGCATTGTACGTCTGTTTTACGATGATGGAATAAATTTACCCTGATGCTCCCTTAACTTCCATGGACTACAGGCACACTTTAAACATGACAGCAGTTCAGCAACGTTGGACGTCACAAACATTAACCACTTCCAGTTCAGTGAAGAACCTATGCCTGTTTGGGAAAACTTTTTGAGAAAACTGTTCACTTTTAACAGCGCGCACACTGCAGCGTGCTTCTGCCACTGGCTAAAGAGAACTCATGGAGCAGTAGGAGGCGTATTGTATCAGCTCATCAAAGTGGGCCTCGTGCCATACTGTAATTATGGAAATTAAAGTCAAAATGGACTAAATAAACTATAAATCCAAATTAATTGATAAAAAAAAAAAGCCGTAACTTATACCCCGTCCACACGTAGCCGGGTATTTTTAAAAACGAATATTTATTTAATAGCTTGGAGAACAGATGCTGGATCATCTGTAGTAAACAAAAGGCGCACGTCAGAGCAGATTTGTTGTTGTTTTGGCGCATAATGTGACGTTCGAAAACGCAAAACTCCGGGTGTGTGTGTCTACACGCATCTACATAAACAGAGTTTTCAAAAATCTTCACTTTGCCCAGAGTTTTTTTAAAGCTTCGTTTATTTGCGTTTTCGTGTGGATGACAGGTCAAAACGTAGGAAAATATCTCCGGTTTAGCAGATATCCGCAGATATCCGGCTACGTGTGGACGGGGTCTTAGAGAATTTGGAATATTTGATTTGATGACAAGTGATATGTTTCAAAGGACGACCTTGGCGAGATCTTATCACCTGCATAAGAAACATATCCTTTGGTCTTGGGCGGGTTATTCAGCGGGAACGGACACTGATGGCACAGTGCACGATTGAGCTATGGGTAAAACCCGACCGGTGAAGCCAGATGAGCCAATGACTGTTGAGTATCTCAGACATCCGTCCTCAATCTTACCCTGCGGTACACGGACTGTGTTGATTCCAGATGTTGACATTTGTCACCTAGAACTGATAGTCCTTACCGGATGATTTTGTACTCACTTTCAAAAAATTCCCAAAAATTTGTCTAAAACATCTTGGGATAAGGTTTTCACATAGGCAGTCACCATTGTACAACTGTAAATAACACCAAGCTTGTCCAAGTTAGCAACAGTAACTAAGGGGGGGGACATGCTGATAAGTCAGTTCCTGCCCTCATCCGTCTCACTTGAGCAGTCCTGATTCATAATATGCGGAATAGGAGCATTGTCCTCGATCGTAGCAGACTGCTTCTCATTTTATTTCCTGCATATAGATATATTTAAACTGAATACTGAGCGGTGTAAATTATTCCCAAGGAATATCTCTGTGCTTGTTTGTGTATATCTATGTGTCTATTGCCCCTTTTTTAAAAAGACTGCATTTGTTTGCTGGCTGTGTCTGGGGCCCAAAGTGGAGCTCTTTGTGTTAGATGTGTGAAGCTCTGCAGAGGCAGCCACTGGGAGCTCTGTTTCATCTCCTCTCATACTGCTCTGGAACAGACATGCAAATCCATTATAATGAATGCAGCCTGTGTGGTGTTGTAGTGGGGGCGAGGAATAGATGATTAACTTAAGAATTTAAACCTGAGAAAGGGAGGGTTGTGGAAAAAGACAAGATGCAGACAGCCTTGCCAGATAGCAGGTCAGGAGCATTTCAGAGGGTTATGTCATGAGCGTTGGAAGTGACATAAAGTCTTTCCTCTCAAATTAAGCATTCATAAGCCTGTAGTAACATCTTTCCTCTCCTTGCTGTTGAGACACGGATAAAGATGCAAATGGTCCCATGTTAATTAACCCCATCTTTTACACCAGCAGGATGTGATGCTTAGAGGGGAAAAAAACTAAACAAAAAAAAAAAACCACTCCGTACAACTGTTAGAAAATGTAAATGGCCTTGTGTGGATTTTGTTGAAATTCTAAATGCTTGCTCATGATGCCTGAATGGACTTTTACAGCAGACTATTAAGAGATCACTAGATAATTGGTTTTTATCTTTGGTCAGTGCTGATTATTCAAAAGCCATTGACTTTTCCTGCTTTTTATTTGTTTGTTTACCTGCCCCCCTGGCTGATATTGCTGAAATGGTGGTTGTTATGATTTGTTTTTCTCTCCATACAATAAGATACCACACATTTTAATAAGATTATGCACCGATTTGCTCAACTTAAATAAACATCTGTTGAATCAAATGTAAAATTAGATTCATTCAATAAATCAATGGACAATGTTGCATATTTACCAACACAGGATCGGATGCACTTGCCTGCTTGACCAGCCGGATATTTATTGATAGTGGAAAATATATTTTGGACTCAAATTATTTCTTCCATCAATATGTTGCTTCTGCATGTCCAATATTGGAAACCTGTTAAGACTTTTGAGCAGCTCTGCAGATAAGAGGTCAACAAACACTCCATAAGCTGAGAACTACAAATGTATCATGGAGCTTTTTTAGCGGGGGTGTTGCTTTAAAAAAAGATCTTAAAAGATACAAAAAAAAAAAAAGGCTTGCATGTCTCAGGGCTCCAGCGCTGCTGACATTTTATTGCTGCTGAAGAAGCACTTTGGAGGATGTGACTTTGTTGCTGCATGAAGTCAGAAACTGTTGGGCTTTTTTTTTCCTCTTCATTTTTTGAATGCATTTAGTATATGATTATTGAGTTTGCTTTCAGAGTCTGTAATAAACATTGAGTGGAGCGAGAAATTCAGCAGTCCATATCCCCTCTATTCAGTGAACGCTAATAAGAACCTGTTGGACTATCGCTGGTCAGAACCATTAAGCTAAAAATCCACTGACTCATCACCAGCCAAGGAGCTGTTCTCCAATGAGACTGTAGCCCCTTTCACACAGAGATTCCGCAATATTGGTGTAAAGAAGTCCTGCCAATACGCCGCCTTTGTTGGTTCACACAGAACCATACAACGCCGGCATAACGCCGCTCCCGTCTGTAAATTCACACAGCATGCCGGCGTTCCGCAATCAGAGGCGTGACGACAGCGTCAGTCCGACCGTCATGTCAGCGGCATGCCGGCTGTGTCATTCACACAGACCCCGTTTCGTCTCTGTGACGGCTCTGTGACTACCTCCGCTGCCGGCTTATTGGTGGGGCCACTTGGCCCCCCCATTCCGCCTCCGTGACTTTCACACAGAACAGCGAGGCGGCTTAAAGGCGCAACGTTCCCGCCTCGAACTGGCTGTGTGAAAGGGGCTATTGACTACAGGTCTTCATGCTTTATTTATTTATTTATTTATTTATTTATTTATTTATTTATAATCATTTTGCTCATAAGGTCTTTTGTTTGTGTGGCCAGTGGCATTATTGTTCAAATCAGACCTACATCAGCCTCCAGTTTGAATTGGCCATGGCCCTGAAGTTACCCACATATGCAAAAGAATAAGATGCCACATGCAGCATGCTGGGTTTACATGAGTAAACATGACTGCCTTTCAAGTTAGCACTAATGGTTTCATTTTGAAGTTGTGCAGCGGAAGCTGACAATGTTATGAGCAAATGAGGATGAAGAGGGTGAGAGCATAATTTCTCATGGTGGCTTCATATGGAATAGGGCTGATACCTCTGTAGATCCAGGAGACCCTTTTGAAGGTTTCTCAGAGGCTGTCCCCTGGACTGATGAGACAAAACTGGAGAGATTTGGCAAGTCCCATGACCTCCTTTTTTCACAGATCATCAACAACAACAAAAGGCTCGTAAAGAAGAGAACGCCACACCTACTTTGAAACATGTCGATGTCTTAGTTTTGTTTTGGTGCTGCTTTGTGGCATCTGGTACATGAGGTTTTGAAGACTTGAGGCATTATGGAGGAAATCCCCCCCCAAAAAATAAATAAAAATAAATAAATAAAAATGTCTGGATCTTAGTTCTATTCGTATCAATGGAAAAATATAAAAAAATAAAATAAGTCAGTGTGGAGGAGGCACTCTTCACATTCAAACATCAGACAGCAATGAAAAATGATCAAAAATACCTTGGCAGATGTTGGCAGCGATTGCTGCCAGTGGTTGCACAACACAATATGAAGTTAAGGGTACTGTCACTTCAGTTCATGCACTTTTCATGTAATTCTTTATGTAAAACATTCAGTTCTTAAACACAAACAAGATAATATATTGCATCTTCAAGTTAATTATAGAGATATTTTTTTGGTGTGCGAGTGTGCAAAGGTATCGACAGATTTCTCCACATCTGTAGTTGTTGAGAAAGAAGCTACTCGCACAGCTTCTTCATCTTCCTTCTCTTAAATGAGTGTTCCCCATTGGAAATTCCACTGTCAGTTTCGCAATAGCAGAAGCAGTAACTCCTTCTGCTGCTGCCTCTTGTCTGACAACGCTCTCAGATTGCTGCCTGATGGCTTCTTCACATTCAAGGGAATTCCTGTGTTTCCAGTGGATTTAAGCTGTCAGAGGGAGTATTGGGTGGAGATGTCAAGAGTTTCTCAAGGTGTCTGAGGCAGTTTTGGCCTTTGTCACAGACTGACTATTGTTCATCCGTAGTTCAAGTGTTTCCCAAGTATTTAACAGGAACTATAGTTTAATTGAAATGTAATTTTACAATAGATTGAAGATTGAAAGTATACATTCAGAATCTGCATTAGATTGGCAGGGCATTAAAAATAAAGGGTAAAATAATAAAGGGTAAAAACGCCATGTCTGTCCCCCTGCTCAGCAAGCTTAAGCCTTAACGATATCAAAAATATAATTCATAATTCAATTCATGTCCTAATTCACATATGATGTTAATTTAACAACAAGCTGGTTAAACAGAGTGTTGGCTATACATACCTGCCAGTCTGCAGCCTTTATAGTATGTCTCTCTCTTCACAGGAGCAAGTGAGGCTTACTTTGAAAAATCAGTATTTTGCCTCACACCCATGTCAGTAGAAGTGCTGTTGTGATATATCATGCTTTCATTGATCCACATGATAGTTTATTCAGTATCCCATCCACGGTCCTCTGGTGTCAAACAGGTTGTCTGACTGTTCAGGTCTGGATGGAGTTGGGTTGGAGAGGCACTCGCTTAAGGCTGAAATATGCTTCTGCGTCACACCAACGCAGAGCACACGCCGCAGCCGTGACGCCGTCGTGAACCCTTCAGACTTCTCCGTCTCTCCATTTGGTCGCGGTGCAGTACCCCCCGCGGCCACTAGTTAGCGATCTTTTTCTGAATGGTTTATCCGACTTTTTCCGGTCACAGTAAATCAAAGAAATAAGGACAACTATTGTGCAAAAAACAAAAACAAAAAAAATCACACATAAACGAAGAAAAGAGCACTGAAAGTTCACTACTGATTCAAACCGGAAACCGGAAATGCGTTGCTCCCAAGTGAACCAATCACAGCCCTCTCTGTCTGCGTGTGGTCTGCGTCTCCTCGACGCGTAGTTTCAATTTTCGGGAGGTGCACGTCAGTGACGGCGCAGGTGACGGCGTGTCCTCTGCGTCGATCCAAACCACACGCCGTAGGCACGGCGCCATTTTGACGCAGAAGCATAATTCAGCCTTTAGTTGTTTAAACGCAATATAATATTATAGTTTAAATCACTTGGCTGCATAATTTATTCAAATATATCGCTACTTTACCTGGTAGGTGCATAACCTTCGTCTTCGCAGATCAGTTTGAAAGAGATGAAATGCATGTATTGATTGAAAATGCAAATATATAATATAACTTTTATTTTTCATTCCCAACCTATAAATGTCTTAAGGAGACTAATGTATGATGTGCCACCATTGTAACCATCAAATGACTCAGCACTGTATCACGGTCCTTAATCTGGAAAGCTTTCCAAAACTATTTCTATCATCAGTCAATATGCAAAAGAATTTTTATATTTACATAATTAGAGAAACACTTTTTGAAAATGTGTCTTGTTTTTGGTTTATTTTAATTTATCTGTTATGTTGTACAGCATTCATGTTTTTTTCTGTTTTTATTTTTTTTAAGGCTGATTTTGAGCTCAGTAGGAAATCCATTATTTGCATAAATATTTTTAAACAAAGGTATTAGATGCTGAGTGCCAAAATATATTAAAGTTGCCATCAGATCTTGCCTCATAAATTGGGTTGTGGCAGCCAAAAACTTTTAACTCTAGGCCTCGAGCGCTTCACTTTTAACTTGTGTTTTTCTGTTTATTATGGTAAATCCTTTGGTTTTGTGATGACCTGTTGTGAATCTCATAAAGGCAGTGGGCTTACAGTGATTAATCTGTTTCTTTGCTTGTAGGTATTTTGAGTGCAGAGCCTTAAACCAACAATGATTCTTGTTACCTTACCCTCTTATCCACACCTAGATAAATACCAACATTGTCTCCAGGAAACCAAATACATTGAAATTATGTGGGACGGAGCTGAGTGAGCAGGTAGAGACACTGATTGCTCTCTGTTCCATGTTAAAACAAAAAAATTAGGGTAGTTATTCCTAGTTATGATGTAGTCACATTCACTTTCACGTCTCTTTACACTCTTATTTTTTTTGTCCTCACTGAAGAATTTATGAAAGCCCAGCTGCCCTTGAATTACAATGGAAGTTGTCTGGGAGATTAGCAAGCAGGTAGATTCAACAAGGGCGTTAAATTTAACAGCTAATTTCAATGTTTTTCAATTCAGTGTATTTTTGTAGCACCAATCCACAACATAAGTCATCTCACAGCACTTTATACGGAAAGGAACCTACCGTAGTTCAATGCCCGTCCAGTTCAATGGTTTCGTTTTGTACTGCAGCACTGTGTAAACTGTTTCAATTTAAAATGTCTCTACTTACGTGATTGTTTGAATTATTTAGCTCAGCATGACTTTGTGTCTCTGTGTGAGTGAAACATTTTTTGGCTCTCCCGTAGACCCTTGCAAACAAATGCAGATTTAAAAATCATTGCATCACACAGGTGAGTGCTGCAACCATGTTGTAAGTATGGAGTTTGCCATTATCTCAGTGTGTTGTAGGAAACTCGTTTTTCCCCATTTTTCTATGGGGATGTTCTTGGGCTGAAACTGCTATTGGTGGCCAGTCGTTGCTCCCTTAAAATACCCCCACTAAAAAGACAAATATAGGTTGCTTTATTTCTCATGAAGATTTTAAAGTCAGTAAACTCAAAAGGTTTGTCACATACACATTCCTTCATCAAGCTCCAACTGCTTTTGTGTGACCAGTTTTAAACTAGGTTTGTAAAAATACCACACATACTGGATGTTATCGGTGGGCTGTGTTACTGTGTGCAGGTACTGCGACTTCAGGAGCATTTTAAAGGTCTGCACAGAGACGCAGTAAACCAGTAAAACGGCACGAGGAGTCAAAGAGCAGCATTTTAACAGCTTAATGATCTAGAGGCATCCAGCTCTGTCAGGCAGTAAACTCTTTAATATGCTGTTAATTATTTCTGAGAGATTGAATATTGATTTAAAAGGCAAAAAAAGATTTGAATTATATCTCCAGCATTTTAGGCTTTATGTGTGTGGAACATCTAGCAGATTAAATTAATTAAAAATTGTAACCTATTTCAACAAAATTTGAATTTAGTTTTTACTTTGTTCTTGTTTGCATGACAGAAGATGCCTTGTTTCAGTGTGTCCATTCATGCAGTTTATTTTCTAAGCTCCAGCTGCCGGTGCTGATCCATTGTCTTTGAAATTCATGAACAGATTCCTGCTCTATGTTGCATTCTCAGAACGTGCATCACACATTCGGGTAATTCATTTAACTTGCGCTTGGGTAATTCAAGCATGTTTTATAATTTTCATTTATTTATTTTTTTAAACACACCTTTACACATGAAAATAAGTTATCACACATTTTCTCTGAAGGGAATTGTACGTACACAGTGAACCGTGCCACGTTATATCTTGAGTTCAAGCAGTAGACACATGTCCCCTTAGAATCACAGTACACTTAGCGGGGATTAAATATGTGCTATTCACTGGACCCAACAATCTTATCTTGTTATTATGTTAAGAAAATTTTAATTATGCATTTGACTCAGGATTGATTTCTATTATTGATTAACACACACATTATGTCTGTGATTAAACTTCCAAAGAATTTCTTGATTAAATGGTAAATTGCTTGGCCTTAAAATTTCACGAAAGGAAAATTGTCCTTAAACCTTTAACTTTACACATACAAAATGCAGTGTGGGTACATGGGGTGGGGGTGAGGGATTGCTGGTCCTGCTGGAAGAGCAGGGCCAGCATTTAAAGTAGCATCAAGTATAGCGGAAGGTCTGAAGCCTTTTATGTAGGAATAGAGCAGGCACTTCAAACATGTTCTTTGGGAGAGAAGTTGGTTTCTTTTTCCATCTGAGCATTTGTTTTGCTTTTTACACCACTTGGTAAGTTGGTTAAACCCTTTAAAGCCTGACATATGAAATATGATTTTCAATTAAACGTTTGTAATATTAATATTAATATTACGGTAATATTATGATTATTATTATTAATAATAATAATTTATTATTATTATATTTCATTTAAAAACATCTAAATTTGTGTTGGAATTCTTGCATTATTTCAAATGTAATTTTTTATTTCGTCAAAACTTTGCAATATCCAAAACAATACACTGAAATTGTCTGAAATCCTGCTGATAAAGACTTGATTTAATAAAGAACTCATTTTGGACTGAAATCTCTTTATAAACAAAACCAACAAAAAAAACTGTAGTATGTAACATTTGCCCTTGTGAAGAATGACCTTTCAGAGCAATGTTGTTGTTTTGTATTCAGTGCTTCAATGTGGTGACTTTATTTTTGTCTTTTAATCAGTTAAAATAGATTGTACTCCTAGATGGATCATAACTGTCCCGGCTGCATGTTTTTAAATTGGAAAATGGATAGCTTTGTTAGCTCAGACTGTTTCGGGGTAATCCCCAGACACTGGTTCTGTATTTAACACTGACAAAAACGTTGGATTTAGTCAGTGCAGATGAGGAAAGGATCACAAGATTGCCACCAAGTGCTTTGCTTGCCAGTTCCTTAAGTGGTGTACTTGTGATTCAGCAGCAGGATCTTGCTGGTTGCCAGGCTGGCATGGAGTCAACCTCCCAGGGGAACTGTGTTAATGCGGCCCCCGGGCCTTGGCACTGGGATAATTGGGTTTGCATGGTTGGTGTCAGGATACCCCTGCCACCTCCAAAACAAAGGCCACCAAAGGGCACCTCCCATGCAAGCTGTTAAACACAGAAACTCTCTCACAAAAAAAGGAAAAAAAAGAAAAATCTGATTCATTGAAAAGACTCAATTACTGGAATTTTGTGTGTGTGCGTGTCTTTTTCTTCCCTTAACTTGACCTTCTAGATTGACAGTGAGCTGTTGGCTTGTGCATGCCTCTACTGTCTAGACGCTTCTCTCCACATGTACACATTTATATTGCATAACCATACCATGTCAACATGGAAAGAAGTTGACTACAGAGACTATCTCTCTAATATTTATCACTTCTGTGTCTATTCACAATCTATCCACACCTCTGTCTTAGTGTAGCTGCATCTGCTGCAGGGTACAAACCTTGTTACTGGTTCTGCAACCTCTCCAGACAGCCTGGAGCAGGTCAGTTGATCTCCAGACAGGTGTCTATGATCTTTGACTCTGATCTCTGTCCCTGTGTCTGGCATGTCTGTCCATTTGGAGCAGCTTTTTCTCTCGTATAAGGAAGCCTCTTCTTATTTGCCACTGACTAGTAAAAGAAAGGAGTCACTCTCACTTTTTTTGTATTACTTTTTTTATTTATAAAGATATATATATATTTTTAGGTTTCAATAATCGTTAGGCTTTGAGGGCTCATGACTCTCTCCTCAGCATTTAACTGCTCCACAGCAGATGTGATTGATTGGCACAATAATTATGGACTTGATTTGCTGAACTATAAGTGAAGCGGGATTGAGGGACTAAGGGAGCAAAAAGAGCATGCATGCCATTTTTCCTCTTAAAGAAAACAGCAGCAAGGTCAGTCTTGTTGCATCTTTAAAAAAACTATTTTAAGAAAATGTAGAATACTAATAACACTTAGACTTGGATTACAATGTAAAGCTTATATGCTCTTTCTGTAAGGCCTCAATTGGCAGCCGGCAGTCTTTTTATGGTGTAGTAGGCTGAACAATGTGCCCAGCCGTGTGAGCAGTGAAGCGATAATTGACACATCCTAAAAATGCAAGTAAGGACTGGGTTATTAATGCTTTCTTCCTGGGGGTGATTTCAGCAGAACCATTAAGCCTTTAATTGAGAATGAAGACTGACATTAAAAGCTGTTGCCTTGGAATTGCTGTTACCCACTTTTTGTTTTTTAATGAAGATGAGGCCTAGGGTAGTTCGCTGCATGATTACACAGCTCACGTGCAAACACAATACCGAGACACACAGCTACTTTAGTATGAGATATCTCAAAAATAACTCAAGTCCTTTGCCTGGAGGAGTGGAAAAAGTGATGAGCCCATTTTGACTGAAGGGCAGGTGAGTAGAGTTCCCAGCCCTTTTTATTTGTAACCTTTGCAATTGCTAGGAAAACAAGGGCTTCTCCCACGCTGGATATAAAGCTGTTGATATGGAAGGTATGACCCAGGTTTCGGTTGAGTGCAGATGCCAAAGGCTTGTTACCAGGTTACATCACTGTTGTTGTTGTGAGTGCATGTGCCAAGTCTTCAGACATAACAGAAGGAGCATGCTTAGTGTTTCCCCTCCCTTTTGCCAAGTTACCATCACATTACAGGAAGATTCTAGTTATAATGAGCTCTGTCATGCTCTTTCTTTGCTCTCAATATGAACTAAACATTGGCCACCCTTTTAACACAGTAAATGTTTATTGTGATCTGTTTGAATCCCATTGACATTGGTTTTAATGCAGCATTCATTCATATTTTTTCATCTTTGAAGAAGTATACATAACAAAATGGGCATCACAGGTTTCAATGCTTTTTGAGTGTTACATGTGACTGATGCATGACCACAGAAAAAGGGGATTAATCGCCGAAATTGCAGATAAGTGCAGGAGAGCAGTGGTCTGGTACCTATCAGCAGTCTTCTGTCTGCAAGTGGGAGTGAGAATTTGAGCTGAATAGCTCGGAGAGGAAATGAGACGAGTGTACAGGTATGTAAAAGAGATAATAGCAGATAGATGTTGTAGGTTAAGAATAAAACATGGTCACTATAGTGGAATATGACATTATAAATATATATTTTACATTGATTATAATGAAAACTGAACAAGTGCAACCTAAATGGGAAATAAAACAAATTTAAAATGAAAAGCAAGATACTAGATCATTACCAGTGCATGTCAGTATGTTACATTATATTACACAGTTAAGTATAATTGAATATAACAATAGGCCTGTGTTGAAAAAATCGATTCTCCGATTTTAAATCGATTCTCATATTCATTCCTAAAAATCGATTCATATGTCTAAAGATCGATTTAAAAAAAAAAAAAATTTTTTTTTTTTTTTTTCATCATTACATTACAACTTTTGGTACTTTTTTGTTTATGCCCAAAAAAGGAATATTTTGTTGGACACGAGAATAACTGGTGCCATGTTTTTGCCTTTAAATATGTTTAAAGGTATGAAAACATTAAAGTTTTCAGTTATAATTGCATACATTGTCTATATTTATTTGCTTTATTATACTGTCTTGGGGTTACATTTGCATAAATGTTAAAAAGCAAATTCTCATAAATGGGGAAAAAATAAAAAGCGATCTCTGTTTGCTGCCCTGGATCTGTTTGATAATTCTGACCCACACGATGTTTCTGAAAGCAGTTCTATCAGCATTCTGGGAGCTGATTGGTCCTTACAGCATCATTAGCTGCCAATACTTGCTGTTGAATCTCAATATAGTACTAGTATTAATATGTTGCAAAACTACAGTCATATCAATCATTCAACAGCTGAAAAAAATGTTTTATTAACAGTAACCCAAATCAATATCGGATTGAATCGGAAAGATCGGATCGTTATAATCGATTCTGTATCTTAAGAATCGGAATCGAATCGATTCTTGATATTTGAATCGATCCCCAGCCCTATATAACACAATAACGACACTCACTGACTCAACTGTGAATGTTGCTCTAAATGAGGAGCATTATTAATGCAATGATAACCCTGATGTGATAATAATCTGCCTTATCTATTACTGAACTAGGATTATTTTACCTTAATAAGAAAAAAAAAATCAATTTTCAAATTGCAAACCAACTTCTTTAAATATTTACTGCCTTCCTGACTCTGAGTTTGTGGATTATATACCGATTTTGATGGAGCAAATAAAAAAAAAATTATAAATGTAAAACCTTTGTATTATTGGTTTAACAGATATATACATAGGCCCCTATAGAAAAAAACTTTTTGTCCAAGTACTGTATGCATGGTTTCTTTTTATTAAAGAATGTCTTTTTTATGTTTTTGGCTTTCATTCACATGCAGAAATAGGGATGTATAGTTCCCTCTGCTAGGGAAAGGAATTGGACAATTTCCAGCTTGACCAGTGACCAGCAGTGCACTTTCTCAGAAATTGCAATTTTTTATTTATTTATTTATTAATTATTTTTGGTCAGATAAATGCATCATGTGTCTACTGGTTCAGCCACAGACATACTTGTGTTATATCAGCTTGACTTTGGTGTGGAGCTTTTCACTAGTTGGGGAAGATCTATAGCACAATATCAGTAAGGTGTTCTGAATATCAGAGGAAGCTTAAAAGGGTGACTAAATAAAAAGGTTTTCTATCATCGTTGACAAAACGGTACGATCCAAAGAACATAGATGCTCCAAAATGCATAGATGTCTCTATAAATACAGTTTTAAGAAAGAAACACAGAATAATTTTTTTGAAAGGTTATTTGTTGTGGGCAGGAATGACCTTCTGTACCAATCCATATTACAGGGCAGATTTAAAAGTGTCCAACTGAAGATCCTGTTTCATCAGTATAATGTTCAGACACTGTGTTGTCAGGACATATCAGCTCCAGGTGCTCCGGAGAACTCCTCAGTATGGAGTCTGCCTTCTTTTCAGCTTGTTCAGTTTCTGAGTCGCTGGCTCTAATGCTGCTGCACTAACAGATGGTGGCAAAGAAAATTGGACACTCCACCTCAGATTTACAGAAGATATGCAACAATTTGCCACAAACATTGAGCGACCTACATTTTCTAAAGGAAAGTATGCCTGACCTCTTTTGTAGACGGCTTTAGTGTTGCATTTTCCATAATTTCTGTTCTTAATGTAAATATCTTTATTCTGTAGTCCTACACCACCTCAACTTCTTCATTGATCGAAATGGTGCTCAGAATATTCACAGTCCTCCTAAAATCTACAGTTATTTCCTTTGGTCTGGTTCATGCTCATGATTAGGTGATGGCACCCTGCACACTGTTCTACAAAGTAGTCCATCTTCTGTCTGTAATGAGACTTCTGTCCACCAATGACACCACCCCACATCAGAGCCAAAGTATTTCTGGAGATGACAGCACTCCTAGGCTGTACTGCAGTCTGAGGTGTAAATCACAAAATGTATGTGAAGACCAGGAGATTTTGGCCAGGTTGTAGTTTTATATTTTCAGACCTGCTCTTTATTTGGCTTGGTCAGTTAGGAAAGACCTGCTAAATTGGATTATTGGTTGCTGTTGAGGAAGCAGATTCAAATGCAAGGCTTGACAGATTTCCCACCCTTGACAAATTTTAGGAACATTTACGAGCCACTGCGTAAGTCAACATGTTCACGACATCTTGGTGCTGTATTTTTCCATCTTTATTGTATTATTTCTGTAATAATCATTCATTGTTTTGGTAATAAATAACAAATTGCTGTCTTTTAAATGGAAAAATTGAAAAAGTGCTTTATAAATGAGGGATAAAAGGATTCAAAATGGTTGAAAAGTGTTTAACTTTCTAGTTCAATCGTCTCTTTTTTTGGCTTGGGAAAGTTTCTAACCAGACAGGAAATTTGACTTTGCCGGATATAAGGGCTCATCGAAACATCATACCTTGGCACAATGCACAGGTGTGTTCAAAAATGTCACAATACAAAATTAAGACTACTTCAATGGAAGACGCAGGATTTTGTGGGGATTTCTTAAAGACCCAGCAAAAGTTAAGGTTTGCCACAGGGTATTTGTTGGTCTCCGCAGCTGGTAACAAAGTTGTTTACTACATTTTGTCATACTAATGATATGCAGTGAAGTGACATAAGAGTGGTAAGGCAAAGTATCTGATGTGTTTTTTGTAGAATATATTTTGAAAATCGTCAGTTGCACCGCTTCAGACCCACATCAGAGATTAAGCGGGGGAACACACATAAGGATTTTTTTTTTTTAAACATCTAAAGAGAGTTTTTCTCTGTAGAGACCCCACAAATGAAGATAAAAAGTTGGGCATTTATATATTTATATCGAACAAGTTTAATACTTGTGATTGTCAGCCCCGGCCAGTTTTGGAGCCGATTATCGGGACAAATTCACTCTTAACACACCTCAGTTCACAGGATAATCTGATAGGATAATCTTTTACGATTTAAGATAATGGGGAGTTGGTCGGGAAGGGGCAAATTGTGAAAAAAACAACCTGATAATCTTTCTGTGTACCCCGCTTTGTGAGTTTCAGAATCATGTTTATTGGCCAAGTCAGGTCAAACAAGACATGGAACTTGACTCTGTTATTTTCGCTCACTGTGCTGTAAATAGGCAATAGGCAAATTATATATATATATAGAGATGGTTGTTGAAAAGGTGCATTGTTACAGCATATGATTGTGGTTGTTGTTGTTGTTGTTATTATTATTGCACAGTGATTGATTACTCTGAGACTATGAGGGATGACAGTTCATCAGAGCAACAGCTTGGGGGAAGAAACTGTCTCTGTCTGGAGGTTTTAGCGTACAGAGCTCTGTAGCGCCGTCCAGAGGGGAGGAGTTCAAACAGACCGTGTCCTGGGTGCGAGGGGTCTGCAGAGATGTTACCTGCCCGTTTCCTGGTCCTGGACCGGTACAGGTCCTGGATAGATGGGAGGTTAGTCCAGATTATCCTCTCCGCAGACCTAATTAGACCCTCCAGGAATCCGCGATTCCGTGATCGCGGAACCTTTCGCGGATTTCACCGCTGTCCGTGGATTTACAGACCTTCCGTGGATTTCAATGTCTGGTGCAGAAAAATCACTTTTACTGGGGTTAATATTGCATATGTCCGCGCTGAATATGCAAATTATGCGGGGCTCGCTTGATTTCACTGCATCATCACCGCACATTTTCGCATAACGTTTGGAAAAAGGGGGGAGTGTTGTGAGTGACATGTCAGGACGCCCGGTCGCGACGTGCGGGACCCGCCCGGGGACCTCCGCACCCCTCCCAGAAACCGCCACCCCCCAAACAGCAGCTCTCACCCGCGGGGGTGAGAGGAAAAAGGGAGAGGAAAAAGAGAGTCCACCGGCAGCCGCGCCCCCCGCTTGCGCGGTGGGACAGGCTGCCGGTGGACTCAGGTCTCCGCGCTGACCGCGCACCACTGCGCCCGCGAGGGCCGGCGGAGGCGGAGCTCCCATCCACTTGGGGGATAGTGGCGGCAGACGTGTGGGGTGACGGAGCTCCGGCTCGTCCCCCTCGTCGCGCCGGTGCGACCGGCAATCACCCGAGCACTGAGCCGCGGGCTGGAGGGAGAGAGGCGGCCGGCCCCCGGGCCGCCCCCGCCCCTCTCCTCTCCACCTGCTCTCCTTTTTTTTTCTCTTACGAGCTCAGATCAGACGAGACAGCCCGCTGAATTTAAGAGGGAAGAGCTCAGCGCCGAATCCGCAACTTCCTGCATATTTCGCATATTTTGCAACTTTCCGCATATTCCACGAGTTCCCGCATGTTCCGCAACTTCCAGCATATTCCGCAATTTCACCGCATAAAAGCACATAAAAAACCCCCACATTTAATCGCATAATCAAGGATTTTAGCCCGCGGAATCAAGGATTTTAGCCCGCGGAATCAAGGATTTTTGCCCGCGTTTTTCTGGAGGGTCTACCTAATTGTCCGTTGCAGTCTGTGCCTGTCTAGTTTGGTGGCCGATCCGAACCAGACAGTGGATGTTTGGATGGATTCTTGTTGCAGCATAGTTGCCTTATCCACAGTCCTCATGGATTAGGGCTAGATGATATGGTTTCAAAATTAAATATTTGATTTTATAAAAAATATTAAACCTGCGTTGCCTTAAAAAACGACGACGTAAAACGTTGACTTGCATAAAATGCGTTGCATGCCGCATGTACACAACACACTGACAATGGCGAGTACAAGTAGCATACGTTAATCGAATTAAACTTCTACCTCTTAAAGCCGCTCAGTAAAATCGAAATATCGTATCACAGCAGCACAACCGCCATGCGTGAGCATCTCAAGAAAACATCCTGCGGTTCTCAAACTTTAAAGTGACGACACTAAAATAATATATAAAAATGTACATAATTATTGACAGGAAACGCATTAGCTGCATAAATGTAGGTTGTTGTTTTATAGTTTTTACGTGTAAGTCGTGGTTTAATCATTTTCTGGTGTAAAAAATGAAACGATGATGCTAACAGCTTTCCTTGTTCAAAGTGTTCCAGCCTATTTGGGTGTCTTTTTTTGAGCACTTAAAACTAAACAATATTAATTTCTATTATGTCATATTTGTGCTGTCTGTCAATATAACAGTTGGCAAAAATACATCCCTCTTTTTGCGATCACCTGGTAAAAGATCATTTAAGTTTAAAAAAAGTAACTACATATTCAACGTGAATTGTGCAGTGTTTATGCTTGTGATGGAAAACCATTGAAACTCACAACATTGGGCAGAATTTATGTTAGAATTATATATAGTGTTTTACACTTTTAGAGCTTTGAATTAATTATTTTAGAATTTATGGAGATTGTTCTGACTAAACCAAATGATGCCCTAAGACACTTTTGCGTCAGGTTTATGTATGAAATTTTATTTTATTTTTTTACATTTTAAAGTAAAAAATTGTGAGAATGGTGAAATGTAGTATTTATTGACATTTAAAGGAGCTTGAGGCAGGATTTATGAAAAAAATGTGTATACGTTTTAAGTCTTCTAGTAATAATGTCAGATGAAGCGTTCCAAACCAAAAAGAATGAGCCCTCTAGTGTATCTCTCCTTTGCCTTGAACAGGCTGTGTACTGCAAAATGCGCTGCAATTCTGGGCCCGAATTTCCCGCGCTGTCCTGCGGATGTGACGTCAAATGACGCTGCATGCGCGTTCTCCCGTGCCGGCTTCGCCGTTGGCTGCAGTACCCCCGACGGTCGTCGTGGCGCTAATGAGTCTCATTTCTTATTTTTGCCTCAAGCTCCTTTAAGGGAAAGAATTTGAAAAAAAAAAAAGATTAATCTAAAAAAATAATTGTTATATTAATCGAGTAATGTAGAAAATAATCGATCATTAGTGACAGCCTTAAAAAATATGTATAAAATGATTAAGTGAAGATGACTTTGATATTTTAATGAATAAGTTCAATGTGAACTGTCATACTTAAGTTTTAGCTTGATAAGCATTTGGGTGAACTCGAGCTTTAATGTCTGGTACAGTAATGTAACGTGACTGTGATGGCGTTCCACCGGGTTTAGCTAACTAATGGGACACTGGAAAATTGATGCTCTTAGCGCATGTTTTACGGGTTCACCCGTCTTGAACATCTCTCACAGACTTCTCCCCCTCATTTAAGATGCTGCTACCATTAGTTACCTTGCCATGGACTGCAGACAAATTTTACAGAAGACAGCAGTTTGCACAACAGTCTCACACTAACCTGCCTCTTGTTTAACACACTAAAATACATTTACAGGGCTTTTAATTTCAGGTGCCATGAACTATTGATGGCAATAAACAAACTAAAGCAGGCAACCCCCCCTCTCTCTTAACAATGCTGACAGCTATATTGTAGAATTGTCTTTTGCCTGAAGAGAACGGTTATCGAACTGCGAGTGATTATTGTTGATAAAAGTGAATTGTTTTACATTTTTCAAACATTGCCATAAACTATACATTTGAACCAATCAATAAAATTGATTGAACACCCTGCTATATGGGTATTCTCATCTTTTCTTGATCTCATGGCAGTTTTGTCTATTTAACCAGACTCACAATTTATATGAAGCATACCAATGCTATTAAAAATGCTTAGTAACTAGAAATTATTTTCATGTTTCCTATCATTGTGTAAAATGTTGAAGATGTTTAAGTGCCACTCACAGTAGCACTACCAGAGTTGAAATATTAATTTCACCCTGGACTGTGCATTGTTCAGAGTACTAAAATTTTAAGTGCTTGTTAAGTACAGACATCAATTTTGCAATAGAGAAGAGGAATAGCGCAGATTTGTATGACGCACTTGCTGACTTGCATCTCTGTACATACTTGCTAAACATGATGAAGTTGACGTAATGTGCTATGCTGTCTTGAGTAATCCCTGGTTATTACTCAGCTTGTTTCTTCATGGGGATCCTTGAATAAAAGCCGAGCACATGTATAAAAGCCATGCTGTCAGTTTGACTGAACCACTTCAGGCTTTGTAGCTGAGACACAAAACACAATTGCTGATTTGCTGTCAGTGCTTTGTTGGCAGTTGTACTGTTAAATCCTGTCAAGAACTTGGGGAAATTAAGATGTCTCAAAAATGCTTTCATTTTTTTCCATTCAGAACCAAATCTGTCATTAATCCTTGAAGGATAAAGAAATTGAGTTTTGAATACAGTGAATTAGACCATCCATTTTCCTTTCAGCCCTTGAAAATACTGTTGGTGCTTCATTCTAAAAATAAAGTCAGACTATTTTTTAATGATGATAGTGGCGGAATCCATTTTTCTGGAGCCAGATCAAAGTGGCTCTATACATCGTACGTCATTGATGTCTGTTCCTTTGGGCTTGTGCTCTTGGAGCTTAAACCCTCAGACTCTTTGAATGCAAATTATTGCCACTTTTTACCCTCTAGCTAAACTGTGCCCTTCACAAACAACCCCTGCTTTTTTAAGTCTTAACTTCCAAGCATCTTGTGCACTTCTTTGCCAACCCTTAGACAAGTTGGTGGACAGTCATATCCTGATGTCCCATCAGGCTGGAGCTTGTCTCGACTCTGACTGTGCCTCAGCCTGAGTAATGAAGACATGTTAGTAGGGGGGTGGCTTCTTTCTGACTACTTGTGTTTAGGGGTGGGTATTGGGAAGGACCTCACGATACGATACGCATCACGATACTTGAGCCACGATACGATACACATTGCGATATCCCGATTATTATATTCTACATAGTTCACCGAAAAATTTAAAAATGCATTACACATCTTAAAATCCAAGTTGTATATATGTACATCAGATGATAGTGATGGATCTTAAAATCCGAGTTGCACGTTCATCAGATTATAGTGACAATTCATGGGACAAACTGAGTCAAAACAATGTTTTATTATAACTATACAAGCTAAAGTTACAACATATTTGTATATGTTTTTCATATTATTTACATCATATGAAATTAACATTAAATTTAGTATGAGGTTGCTTTAATTATGTGGCAAATGATAATAAACACAAGAAAGATGGTACTAAAACCAAGGACAGGCACAGTGATCAGTCAGTATAGATATAAATCCATAAATAAATAAACCTCTGTCCATTGTTTTTCATTTTTTAAGGACAGGCAATTGTGTTATATAAAAAATAAATTATAAAATGAAATAAAACCTGAAATAAAACCTGAGCTCAGTGCAGGGCCCTCCCAGGGTTGGTAGAGAGTGGCAATGCCCAGGACTGTCACTTAGGTAGGAGCACTGGGTGATATAATGGGAAAAAGATCGGGGATTAAAAAAAAAAAAAAAAAAATCGATATTCAAATTTTGAATATCGATATTGAATCGGCTGGAAAAGTATCGCGATATATTGCCATATCGATATTTTTGCCCACCCCTACTTGTGTTGTACTTTATCCTTCCTGCCACCTGCCGAATGTTCTCTAATTAAGACACCATCTTTGCCTTCCAGATTATGTAGCAGCTGGATCATTACCGTGCAGTCAGGTGGCATGCTTTCCATGTATTGAGTGGATCACTTTTCATTAACCTGTGTCTTTGTGTCATGACCTCCCCTGGCCACCAGAAAGCTTGTTTTGCTTCATCATTGGCTTGACCCATTCATTTAGAGCATTAGTAAGAATTTATTTTTGTGTAATATGGGTACTAGTACCGTTTTCATTAGTAGGCTAGGGAAAACCATCAATCTGTGCTTTTGAACGGAGAGGACATTTTTTGGTATTAAAAGAAAAAAGTAAGTTATAGCTTGGTGTCTCATTTCGAGTCCAGTAATATGAAATATCACTTCATGTTAGACAGTTTTTTTTTAATTTGTTTTATTCAACCAGCAATTAATTGATACATTTTGAAATGTTATGTATTTATAATTTTCGGGTCCAATTTAAAAAAGTAAGCAGGCAGCATCACCAGACAGCGTCAGCAGCCTCCGTGACGTTTGTGATGTTGTGATGCCAAGTTCCCACGGTGCCTGGCTCTTCAGGCACCATCCGTGCGATAGTGTTGAATTGCTTCTGTGAGTTGTTATAAACTGTGGCGAGCCATGTGGAGGGCATGATGGAAATAGTTGTTGGTATATATTGTATAGCTGGCAAAATAATCAACTGATTAGTCAACTACCAAAATAATCGTGAGTTGCAGCTGTGGTCTCCAGCTGAGCAGTCGGAGCATCCTTACACCTGCACCACAGCAACATATGTAACAGATGTCAGCTGTAACACCTGTAGTAACAGTGTGGCACTTCTATAAAAGCTGTACCTGTGGCCTGTGAGAGAGATGGAGCATTTTAGTTGTACTACAGAAATTCAAACGGAGAACATGCAAATTGATATATAAAAAAACAACAAAAATGTTATATTTAAGTATATTAATTTCTTGGGGAAAACCTGCTGTCATTAACAGCTTATGAGTCACCTTTTATTTCAGTTACAGGGTGGGGTTACCTTGTGAATGATTTGTTTCTTTTTTGTGATGGGGAACTGCTATGAGCGATTATGAGTCACCTGTCAGTTCAGTCAAGTAATTAATAAGCCTGCTCATGACTTCAGACTTGAGAGAGTTGCCTTTATGACCTCTGTATTTTTACGTTTTTTTGCAGTCATAATAAAGAACTAATGAATCAAGAGTAAAGGTGCAGAATGGAGAGGAACTGAGTGAATAAGTGAGGGTAATTAACACATTTTTGTCTCTTCTAAATGAACAGACTCCCATAATGTTTAACAGATAAATGTCTTAAAAAGAAAATCTTACTTGCTGCCCTAATACAGTAGTATAATATTACAGTCCTGATGGTATCAAAACCCGAATCTGAACAATATTAAGCGTAATAAGCAGAGGCGTATACATCTCCCTCAGAAGACGATCTAATGCAGTCTAGATGAATGCATGTTATGTTGATTCAGTTGGAAGCGTTTCGCAAATCCCCCATCTCTTAAGAATAGTTTGTTTTTTTTAGTTGTTTTTTTAAATTCATTTGTCAACATAACTATACCTTACCAACTCTATTTATCAAGCACTTTGAAACAACTACAGGTGAAACAAAGTGCTGCACATAACTGAATACTAAGAACTATAAAAGGCTATGAGAAACATAAAACAAATAAAAACAGAAATAAAACTAGACGTAAGAACAACTGAAATTCAACACAATAAAACAGACTTAAACACCTACGAGTAAATAAGGAGACTAAGTCTCGCTGAGGTTGAAAGCCAAAGAATAAGGTATTTTTATGTCTTCGAAGGCGCACCATTAGCAAAATCGCAGTCAAAGTTATAGATGTGGTACTCTGCTTCAAACCTACTCTGTATTTCCCGCGGTGCTCAGCCGGCGGCCTGTATGTCCCAGGAGGACCAGATTCCCCCACCCCCCTCAATGTTTCAATTGCAATTATACTGTTCTGTTAAATTTCACATGCATCTCATATTTAGATGCTTAAGCATAATTACCGATGTTTCTGAACTTTGCACTGTCCTTGCAGAGAGACGGAGAAATATCAGCTTTGTGTGATTACATGTTTCACCTTTAATGTTGAAGTCTGTTTCCTAAACATTTAGATTTTAGTTGTTGTTCCAAGGTCATGTTCCCAAGATGCCAATATACTATGATCTTAAACACTTATTTGTCCAAATGTCCTTGTGAAAAAACATGCAAAAGGACCTACTTTTTTGAAAAGTAAAAAAAAAAAAAAACGGGTTAAATGCCATAGTACAGGTCATTACACACAAATGTTATGCTTGCAAGATACAGTATTTGAGCAATTGAGTGCCATCAGAACAGTTTTATTCCCTGCTTAATGGTGCATAATCAAGTTAACACATGCTCTCTCTCTCACACACGCACGCACTAGTGTTGGCAGGCTTAATCAAGAGAAAAACCCCACAACTTAAGGATTCCTCACTCTCCTGAGGAGCAGTCGTTCCTCCCACCCCACCCGGCCTTAGACTTATTGCTCATCATTATACTTAGTTTTTCACCATTCTCATGTTCACATAATGAGTACATGTAACTTTTGGCCTTTCTACTTCATCTATTTTAGGACGGGGTTTGCAGTGTGCCGAGAGGGACAGTGAGACAGGTTTTGGCTGGCTGTATGCTGCACAACACGGCTAACGCACATATCACAGTGGGCAGTTTGCAAGATGACGCTAGCTGGCTTGTTTACGGCAGAGGCTCCGTTTAGGGGAGGAAGAGGAGGCAGGGAAGCTAGCAAGCTGCAGGGAAGAAAGTAGTGGTGTGTGCTCCCCTTGAGAGAGTTGGAATTCCTCCTGAGCCATTCCCCCATTTGGCTGGCAGTTGTGAAAACAATTGCCTGGCATTTACTCTCCGTGCAGATGGACTCCCAGCTATGAGTCAGCTTTGAGAGCAGCGAGTGGCGGAGAAAGTGGTGGGCTTGTGATCCCCAGCATGCGCTGTACAAGAATACTTGACTAAGACACTTTGTTAACCTTGTGCAAATTCCACAGAGCTGCTTTCTCACTCATGTCTCCCTTTTTTTTCATGGTTGCAGAGAATTGTCTTCTAACTAGAAGGTTGGCGGATAAATCCCTAGCCATGTCATGTGTTGAAGTGTCCTTGGGCAGGACATTGAATTTTGCACTGCCTCCAACTTCCAAAATGTGCTCAATGAGTGTTAAATGAGATTTTATTTTAAGATATATGGAGTCTAAAATATGTGCTGCTGTATATACTGTTTAATAGAAATGCTTTAAAGCAACTGTGTTTTTTGTGAACGATTTAATGAGAGATTCAGCTTTGTAGGATCTGAATAAGGTTAAAAGGACACAAGACCGTTAACCATTTTCATTCTCTGCAGCGTATCTGACATATAATCCAGATGACAAAAAAAAACAACGTTGGGACCCTGTAAAAAGTAAATGTGCTATGATTTGCAAATCTCAGAGCCATATTTTATTCAATATAGAACATGAAAGATTATTAAATGTTAAAAGTGAGGAAGGTAACCAGATACCAGAAACCAGTCTTAACGCCTGGATGACTCTAGTGTTAAGACATGCTTTTATAATGGGTATAGTGTGCGGTTTAGCATTGTCTTGCAGAACAATACAAGACTTTCCCTGAAAGTTGTTTTCTTGATGGAAGTGTGCATTAGGGCTGGGCGATTGACCTCAAATCAATATCACGATAAATTGGGCATATTTACCTTGATAATGATAAATGTATGATAACCTTTGGGCAGCAATAAAAAAATTCTATTTTCAGATTGGCTGATTGGCCGGTAACTCCAGACGGCTGCTCTGAGTTGAGAGCTCAGCGCACAGTAGCGTGCCGTGACTCATTTGTAAGATAGGCTGTTGGAGTTACTGTGCGCTGAAGTTAATTTCTCAGCATAAGAAATGCCATGTGTGGTGTGAGTGTGTGAACTTGTTGAAATGCACGAGTCTCACACTAGACAGCCCTGTTATGTCGGCTGCTTCTTCGTTTGAACCATCAGCCATTTTCTTGGGTCTCCCTTCTCTTTCAGACTGGATGGGTCACGTGATCACACACGCTGTACACCGTCTTAAAGGGGAATGAAAATGGTCTATATGCACACAGTCAAAACAGACAAAAAGATGTTTATTTTATTTTTATAATCAAAACACCAAATTTACAGACATGGGAAAATTGACGTCAGTCATCGCGGTGAATGTCGGTAACGGTACATTTTCGGTTTATCGCCTAGGCCTAGTGTGCATTGTTTTAAAACCTGTAACAAGCATTTCAGCATTGATGTTTCATTTCTAGATGTGAAAACGGCAGACGCCATAGGCACCAATGACCTCCCATACGAAGTGCAAGTCAGGTGGTCCTTTTTCTCTTTAGTCAGGGCGCTGCAGTATCCATGGTTAAAGAATTGAAAAACATTTAAATGGAAAATTAAGTTTTTTTTCATTTTCTTTTCTTCCCCTAGCTTGGTAGATCAGTCATGCCACTGACCTCCTCTGAATGAACCCAATGCTCAAGCATCTTTGAGACTTTTTTTGCCGTCAAATTGAAAATGAGCTATTATTTTTGATGAACAAATAATACATTTTATGTTATTTATTCATTTTACATTTTACACTGTCCTATATTTTTGGAGATGTTATTTTACATTCCCTCACTACCAGGTTTTACTCCATGAATCAAAGACTAGATGGCTGACTAATGAAAACATGTCTGTCTCCTGTTTCTGCAGAGTTGACTCACAGAAGATGCAATGCTAATGTCCTGAGCTGAGGCAGTCCAGACTTCATCCCCACTCCGCCCTGTCCGTTTTCACTCCTGGGGTGCTTTTGATCCATCACCAAGAACCAGCAGTAAGGACCTCTACCTTTCCCCTCCCCCCATTCCCTCCTGCCCAGCCTGCCGTCAACATGACGTCGGAGCTGGAGAGCAGCCTGACCTCCATGGATTGGCTTCCTCAGCTGACCATGCAGGCAGCCATCCGCAAGGCTGATGCCCAGAATACCCACGGTCCAGGCATGGGCAAGAAGAGTACTATGCTCGATCACAACACCACGTTGGATCAGGAGGAGGTGCAGCAGCACAAGGATGGCAAGCCTCCCTACAGCTATGCCAGTCTCATCACATTTGCTATCAACAGCTCGCCAAAGAAAAAGATGACACTGAGCGAAATCTACCAGTGGATCTGTGATAACTTTCCGTACTACAGGGAAGCGGGCAGTGGCTGGAAGGTAAGCAAATATAAACGTCTATCCTAAATTCTATGCAGATTGAATTGTTGGAGCTCACATACAACAATAATGATCGCAAGTTATACCTGGGCTTTTGATGTTTGCACTGGGTCACAGTTTTCTCATTTTAGGGGAAAATCAGTGCAGCGGTTTGCTTGAACAGAGATGCATGCACTCACGCTGTTCATTTACAGCTGCATTTCACAACAATGAACAGTAAAAGCAAGGATAAAAGAATGTAATTGTTCCATTATTTATTTAGTCATCCCCTGTGATTTTGTAAATATACTTATATATATATATTAGTTTATTCAATATTGTATTTATTATTTTTTTAATTTGTTTAATTATATATATATATATATATATATATATATATAAATATAAATATTTTTGAAAATAGACCACAGTCAGTCATATATATGGTGTAGAATTTTCGCCTTTTGATTTCTATATCTGTTACTTTTTAATTTTATCTTCATTTATGAAAGTTCTCCTTTGGTTTTACATTTCATGATGAGCTCTTGATATTTGTGTAGGGTTGAAATTGAAAATCCATTGTTTTGCGGGTGCTTCGTATCTTCAACATGTTGTGAAAGCTTAAAGGGAAACCATGAGTGTTGTACTTCTCTGAATGAAAAATGGTGCAGCCCTAAGAGAAGCGTATGAAGTGTAAAACCCTGGATTAATATTCAGAGAAGTGGCCCCTATCTGTGCAAGCACAGACTAAATAGCCCATTCATGGGTGGTATTATTCATTGCAGATGCCTTGATAAGAGAAGGCCATTATGCAGAAGGAGAAAGCCAGTGCTGTGTCATCATCTCAAGGAGCCCATGATATACTGAGATGAAACTATGCTGATTGCCTTTTAAAGGGCCCAGATGGAAATTGATATTAGAATGAGTTTTCCAATCAGTTGCCGTTTATTGGAAATAGAATCCTAGGCAGTGCTTTATTGCAGTCAGACAAGATGTATGAAGCCTATTTCCTGGGGCGTCAAGATTTGGCGTGTACAGGCTGCATGGAGGTGTGTGTGTGAGTGTAGCTCGGGGAGAGATGAGAAAACATGTGTTATTAGAAATGGATTGTGTTTTTTTTTTAGAGATTTCGTGGAAAGGCCTTTTGTATGGAAATTAATTGATTCATTCTGTAACCGTTGTTCCTTGTTTTCCTTTGATTATACCTTATTTAGTTGTCAGGAACACAGCTGTATACGTGTTGCCTTGATTTGAGTTATAGGCATTCCTCCTCTTTAATGATACTTTCTACTTTTTTTATTCAATTCATTGTTAAAAATTGAGTGTCAAATGTTTTTCTACACCTTGGTATGAGCTTCCAGGAGTACCTTGACTTGGTGGTGTTGAATTGGATTGATGCTGATGTGCCCTTTTATCACAAACTGACAGAATTTTTTTTACGTTTTTAAGGAAATGTCTGCAACATACTTACAAAAGCAATGTTTTCATCGCAGCTATTTTAGACTCTACTCGGGCGCCCTCTTGCACAAGGTGCAGCTCTCTTAAAAACTGTGTTGCATCTTTTGCACCACACACTTTCACGGCACGGCAAATGCAGGCTGATGTGAAATTGGAGATTAAGATGAAGATGATGGATTCTACTCTGAAGGGTAGTGTGGTGTCACACTACCCTTTCAAATCTGAGCCACTCACCAAATAACATATTTTCAGACTGGGGATTCCCCAAACAAAGTTGACAGGGTTTACTTTGAGTTTGAGTTGAGTTTGAGTATCCCCTTCATGCAAACATGAAGAAAATTAATTTATCTATTGATCTATGTGTCAGACTCACTTCAGACCATGTCAGATTTGAATAAAACAATGACTGCTCTTTCACTGATTAATCTTTGAAGTGAACATAGTTAATTTATTTTTTCTTTTAGGTATTTGGACGTAATTGCTCATAAGTCTTGTGTGACTGACCAACCCAATTTAAATAAAATTTAAATAAAGCATAGAATTTAGGTGACATTTAGTCACAACAGTGGGAATGCATACTTTTCATACATTAAAGAGTGGGTGGCGCTAATGAGAGTCATACCGATTCTGGTGGCAGGATTGACGTGATGTTCTACCCACTGAGTTACAGTTCGACTTTGAGTAATGCTTAAATGAGGAAGCTGTGTCGAGATTGAGTGATGTGGCTGGCATTGTATTTTTAATATGTTGTTAAAAATATGCCCTTTCCTATGGTAAGTAAGTATGGTTATATGACGACTAGGCTTAGGCGGTATTACGGTAATACCGTATACTGTCGGTGTCTAAAAACAGCAGCGGTATCATCTTCAATACCGTCATGAAAAAATGCAATGGACTTATATAAGAGATAACAATTACATATCAAATAAAAGTAATTTATTGCCTAAAATTGATTCTATGTCCAGTTATGTGTGGTTGAATTTTCAGTTTTAATTAAATAGTTGAATATGTTTTAGCCTACGTTTTAAGACTTTCCATAAAGTTTATGAACGTGATGTCATCACCTGACAGCGCGGAGCGGAGAGAGACGCACTGGGAGAAAGATGGCAGGTCGCACACCGAGTGTCAAAAAAGAAAACAACCTCGAACTAACAAAGTCAATAAAAACTGCAATTCTAAAAAAGCTGGAGGCCAAGTATGAATTTGTTGAAACCCGTCACCATCAACCATGGAGAGCTGCTCATATCACAGATCAGCTGCAGTATTGACTCAGTGAGGGCAGTCACCTGTTGCAGGGAACACGTCTGCTTCTTTTGCAGAAAAGGCTCCACGGTGGCTCTTCTTCGGACTGAATGCATTTAATTTAAAAAAAAAATTTCAGGCACAGTCAGACATAACGTAAAAGCTCTCTTTTAAAGCCAAAATAGGCTTAATGTCTTACCAAGGCGAGTCCGTTTCGTTCAACGTTCGTTCACGTGCTTTCTCTTCAAATGCATCGTGCATTACCAACATACTCCCGTGATAGCAAGGTCTGCTTTGCAAAACTTGCAAGTAAGCTTTTTATCTACTGTATCGAGGCTAAAATACTCCCAAACTTTTAAAATTTTGTTACATGCAGCTGCTGTACAGGACGCAGTCATTTTTGTTTAACCGCTACCGCTCGGCTGAGACGCAGAGATTGTATTGGAGTGAGACGCCTCACTCAATTGGAAAAAAACGTCTGGCGACAATTGTCGACAATGGAATTCATTGTCGACAATTTTGATTATCAATTTGTGTCGACAACGTTGACGAATCGTTGCATCCCTAATCAGAAGTAGAGCTGGGGCGGGTCTTTGACGGCAGCAGGGCGCAGAGCGGTGTGTTTCAGCCTGTCGGAATACGAATCACCGATTTCAAGATGGAGAGAAAAAATTCATGAAGTCGGGAGAGGATGATTTGGCCGCTAAAAGACTGAAAATTAAATGGCACTGGGCATGGATGGAAGAAATGGGCGGAGACGGCAGGTGTTACGGTAGCTGGTGCCAGAAGAGAGCCAGGTGCTTGCTTTTACAGCCCTGCTCTAAAAAGCTACTGTACGCCAGTAGCGGGAAAAAAGTTGTACCTCGCCACGAAGGTACCGGGAGCAACAGCTGATGTACCGGCGCCAATGGCCGACCGGGTTTGTGATGCGAACATCCGTCTGTGCTCGTTCATTGCTGAACAGCTCAACCGCTTGTAAATCTATGTAAAAAGTTAGCTGTTGATAAAAAAGCTTTGACGAACCTGACCATTTCTAATCAGCATGCCAGTTACAGTATATGAATACTCATGGCATACATACTTGTCAAGTTTTGGATTTAAAAATAAGGGAAATTTTCCGCCACCCGCTGTCCAAGTAGCCCAACCGAGGTCCATTATTACATTTTAGGACAGGTTTACAAGATATTTAAAATATCTACCTGTCAATAACTTACAAACTACAGTTAAGTGCCCTTTATGTACCTTTGTTGACACTGAAATGCTGTTGACATTCCTATGTATGCAATTCCTATAATAGAGTCTAAATGAAAACACAAAGGGGAATTAAAGCACATTTATTTATTTTAAATATTTTTAGTTTATATACAAATTGATTGTCTTCAAGTGAAACATTTTCTTTGAATTTGTCATTGTCACTCATGTGGGTCTCTGGCTCCCATTTTTAGATATATTTACATGAAGTCTTCGCTTTTCTGGCAGAAATGTCATCTTTCTCATTACATCCATCCTCTGATTTGTTGTTCTGAGGCTATCAGAAGCTCAGAGGCTATCAGAAGCTCAAAAAGAGTGTTTTCATTAAACATTGATGAAGCCACCAGCCAGAGCATGGACAAAATTATGAATGTACTTGTTTCACTTTTTTCATGATGATACGGCCAGAGTAACTCAACATCTGGCAAGCAGAAAAGTTAATCTTGCCCGTGCTTCAGCACTTATGCTGGAACTAGTCCTGCAGTCTTATGAGCTTGAGTGAAAACAAGTCACAAGTATTCTACAGGACAATTGTGCCGTTATGAAGGGAAAGAGGACTGGACTTGAGACACAAGCTAGGAGGGAGAACCCCAGCAGCAGCACCCCCTCACCTCCTCTCTTTTATTCTTCAACTGTTGCACTGTAGGTGTTTTGCAAATAAAAATAAATAAATAGTGGAAGTTATCTCTCTCTCTCTCTCTCTCTCTATCCATCTATCCATCTATCTATCTATCTATAGCCTGCCTGAGTTTCACCTGCCCTTATAACATTATGACCTTTAATTTAAAATATTCATTTTTTAGGGTGCTTTCAGACCTGTGCCCCGTTTGTTTTGTTCCGATTCAGGGGCTAAATCGATACAGTTTTCTTAAGTTGTAAGCCATGATCAGCAATATTAAAATAATAAAAGGCTTGCAATATTTCAGTTGATTTGTAATGAATCCAGAATGTATGACATTTTTGCATTACAGAAAATAAAGAACTTTATCACAATATTAAAATTTTCTGAGACAGTCCTGTATGTGCTACCGGCGCAAGAGTGGATTGCTCTGCCGCCGAGCTCAGCGGCGCCTGCCGCAGGGTTTGCACCGCGCCTGCCTGCCCGAATTGAACATTTATTAATTTCCCTGTGCCGCGCTGTGACATCTTCGGCACATCCAATAGGAGAGAAGGGAGAAGAGAGAGAGAAGGGAGAAGAGAGAAAGTTGTGTCCAATAGGAGAGAAGGTGGTGGAGGCTGCGCTGACTCACTCCAAACGCAATGCTCCCTCGAATGGAATCGGGTCGAGACCACCTCTCCTAGGCGATCTCGGCTCGCTTGTTTTGTCCCGCATCCGAGCGCGATTGCTGTGTTCATTTATACCAAACTAACCGATCTTTAGGGGGAAACGCTCCCTGTTTCGGAACAACTGCTCCAAACGGGACAGGTGTGAAAGCACCCTTAGATTGTAGGTCATCTCATACCCTGTCAAACACAATGACAACTAGCGAAACTTGATATCAAAAGCATAGTGAGAAGGAAAATAATATTCAAATTATGTCATTTTTGTTGCTTGCCAAATTGCCGAGCGAATGTGCCCCAGCGCCCGGAAAAAAGTTCAGGCTCAGGATCTTTTTTTACTTCAAGCCCTGCATTATGCAACATAAACGTCACCAGCGTCATGTGTGCGACCTGTGTTTACAATTTGTTTGGCTACTGTAGTTACTCGTGTTATTTGTTGATGTTTTTTTCCAGGATTCTGATTGGCTAGCATGACTTTATGCTTCTCGTTACACTGCCGCTGTAGGTTTGGCTGCTCATAGCACCTTAACAGCATATGTATGCGGGTTCGTGTAAATGAAGAGATTTTGAAAACGATCTGATGAGGGGGGAAATACCCATTTTTGTAAATACCCGACTATGTGTAAACGTGGCCTTAGACGACAGACGTTGATGCCTTTTGAAAGCCATAGTTATTTTGGGACCAGAACGTTGTGGTCATCAGTAGTATTAAAGTAATTTAATTTTAGTTCTGGCTTCATGTCTTAAACATTTATATATAGATTCATCGAGAAGAAACAAAAGAAAACGACCAATACCATAGTTGTACATGGCAATTTTACATAGAAACGTATTCATTATACATGTACGTACAGTCATGACAGGTGAGAAAGATTTGACGTAATTTCAATGATGGCTTGAGTAAAAGCGCAAGTAATAGAATTAGTCATAGCGGGAGATTTACGCTCTTCATGCACTTTCAAGATCAGTGATAGCGTGCGCAGATGAACAGATTCCTCCCTGCATGTGGGTTGCAACTGTAGAAATACCCTCACATTAGAAGTGAGAGAAACCACATCACTCTAACCAGGATGCTTTACAGCACAGGAAACAAAGAAACAGTGGTTTGTAGATGGGCTCATAGGCAACAACCATGCGTCACTACTCCCCGCCACCCCAGTTCTTGTTAATGGCATCTTTTACCTGTCAAAGTTTTTCTGAGAATCTTAAGTGACACAAATAATGGATATAAGATTATATTGTATTTTTTATTTATTTTTTTCTAGGTATGTATTAAAAATATGAATTCTTTTGACTGCATGAGTCATCCAAATGAAATCCATTATTAAACCGTTTCCGTGCCTGGGGCTTTTGAATGAGCTCCAGTAGCCTTAGGTTTGTTCCCTAAATTTAGTTTTCAAAAAACTTTAACATCCCATCACACACACATTTTTATCTAGAGCCGGAGATAAAAGCCTGGGAAAGTGTTCTCTCCTAATCGTCAAGATAACAAAATTCCTAGATGTTCAAAGATTTGCAGCACTGCTCAAAAACGTACAATAAAACAAAATATAAGTGCAAGAATGAGGTGTCATATCTGCTTTGTTTACTATTAGGCCTACTTAATACTTTAAGCTTTAAAAGAGTTAAAATAAATGGGACCTCTATACTGAAAATAAATCAAATTTTTCAATAAATTTAACTAGTTTATGTGGCTTTCTTCCTTTCATTGGCACAGGGGGTTGATGTTGTTTCGTACTTGTCGCCTTGCTCAATGCATTGCTACGATCGTATAGGTTCCTTGTGTGACGATTCTGACCTTTTGTAACTATTTTGTTCACCATCCTTAAAGCATAACTTGCACATAATTGTATTCATGTTTATTTATCACCTCTAAGGTAATTAATGCTCCTACGTTGAAACGCCAAATAGACATGCCCCCCCCATACTGTAATTGCACCTGTGCACCTCAAACTTTGTCTTTGTTCTTTGGACAGTCATTGACATAAAACGCAAAGTTCTTCCATAGTAGTACCTGGAAAAAGGCTTTTCAAAAGGCTTTTCAAGTTCCCTTTTCTCTACATTTTCGAGATTACCTCTCGTCATTTAAAGCACTTATAATCCACACATCTGCACTGCACTTGGGGAAAAAAATCAATCCAAGACTCGCATGACATGCCATGGAGAGGGGCGCGATATGTATGGCCCTGGATTATTCGTGATCTGTTATAGCTCTACTGTTCAGGCATACACTTGGAGTATTAACTGTATGCCTGCAGCACTACTATGATGTGAACCCACCTATAGTGTCACTGAGTATTCATGTTTGTACTTGGTGATTATCATGGGTGAATGTGGGTCAAATGTAGTCCTGGCTCTTCTTATTCCCCTAGAGACGTCAGCTGCTGCAATTGGAGACTCGACATCTTCTTTCGTGTGTTCTGAATGATAGTGCAAGCTGTGCCTCCGAGACCAGACATGGCTAATCTCGGCACCAGCAACTCATTTAATCATATCAATAAAACTCCATTTGCCTCTACTTTGAAGAAATATCAGGAAGTGCTGTCAATAAAAACTGAAATCTTCAAGGTCAAAAAATATGAATGTTTCCTTCAAGAGTAGAGAACATGTGCCTGGTATCTATGAGCAAACAATTAGTTGGTGCTCTTCCTCACACCGTCTCTGAGGCACGTTTGATTCATGTTTTGCTGATTTGTTAAAGCATGTTGTGCATGATTCAACTTGTGTGCCTTAGCTTCCATGTCTTTCTCCTCTCATGTACAGTTTTTTTTTCTTTTTTATTTGCCAAATTGCTTGGATATGTCTGACTTGCTAAGAAATTTTAAAGCGGATTTGTCCGATGTCTGTTTGGAGCTCTTTACTATAATGCAATGTATCCTCTTTGTCCTAATAGATATCTGTAGTTCAGTCTCTTGAATTTCAAAGCGGTCACGGGCAATGGAAGATGACCCAGATAACTACTTTGAGATTAAAAGTTAATCTCAGAAAACGTCCTTAACATAAGGTCTATGTAATTTGTTCCTTAATCTTTGCAGAATGATATAGACTCTGTGTATATACTATTGGTATAATGTTACTGTATTACTATACTGTCTGTACCATACTATACTAATAGTACTGCATAATGACTTTGGGCGTATTTTTAAACGTTTCTCAAAAACAAACAAACAAAAAGGAAAAAACTGAAACACATTTTGACCTCCGTGCTCATCTCTTCTCATCTCCTTGTCGGATCACTTCAAGCTAAGTGTATAAATTCCCCTCTGCATTTCTTCCAGGTGATGAATGCCAAACACAGTCTGGATCAATCCCCAAACCGTTTTCAAAATGCTTGAAATGTGAAAAGTGAACTTGAACTGTTGAAATTGTTGTTGCTGGCACAACTTTTCTCTTCCACACCTGTGTACACGAAAACAGAATGAGTTGGAAGGGAATCTAGGTTATTGCTGATTGCCTGACAAACACAGAAACTGTCTGCATTTTACACCACAGTCCATAGCTCTCATATGGCGATGCTAACGGGGAAATGTAGCTTTGCTCTGTAAATCTTTGTGTGTAGATATGGGGCACAGAGCTGTCTCCTGCAGAGGCCCTGGACCTTGCTTTGATCTCATTATAAAATGCAAATACACAGTACCCTAAACAGATCAAAGGTTCAACTTCCCATGGGATCTGAGGCTTAATAATAGTAGCCCGAAGCAGCTTTCTATTTTTTAAAGAAGCGATTTGGGTAGCCACTGGTCCTTCAGGACATTATTTACTCTGGAGATAATGTTCCTGCTTCTAACTAGTGACTCACTGCAGCTCAGAAAATCCTTGCTACTTGTGGTTATTTGAATAAGATTGGGCAGGTATGAGCATTTGTACCTTCTGCCCTATCTCCCACTTCAAGCTTAGGTTTGTGAAGCCTGAAATCTGAAAGTGTAAAATTATTGCTTTGGCGCTAGACTCTCTGATACCTTCATCTGGTCTGTTAGTCTGCGTCATCATTAAACTGCAAAGCATGGATTTGAATTTTCAGGACTGGGGTGAATTTTTGGGCAGCAGACAAATATGTAGAGATGATTTATATGTTTTTTTATCTTCCAAATCCCACTTCCAAATTGATCCTGAATTTTTCTCTTTTTTTTTTTTTTTTTTAAAGCTGTTTCATTTTAACCTTGGCGAAGATGCAGGTTGAAAGATGAGCTTTTACAGCCATGTAGAGACAGCGATGTGTCTGCCTGCTGGCCTGCTACAGACTTGTTCAGTTTGTGGGAGAGGTAGTGATTCACTGAACCGCTAGTTGGATTTGACTGTGAGGCGGGTTCCCATGTCAGGAAGCTCCAGCCTGGCCATCCGCCCACCAGCATCACCTTGCACCCGCCTACCGGTGCCCCACCGCTCACGCTCTGGCCCTTAGAGTGGGTGGGGAGAGCAAGCTGGCAAACCTTGGCATTGATACATTTTGGCAGGAGCGCGTGTCCCCACACTCCACTGAGTGAAGTGCTGACTGCAGTGCAGTACATAAAAGGCCTCAGGCTTCCATTGCTTCCTTTAGTGGCATGCAGCAGGCCTGTTCAGAGATATTGGCGATAGATTCATTTGAAACTGTAGCTGTCCCTTTAACAGCCAATGCAATGGTCTCACTGTGTCCATTCTGCATGTATATGATCTCTGTTATCATTTTAAGCACTCATTAACTTTTATCAGCTCGTTCCCATCTGCTCTTTTTGCTCTGTTAAATGTGATGCAACAGTCGGTTGTAAAACCTGTTGATCATGGTCATTGATTGATTCTGAGAACTTCCTGCTCTGTGATAATAAAATCTGTTGTAGTCGATATCTGACTAAGACACAGCCATGCTGAAATCATTCATAGTGCAGGTTATAATGGAAAATAAACTGCTGCTTCCGACTCATATTCTTGAACAGAAGTTCAGGGTTTTGGGGAAAAAATATTTTAATTAACTTGTATGGTTTAAGACGTGCTCTTCAGTTGGTAATGATGGAGAAATAAGAGGCTAATGCTGGTGGGTGTCTCTTCCCAGGTGTGTTTGTTTTTGGTCGTTATCTCGGTTGAATAGAGGTTTCAGTGTGAGAACTATTGAGCAGCGTTACGTCTTCAGCTGACTGGCATTAATCAAGCACATGCAATGTAATAACTGGGTCAAGAGGTTTGGATGTGGACCTGTCCATTCATGAGACATCAGCAGACCTGTATTTTGAAGCACAACTTGGCTTGAAACCTCCCCTGATGTTAAAGTTATTCAATGCCAAAAAAAAGGAAACACTTTTCAGAAAAAAACTTATAACTGGAAAAATCATTAACCTATTCTTAACTTCTTAAGACTTAATAAATAACTGTTTAACTGTTATCTTCCTGTATTTTGACTTGGCTGTCCCAATCAGTTGACTTCTCACCCTAATCGGTTTCATACTTTCTACTTCAATCAACAGCTAGTTTGACAGCAGAAATCTATACAAAAAGAGCCTTTTTAATGCTTTGAAAAAACCAAACAAATACTTCAATATTCCCACATCGCTGTCTCAGTAATACACTGTAAAACGTTTCATTCAGCATTTCATTCAGAGTTGGTGGCAATCCACAGCTGTTTTAGAGACAGGAGAGGGGGGGAAAAAACTGTTTTGTCACTGAATTTAATGAGCGATCCTTAAGCTGCTGAAAGAGCACAGTTCACACAAGCTTTACAGATCGGACTTTATCTATTATGGAATCATTAGTTTAGCTTAGAGACAGGAGTAAAATAAAACCCTGCTGATCAGAAAATGGCTAATCCAAGTGCAGTGTCAGATTTGAAAAATGTCTCAGTAATGTAAGACTTCTCAGTTGTGAATATCACCCTACCTTTTGTTTACATTGGGATCACAGATGGTTCCTTTTAAAATAGCATCCTGTATGTACACTGATTTTTGCCCTGACAAGGAGTAGTAGAAAGGAGAGAGGTTCACCGATGCATTCTGCTTTCTATAAATACAGTTCTTGGAGTCCGCTTTCAGCACTGATTCTGGCCGGTTAAATTAATCTAATTTGAGCAGCTACTGGTGTGACTGTCTCCCTGTACACAACATGCACTGTAGAAAGTCCAAATTCTTCTCAGCTGTTTCTTTTAACTATTTAAAAAAAATATTTCACTATGTGGGTGAACTATTTTTTTTTTGGTAACTTCTTGTTTTTAATGTAATTAATAATATTCATAATTATGGCAGCCTGCTCTCCCTTAAGAGCAGTTGCCTTCTGTGAAGCTTGCAGCTAATTGATCTGCCAGCACTGTAGCTCACACAGGATTTCCTTTTTAGAAATGAAAGGGAAAGAGGCTGGTGGACTAATTAGCGGAGGCTAGAGAAGGATCTTTAAAAAAAAAAAGAAAAAAAAACAGAAGTCTGATCTGGTCAAAGGTCTCTAGCTTCACTGATTTAAGCCCTCTTATGAATATCCACTCAGGGTGACTGGGAACTCACCCGTGCTGTCTGACACGATGAATTTGGGTCATTTCCATCTTATAGGAATTTTAAAAGGAGCAGACTGGCCTGGTGATTGGCATGTTGATAAAATCTGCATGGCAAGTAATTATCATGGAAGATGTCTGGCAAATGGTATTTGATTTCATCTTTGTTTTCATCCACCCTCACCCTTCTCAGGCAATTATTTAATCCCTGTCACCCTCTGTGCCAATCTCCCACAGCTAATGGCTTCACTCTGCTCTTTGCAATCCTTGCCACCCCCCCCCCCCTTTTTTTTTTTTGAAAGAAAGGCTAACAGCCTTGTTTCTTTCTGTGACTCTGCTGATTGATGTTTACAGCAGCTTATTGAGAGATGTTCCTATTGCAGAAAAGGTTTTTTTTTTCTTTATATTTTGTTCTCTGCGTCATCAGGAAACTAGGATGACTGTGTCTTATAGCAGAGTGATATTTGATCATCCTGCTGGTGTGTCCTCAGTGGGGTCAGTGGTCTGTGAGAAGGGGGACAGTGACACAGCTGTGGCAGCCGAGTGGAACCAGTGATGGATTATATGCCAGAATGAGCTACTCTGCCCTCCCAAGCGCCGGTATTGACGGGTACATCTCTTGCTCCTAACATTCGGCATCAGGAGGGCTAATCACAGGTCATGCTAGCCACAAATTTGATATGTGAATATTGCTCCTGTAATAACTCATTTGTCAACGTCACATCTGAATGAGCACATTTCTAGACACACATTATAAAGTGGAGCTTGCTGTAATGAACAAATGTTGAAACAAAATATTTTCAACCACAGCTCAATGCTGTATATATCACACATTTTCAAATACATTTTCAGTAATGTTAGCTCCTCATGAGATAACTTCATTAGAGTCCTGGTTTTTAACTGGTTGTAGGATTTTTGTATTATTCATTGCTCAAACTATGCAGAGGTTTGTATTTGTATTCTGGAATTCAATTGTAAAAAATACGTGTCTAACTGAGCCCATACAGTTATTGTATAGGCTCTTTTCTAATGGTATGTTAATTGTTTTATGAATGTGTGTGTTCATGTGTGTGATCACAGTGATTATAATCCAAGCCCTGGGTCTAAGCCCTTCAGCCTGTGCTCCAACAGCCGCAAGGCCACAGCCTCTCCTCCCTAGTTAATTGCATCTGAATTAGTCCATTAATGTGGCCATGTAGAGGGATGAAAGGGTGCACAGAGGTGTCTGGCCTCTTTTGACCACTGCAATGTATTATTAATGGGTCGGCAAGTCTGGCAGCTCCGCATTAACTTGGCTAATGGACTGTGGGGTGGGTCTCTGATTCCCTTTCAGAAGGAAATCAAATCTAATACATATTAGGGGGAAAAGCTTTTCTTAGGCTTTGGTGTGCATTGGTGCAGCAATGGCCATGGCTGAAGGCATTATGTTTTCAGGTTACCGAAACATTTTCCTAAATGTGATATATCAGGAATCCCTTGAGGGAGGTGTGTGTGTGCGTGTGTTCAAATATCACACTGTTAATTCAACAACTACAAATCTGACTTGACTCACACCTGGTAACACATACATGGTGATGTAACATGAACTCCATCAGTGACATTAACAGACTTAAATACCAGCAATGCCTTCATTTGACTTATGATAACTTATGAAAAATTTAGATATCCTGTAGCCAAACTTTTCAACTACATGCCTTTTATCTGTGATAATGGGCTGCTAGACCAAGTTGTTGTTTTTCTTAAAGTTCATCTTCTGGTTTAAATAAATGAAAGATAACTGATTGAGTGTCTGAGCTGCAACTGAGGCCTCTGTTGATTTATATCTCAAGATTTGTTCCCGTCTGCTGCCATTTTAATGCAGTGCAGTGTGCATGTTACAGTTTTGTGCATTTCTAAAGTAAAACGAAGCATTAACAAATAAGTAACCAATATCTGAATTCTGACATTGAATAGATTGTTGTAGCCAAATAATCCATGTATTTCTTCTTGTCTAAGAAAGGCTCAAATCCGTTTTTAGAATTCATCTTTTTTGAATTTGTGCTCCAAAACATAGCAATTTATGGGTTTTCAGGGAGAGAGAGAGAGGAGAGAGACGGAGGGGACGCACGCACACTGAAGTTGAAAGCACACAAGGTTTTCTGTGAAGTTATTTTATGTCTAACTAAGTGAACAGTTGGCGCTACCCTGTCACCATTAGTAGCTATAGTCATATTTTCATTGTTGGTGTGCACTGTAGTCGGTAGGCTGCTGTAAGCTATTGTCAGAGGGTAGCATCAGAGGCTCCTCTTCTGGCTGATAATTAAGTGGCGTACTGACAAACGGCTTTCATCAGATCCCTCATGCGGAACTGAGAGCATGCGAAGGCTTTCAGGGAGGATAAACCAGAGGACGTCACTTTGCCTCCAATCTTTCATGGCCTTATGCTGCCTCTGCAGTGGAGGCGTAAGGGAAAGAAAAAGGTCCTGTAAAGCAGAAGAGAAAAGTGTGAGCCAGCGTTGCTCAAAGAAGACGACTCAGGTTACAGCACTGAATAAAGCCCTTGTCTTTATTGTCAGTCACTTCTACGCTAGTTTTCCTTTTTGCCTCAATCGTAATTATTAATTTTTGTCATGCCAGGCCTGATGCTACTGAATAGTTGGACAGATTTTTAGGTTTTCACTTAATACTATTAACACAGTGGCAGCAAGTGCAGGCTTTACATTGCTTCTATGACCCTATCAGCCAATAAGGTTGTCACTTAGCAGCTAATGTGTAGACTTTAAGTATCAATTTTAGTTTTATTTAGCATATATAACTTGGCAGCAGTACAAATTAAAAAAAGAAAGCTATAATTTGCATTTAAGTATGTTTTATCACTGTAGTAAGGAAAAATACTTTTATTAACACATGAATAGTGAGATTATGAATAAAGAGAGAGGGTGTTTTTTTCATATCATATATATATATATATATATATATATATATATATATATATAACTTATATATATAACTTATATCAATTTTCACACCATATATCCAGTGTGAATTTTAGTCTTTTGATATGTTGTTACAGTTTAAAGAGTAAAGTTAAATAACTGTCAGTCCAACGCTTGGTCAGTCCTGGTCTGAACAGCTAATCACCCCTTGGACATGGTCGGTTTAATAGGCGTCACTCCTGAGATAATTTAATTTGTCCATATTTCAGACATTTCCTTTTTTATCAACAGTATTGACTGTTTTACTGGTAATATAATCCCTTAAACTCTGCTCCATCTTCATTTCTTGAGAATGCTTCCTGGTTCATTGCCAGTGACAATCCCAGTGAAGGTCAGGGATGTTCTGAAATAATCCATTTAATGGAATTATACTACAATTCTGCATGCTGCACCATGCAATAGTGTAGCAAGTATAGCAACACCAGGGGTTTAATAAAACACTTCTACTGTGTGTAGTTTGGTTTTGAGTTAGAGTGGGATAGACACAAATATTGGCAAAAAAGCAAGGGAGACAAAGACAAACAGCTCTCTGAGGGACTGTGATCAAATAGACCTCATACGAGTGGCTTGGGGCTTTTGTCATAGTGTGACCTGTCATTCAGTGTTGCATTAAGGGAGTTTTTTTTTTTTTCATTTCCCGCAGCTTTTCCGATCTACAGTAAACTATTCCCAATTTAAAAGAGGAATGCTTGAATTTCAAACCTAGTATTCAAGTCATTGCTTTAACCTCGAGTGTGCCTAGAAAATAATACCAAAGTAGTTTTTTTTTTCTCCTCTTTTTAATTTCTACAGGTCCCTTCCAAGGTTGACCTTAAAGAAAGCTACAGTTAACAAAAGGAATTTAGATGCAATACTTTCATGAAATTGAGTTCAGAGCATTTGTGGTGGAACTTTTTGGTCTTTAACCCCTTTGCCTCTATTGAAAAGGGAATATCCTTGGTGCAGCATTCTTAAACGTGTTATATGACACAAGGGAACTGCGCGGCTTTTGTGTTGATTCAGCCCATTGTCGGAGCTCTATAGGATGCAGCATCCTTGGATTACTTGTAGGAAAATTACTTTGACGGATAAAATTGGATAGCCTCGCTTACTAAGGTGTTGACAGTTTCTGCACAGCCAGTGTAGGCAGGTACGCTTCAACTCTACTTTTATTACGGGTTCACATCTTTTCATTAATGTGTGTCATAAAATGGTTAATACGTTTGAAGCTTGGCCCAATATGGCTTTTTGTCATTATCAATCATGTATATTAGTCTATAGTGTTTAGCTTGCCAGCAGTTTGAACGTATGGAGCTTGCCTCTGGAAAAAAGACACCTGTGGAGGCTGACGCAAGCCACTGACCTGTGTTATCTTCTCAGCTGGCTTCCCTGTAGTTGCTGCTGATGTTTGACAGCTTTGTTTTTGTTATTTTATTTATTTATTTAAAAATGCTGGGGAAGTGGATTGGTTGGGAAAGTTTTGACTAACCATCAGTCATACCTGCCACATATCTCACTACCGTGAGTGCTTAAGAAAGTTTTTTGTATTTTGCAGCATATATTCCCACTACTCCCATAGTCCTCTTTTTGAGTCCACACATGTAATCCCTTATTGGACTAATTTCTTTCTTGCATGTATTGCCCTCATTAAATGATTTTACCAGTGAAAAATGAGTTTAATTTAGCAAAATAGTCGCCGTTGGGGGCGGGATTGAGAGAATACAATTTCCCCATACTGTCATGTCTTCCTGCAAAAGTGGCTGAGTTTTAATTACTGTAATACCTCAGAGTATTACTTTATAACCTATGTGAAGATGGTAAAAGTCAGTCTTCAGTTTGATTTTCCTATTGGGCCTGTTTTTTGTTTTTTTTTACTTTTTTTTTTACTAAGATCAGAGACTGAGAAGCATGCCAACACATTACTACGAGATATCAAGGGAGGCAGATCAAATATCTTTGAAGATGGTTAAAAAAAAAAAAAATGAAAGATGAAAGTTTTTATAGTTGACTTCATTGGTATTTGGCTGTAGGTCTCTCAACAGCTTCACTGGATGTTTGAGAGTTTTGTGGCATATTGGGCAGCGTATGCTGACATACTGCTTAAGTCTTACATTATTTTATCAGAGAAGGAGGAGGTTGCCATATTCCTTAAGCCTTTAAGTCATGTTAAATGGAACTTAATGTTTTAACAGATGTTTTAGTTTAAGCTCTTTGTTCCTGCAGCCCAGGAACCATTTTCATAGGCCACCACTGAAACTTCAGACTTGACTAATGTTTGCTCCATGATCTTTTTGTGGCTGTTTTGTGAAGGTGTGTTGCAAAACAAGGGGAACAGTTGTTTCAAAGTTCCTGTTTGAGTGCCCTCCATTTCCATCACGCAGCAGGTTTCCACCTCATCGACTGCAAGACGTCAACGGCCTCGTTCCAATCTCCTTCGTGACAAAGCTCTTCTAAATAGTCTTGTAATTGTACCTGAACAAACTTACCTTTTGCTACCTGTGTCTGAGCAAGTTTTTTTTTCTTTCTTTCTTAAAGCAGTGCTTTGTTGAGCAAATACCGTGGCATCCCACATGCCTTCCCACACCCACTACAAATAGACAGTGAAGGTGCTACATTCCATGGCCTTGGTTGTGCATCCCTGAGGCTGAAGAGTATGTTCTGTGTTGGTGGGCATGACACGGGTTCCATACGAAATAACAAAAGCCTAAAAATACTGTAATCTACCTGTGTGTTTTTTATATCAGTACTGATTCACTTCCTGTTTCTTTTATTACGGCCTCGTTTGCTGCTCTGTTCTTAGTACTCTTTTCTGTCACGCATGTTCCTTCTTTCTGTTGCTTTCTGTCCCCATCTCTTTGCGTCTTATATCTAAATGTATTTAATATTATCTATGTTTTATTGTTTTTTTTTTACATTGTTTCTAATAAAAAATAAAATAACTCATAAAAATCGTGAGCTGACTCATTCAACGTAAGTTGTTAAAAAAAAAAAGAGGGAAAATTTGAGACAAATATTCTGGGTGTGAATTGTTTAAGGGAATCAGTTAAACTGAAAAGCCCTTTTAATAATGTGCAACAATGATTGCATCAAAAAAATACACAGTATGAGTAACTTAACTATTGTTCAAATCTTCTTTTAGTTGATTACTAGTATTAACAGTAATTTTGTCATCCTTGATTTAATGTGTTTTTGGTTTTCTGCATTTTTTTTTTCTTTTTGGTGAATACTTTTTAAATCTCATTATTCTTAGCAGAATTTGGTCCCTGTTAGTCATTTTTTAGTTTGGTCACGTGAAATTGAATGGGAATGTTTAAAGAAAAAATGGTGTAGGGAAAGTAACAATACCTTAGATACTTTCCAGTCAATTAAGAATAGCGTGGCTTAGCAGTCAATATGTTCTGATAACGTCTGCCCGTCTGGGATTCAGTGTAAATATAAATGAACGGAGAATCTCTTCCTCCGCACACTTCTCTGTTGTTGTTGGGTAACGCATGAGCCTCTGCATAACAACGATCACAGGCATGCTAGGTTTTCTTTGGTTGTAAATAATGACACAAATGGATTAACTGTGTGCACAATGCTGATTAAATCAGACTTCGTTTATTAATGTGCAATGAATCTCTTTCCCAAAGTTTGTGTTTGGGAAGAGAAACTCCCATTAATACATGTGAAACTATCTGTCGAACCTTTTCAGGTGCTTATTTACCTTTTTATTTATTTTATATATTATATGTATGTATGTATGTATGTATATATTTAGAGTGAATAGTGAGATGGATGTCGTCCCTAATCCTCACCTTACTATTTAAGATAAGATAAGAGATAAGATAAAACCTTTAATAGTCCCACGGAGGGTAAATTTGCAGTTTACAGCAGCAAAGGGGATAGTGCAAAAAACAAGAGGCATCAATAGAGAAGTAATAACACAGTAATAATAATAACACACTATAAACAGTAAACTGGTATATACAATAATAATAATAAGAAGAAGAAGAAAAATAAATAATAAGAAATTCTAGTATATAAAAAGATAACAGACGGATATATACAGATGGATATTTACTCTAATGCATGTTCTTTTCTTTAGAAATTAAAGTTAAAATCTGTTTTCTTTTAACTGCCTATATATCAGCTCCTGTTTTGGATGTCATGCTACTCTTTAACCACTGGTACTTGACATTGTTTAACTCAGACCTTTTTCCCACTCATTTCTGTGCAAGAGGGAATCACATTGATCAAAAAGGCAGAAAAACCAACAGGGTGTAAATTCTCATTCATTGTAGTTTGATCATTTCAAACTCTCTCTATGTCCTCAAGAATGTTTAGAGTAACCTTAAATTTTGACTGAAACCTCTTTCTCATCTAGAAGATTGCTGTTTTTCCTGTTTTAGGCTTTTTCTAAAGGCATGAAGTTGTACTCGGGTTGTGTGAAACTTACAGTAGCAGTTAGTTATTCCTGTTGGACCAAAGTGGCTGGTGGTGTTTGTCCCTGTGTCAAAACTGGTATATGTGTATACGCATGTTTCCATGAGCAACATGCAGAGTTCGCTCCCTTGGGTGCCTGACCATGTGCTCAGCGTGCCTCCTCCTACCCAGCTGTGAGGAGCAGGGCTCTGACATGGCCTGTCCCTTTAGCTCACTCTGAACGTTTGACACGCCGAAAGCAGAGGTCAGCCTGACCTACTTTTCCCTGGCGGCTCTTCTGCCGAGCTGCAGCGTTTCTCAGCGGGAGGGGGGGCAGCGAGGGCGGAGTCGCTTACGCCTCCACTGCTGTCCTGGTGTGTTAAATCACTGCCATTTGTGAGGAGACACATTCTAGTGTGTGCACACGTTTTTGTTTTTTGTAGGTGTGTAGGAGGGCATCCCACATACATTAACAAACACACACGCGGGCTTGTTCTGAGGTTGGACGTGAAGTGCTCTGTGGGGGTTGCAGGTAGATGCTGGGCACCACTTGGGCAGGACCCCTGCAGTGAGCTCTGTCTAACTCACTTTGTGTACAACTACTAACACCCTCTGACCTCTCCCACGTACTTCATTTCCCTTTACTGTAGATCTACAATTGTAACAACTTATAGCTGCCTGTCTGAAAGCAAATATTTCATACAAACCCTGATGGTACATTTTAGAGCTAAGATCCTCATCTTGGAGATCTAAGAGGTGTTGTATTATATTATCATATTTATACTGTATAACCAATGTTATCTTAATCTTTTTTACAGTATGTCTCCCCGTTTTGCATTGATGTTTTATTCTCTTCCAATCAGCAAATATGACTTATAAAATGTACTGTCACTGTTGACATGTTTCTGTTTTTATTTTCTAATCTTCCGCACTACTTGGCTCCATGCAACAATAGTGCTTTAAGTAGGGCTGGGGATCGATTCAAATGTCAAGATTCGATTCCGATTCTTAAGATTCAGAATCGATTATCAAGATTCGATTCCGATATTGATTTGGGTTAGTGTTATTAAAACTGTTTTTTGAGCTGTTGCATGAATTATATGAGTGTAGTTATGCAAAATATTACTAGAGACTACTTGAGATTAAACAGCAAATATTGGCAGCTAATGATGCTGTAAGGACCAATCAGCTCCCAGAATGCTGATAGAACTGCTTTCAGAAACATCATGTGGGTCAGAATTACTAAACAGATCCAGGGAGGAAACAGAGACGGATGAAATCGGTTTTATTTTTTTCCCACATTCCGTTTTTATTTGTTCCATTTTCGGTCTATTTTGGTTTTTAATTTTTGACCATTTGGTTTTTAGCATTTTTTGCAAATGTAACCCCAAGACAGTATATAAAGTAATGAAATATAGACAATTTATGCAATTATAACCTAACACTTTAATGTTTTCATACCTTTAAACATATTTAAAGGCAAAAACATGGCACCAGTTATTCTCGTGTCCAACAAAACATTCCTTTTTTGGGGATGAACAAAAAAATAACAAAGTTGTAAAGTAATGATGAAAAAAAATACATATATAAATAAAAAAAAAAAAAAAAAAAAAAAAATCAATCTTTAGACATATGAATCGATTTTTAGGAATTAATATGAGAATCGATTTAGAATTGGGAAATCGATTTTTTCAACACAGGCCTAGCTTTAAGCATAGTAAAAAGATTTGACCTTTATACATTGTGGGAAGCTGCAGGCCCAGGACCTAGCAAAAGTGGAGGAGAGCGAGGAATGCCGAGTTCATTAAAAAGTAAATTTTAGATGTAGCAGCAGGCCATGACTGCTTGGCTGTATCAATGATTTAGACCTAGCAGAAGGTCCTTAATGGATAGAGCCACCTCTCTGTGCAAGTTCTGCTGCTTCTATCCATCTGGCATTAAGTGGCACATGCACTCAGACACAGAGAGTCTGTAAAGGAAAATGTTTTAAATGACTTTAGTGTGTATGGCATTGTAAGGCTTGTATCAGAACCCCTCTTACTCAGACACTCTTCTGCTACAACGTGTGTCAGTGGTTTAAAGTAGCATGGAATGACTAAATTGGGAGCCTCTTATCGGTTTGTCACCATCCACTATGCATGACCACACTCGGTGCACGTTGTTTTATTCGTCCAGACTATTGCTGAACTTTGGCAGAGGGGGGTACGATGCAGCTAAAAGGACGAGACTTTTCACAGTGATTTTGTACCTGTCAGCTTTGGCAAAGAAGCTTGACATGGATGGACCTATTTGGACCTATTTGAAATGAATCAGAAAATTGTACTGCCATAGGTCCATTAGATTACTGTTACTGTCTTGCATGTGTATGTGTCAAATCGATTAAATGTATATACAATTCTGAGGACAAGGTATTGCCGGGCCATTGCAAGGCAAAATATTACTTCAAAGAAAAGTGCTGCACATGTGACTGATTTACATTCAGACCACATAAGAATTCTGATTACTGTGCAAGCCTGAGCTCTTCCTTATCTAGTTATGTAGAGATCTAATAAACATGTTACCAAAGGATATCATGGCCTGTGATGTGTTTTCAATTTTTTCTGGTAACACAGCCTAATGCAGCACATCTGCTTTTAATTAATGGTCATTATCAGCGTGTCATCAAGGTCATCACAAGTCTGTTATGTTGAAGCAGGGAAACATCTAAAACATGCATGACCGGGGTATTTGAGGACCAAAATTGGGAAGCACTGGCCTGATGTATATTTTATCTTACTGTATGCATGTGTCTTGTAAGAAATAAGATGGATAAATAGGTTAAACTCATGGTCAAAACATTCTAGCAGGTGTAGTAGGGCTGTTCGATTAATCGATTTTAAATCGTAATCGCGATTATGTAATTAGAACGATGTTAAAACGTGAAAATCGTAAAATCGATTTTTCACTTTTTAGGAGGGGGCGTTGTAACATGCCACCGGGCATCCCTCAAGCCAGATGCGGTAGACCGGCTCGTGTTCCTTGCAAAAAACTTGCAAATGTGAATAGCAAATGTAATGACTGACATTACACACCTCTACCTCCTTCATGGGTTGCATTATTATTTAGCATGCAAAGACCCAGTTTAGTTTAATTAGAAAATGTCTTGTTTTATTTAATTGGAAATATAACTTACTGTATGTTTGCAAGTGCTCATTTGCTGATTTTTTTTTTTCAGAGATAAAACTTTATATTTTATTATATTTTTTAAAACTTTTTTTCAACTTATTTTACAGAGTTTTGCACTTTATTCATTCATTTTTGGTTTAATAAGGGCAAAGTTTGCACTTAAAGCCCAATGGGGCAAATGTTCAATAAAAAAACAGCATATTTGAAATCATTTCTTTGCCTTTTGTCAATTCACAAAATAATCGTAATCGAAAATCGGATTTTGACGGAAAAAAAATCGAGATTTTATTTTTGGGCAAAATCGAACAGCCCTAAGGTGTAGTAATGAATCCTGCCCTTGTTTGGCATAAAATTAGAAGGTTTTGACCAGTTTCCAGGTGTTATAATCGGTGTATGTTGAAAAGCAGCAGGGGTGGGGCTGTGCTGGATATTGCTGGCATTTCAAACTAATTTAACCAGTGACATTGGGACATTTACCACCAGCATGTAATTCTCACCCCCTCCATGGTATAATTGCCTTGTCTGTTGCACTTTTGGGTGTTTCTCACTCTAAGAGCGCCATTCTTGGCTTATCTCTGCCATCCGTTAAACTAATCTGGGAATTCTACCGCTTTTTATCATAGCCATCTGTCAATACTAGTCCATAAAGTGTCTCAGAGAAACATGTGCATCCATTGGCTCTTGTAAGCCCCGAGGTGGTCTGGCTCCAGCTGGTTCTGAGAGTCTTGCTGTTGCTGGTTAACGCAGGCCTGAATCGGTGATCTCTGGCTCTTGTGGCTACATTAAGACCACCTCTTTTACCCTATCAGGCAGCTGGATGAACCTCCCTCTTCACCATTCTGGAGTAGCTTGTAACACTGTAATGAGTTAACTTTGTGAATGATCTACATAATTTATTTCCTGGCCCCACAGGAGGCTGCTGAAGCATTAATTAATATCAGGCACTGCCATCAGCAACCATCCCAGTGTGGGATTCCTTCTGTTTCCTATTTTTGGCACACATGGAATATGATATGTTGTGTAACCTAATCGCTGGCGAAAGATGTAGCTTTCTGGTGACTTTGTGCAGTAACTGAGCTACAGTTTTATTTTATATTACGAAACAAGCTGAATCTCAATGACATAAGCTGTGATTAAACCAAAATGACCCATACTTGCAGGTTACGTGCACCCAGTGCTGTAGATAGTGATGTTCTCTGCTGCTTTGTTTATTTTTGTGGATTTATTTATTTTATATGATAAAATGTATATTCTCTCACATCTCCACCTTTATCTCACTTTGTTTCCCACAGAACTCAATTCGGCACAATCTGTCTTTGAACAAATGTTTTCTCAAAGTGCCTCGCTCCAAAGATGACCCTGGAAAGGTAAGCCTGAGAAACATTATTTTAATTATGAATAGTTATGGTTGAATGCAAGTGCAAGAAAACATAGCTTGTTTAACATTTTATTTATGTCTAGTAAGTTGGAAGAATTCACAAGCCACTTTTGTGGATGTGTCTGTCTTGCTATCCCTGTGAGACAATTCCCTCTGAATTGCTGCCTGGAATCTAAACTGTTATGGAAGGGGCGTAAAGGCTACTATCTGTTACGAACTTACCACCTCCACACAACAGCATTTCAAATGCAAGATTAGATGGCAGATGTCAATGAGGAAAAAAGTCAGACTAGTAAAGTTTGAGGGAAGACGGCCAGGTTATGTCAGGAATCTGACAACCTAGAACAGGGGTCGGCAACCCGCGGCTCTAGAGCCGCATGCGGCTCTTTAGCGCCGCCCTAGTGGCTCCTGGAGCTTTTTCAATAATGTTTGACCTTTTTTTCTTTTTTTCTTCTTTTTTCTTTTTTTTCCTTTTCTCTTTTTTTCTTTTGTCTTTCTTTTTTCTTTTTTTTTCTTCCTTTTTCCTTTCCTTTTTAATCTCGACATTTCAACTTTTTTCTCAAATTTTCGACTTTTTTCTCAACATTTTGACTTTTTGCTTGAAGTCTTCCCCCATTAATAACTAATATAGATACATGCACAATGTGTTGCCTTCATTCTAAGGCTTACACAAGACTTTTCATTTTTTGCGGCTCCAGACATATTTGTTTTTAGCGTTTTTGGTCCAATATGGCTCTTTTAACATTTTGGGTTGCCGACCCCTGACCTAGAAGTATTGATAAATAAATAAAATAAAAAAACAACAAACTCATCGGCTCCCAGCTCGCTTCTGCCTCCCATTATTTTTCCTTTTTAAAAAGATGTATACTCCATGTTAATGATGACATTTGAGTCTCAGCAGGACCATCTACATTTGCTGTTTCAGCCCATTTACGTGACATTCTCCAGCAATAACAGCTGATATAAGTAGCGTCCCCCGATGGATGCTGTCGGTCACGAGGAAGGAGCTTATAGGCCTGCATTTACTGTGACAGTGAGTGCGCATAGGTCTAGCTTTATGTTGCCTAACCCAGATATCCTACCAGCACTTTCGTGCACTTTTGAGTACACGGAGAATATGCGTAGAGAACCACACTAATAGTTACAAACACATACATACATACATGCACACCAACACATGCATGGAGAGCCGCAGCAGGCTGTGTAGAGGAAGGGGACTGAATGCTAATTTCATGTTTTGCTGTAATCCTCTGATATCGACACTCCTGGGAGCTGCTCCACTAAATACAAAATAATCTATTGCTGTAAAGATCCCATTCCAAATGCATGGCCAACATGCTCGTATCCTTAATGTTTAATTTGAAATTTTCTTCACCCACCCCCCCGAAGAAAACTTCAAAGAGATGTTAGCTGGTCTTGATATGTTGCATCAATATTGTAATGTGGCAGGAATATGAGAACTGCTGGTTGGATGAGATAGGAGAGTCATGTTGCTCCTCTGTCTGACTCTCTCTTAGATGGTGTAAGCGATGACAGTTTATACCGTGCATACACACGTGCTGTCCAATAATGCAAGTAATATATGCAGCATCTGAAGCCTGCTGTTAATAATAATCCTTTTAATTGGTCGCGTGTTTTGGTCTGGAGTTGCAACAACTGTACGTTTTTGTTTGTCTTTCCTAAATTTTCATACAAAAGAGGAAGCAAATGATGTATTTCATGGTAATGTATGAAAATGAGCTGCGTCATTTAGAGGAAGAGAACAGGTAGTTTACATATGATATTGGGATGTGTGTGTGTTTGTTTTGTTTTTGTTTTTACTTTACAGAGGTTTTTGTTTTGTGACTGCAGCAAAGTATACTAGCTTTTCTCTATTTTGCCCTAAACTCAAAGAATACATATAACTTGGGTTTACAACAGCATATTGCAGAATTTCTGAATAATTTAATGGTTATTTATATGTTTTTTTTATTTTCCTGCAAACTCTCTGGGGGTGAGCGTAGGAAAATGCACAAACTCCTGTCCCACGAGGGCTGACTTTAAGTTTTCTCCCCTCTCAATTAGAAGAAACAGCAGCTAGCCTGGCTCTGTCTGACTTAATTTTGAGATGTCTGTACTTGTCCTCTGTATTTGACAGAGTTTAAGACATTTGGTTCACATGTGGAGACGGTGTGTCCCACCTTTTACACGTGATCTTTGTTGAAGCCTTTTGTTAAAGTTTATAATGAGGTTTCTGCTGTAACTATAGTCAGTCTCTATACGTAAGCATGTTTCTTTATCTTTTGTTGATTGCACTGTGAATTTCTTCCCTCAGAGGAAAATACTAATTGACCCCAAAGCTTCACATATTCTAAAATTTATAATTTTAAACCTCCTAATAAATATAGGTCAGCAGTTGCAGCAGCATAATGCGTGCGTGCGTGCGTGCGTGCGTGCGTGCGTGCGCGAGAGAAAACACACATACAATGCTCATTTCAATGTTTTTATTTCATTTTTATGATTTATTTTAAATTTATTTGGTTAATAATGTATATTGCAACAGTCAAACTTCCCTTTGGGATTTATAATATTCCATTCAACTTCATTTGATTCAAAATAACACATTGGATTCATTAAACGAGAGTAAGCTGTTGTACTTATTGCATTTTCTATGTAGAGATTTTAGAAGCAGCTTGGTCCATGTCCTCTCCTGTTTTCCAGATGATTTCTTATGGAAATATCAATTATTCTCTCTGCTAAGGAAGTCATTTTGAAGGTGTTGATCTCACCTTCTCTTGACGATTGAGATGTTATCATGGGTCATATAAATATTGAAAAGAAATTCAGAACTCCCCGAGCCTTAGGGTAGAAATCTAGTTTTTAACAACTGTAAGCAGCGTTCCTGTTGGCTTTGAGTAAGAACATTGTTGAAAAAATGAATTAAACAGGGATGAATGCAAAGATGAATAATGCAGCCTGGTAGTGGAGTTCACTAGCCACAGCCTGACCGTTCCCCCCCCGGTTAGCCTGGCTCAGAACTTGGAAAAGAGCAGCATGGCAGGACTAGTGCTGCCTCGGTTCCTTGACTGAGACAGTGAATCCTTCATTCTTGGCAACAGTGCTCTGATTTTAGCACCTGAGGCTGAGGAAGTACAGCTTCAAGAAAGGCTTAGCATCGTACCGCCACCAGCTGCCCTCACCAGCATCTCATTGAGGAGCGTTCGCAAAGAAAGTCAAAGTTCTCTTCTAACACCCACGTACAACATGCAAACACTAAACACTCATCTGGCTACTCCAATGAAGGTTTTGAAAGGTGCCAATGCAAAAAACAACAACAAATAAAACAAAAAATTCAGGTATTTATGGTGTGAAAGGGAAATGTTGAAATCCTGATTCAAGATTTTCAGGATTCAGTTTCCCACTGATGTAATGTGGGAAATACACCTGCTCTATAAGGCCTGTCTTTTGTTTGCAGGGCTCCTACTGGGCCATTGACACTAACCCAAAGGAGGATGCCTTGCCCACCCGGCCCAAGAAGAGGCCGCGGTCTGGAGAGCGGGTGAGTGTTGGAAGAAACTGCATACTCCCAAGAGGACACACTTTTATACTTAATCTATACCTTTCACGTCTGCTTGGGTCTGTATTTCTTTGGCTTTTCTTTGCCCTTCTACCTCAGTTTTCGTTTTTTTTTTTTCTCTCCGTGTTTTTCCCTCGTATACTCCATTTACTGTGCACATGCAGGTAAACACACACACCCCCACACTCGCATATGGTCTCACCAAGAGCTCATATCCCTGAATTCATGTAATTGCCTCTCCCTGCTAGCCTGTCATGCAGTGGGCCCCTTATTAATAAGCGATGCCCCAGGCAGCCATTACAGGCCATACATTACATTTTGCAAACACATTTTTAACAAACATCAATTAATGCAGAGCTGTGTGTGCCCGCTATTCTGAACAGGGGCTTTTGTCTTTAACTATGCATGAGTTTTCTCCACTGTTACAAACGGCTGTAGAGGTTTGTAGAGAGCAGCTCAGATTGACCTGGCTCTTGGCCATCCCAGTGCACAGGGCTCTTGTCTCCTCCTTTCCCACAATGTGGCTGACCAGAGGCTACGATGAGGAGAGGTTCTCTCCAGCTGACGGAGATGCCCGTTCACTCGCCACACACATTTGTCTCTTATGTGTCTCTTTTAGTCAGAAGACTATCACTTGAATTCACCTAACAACTTTGTTTCTGGTGTGGCGATTAACGTACAACACATTTGGAGTTAATATAATGGTTCACGATATACCGTCCAAAAAATTCCTCACGATAAGAATCTGTCATCTCGCGGTAAAAACGATAAATTCCCTTTGATAAAGTTTTTGTGTAAAAATGATTTATGGTTCTGCGTTAAATCCACAACGGGAAGGAAGGAAGGAAGGAAGGAAGGAAGGAAGGAAGGAAGGAAGGAAGGAAGGAAGGAAGGAAGGAAGGAAGGAAGGAAGGAAGGAAGGAAGGAAGGAAGGAAGGAAGGAAGGAAGGAAGGAAGGAAGGAAGGAAGGAAGGAAGGAAGGAAGGAAGGAAGGAAGGAAGGAAGGAAGGAAGGAAGGAAGGAAGGAAGGAAGGAAGGAAGGAAGGAAGGAAGGAAGGAAGGAAGGAAGGAAGGAAGAAAAGAAGGAAGGAGAGCAGGAGGAAAGAAGGAAGGAAGGGAAAAAAGAAGGAAGGAGAGCAGGAGGAAAGAAGGAAGGAAGGGAAAAAAGAAGGAAGGAGAGCAGGAGGAAAGAAGGAAGGAAGGGAAAAAAGAAGGAAGGAAGGAAGGAAGAAAAGGGGAGAAGGGAGAAGACAAGAAAAGGAGGAAGGAAGGGAGAAAAGAGGAAGGGAAGAGGGAAGGAGAGAGCAGGAGGAAAGAAGGTAGGAAGGAAGGAAGGAAGGAAATGAGCCAGAAAAGAAAGAAAGAAAGAAAGAAAGAAAGAAAGAAAGAAAGAAAGAAAGAAAGAAAGAAAGAAAGAAAGAAAGAAAGAAAGAAAGAAAGAAAGAAAGAAAGAAAGAAAGAAAGAAAGAAAGAAAGAAAGAAAGAAAGAAAGAAAGTCCCGTTGATGAGGTTTTTGTGTAACAAACATGGCGGATCTGAGAGCGAGATAGATTTATAGTTGTAAAGGTGGAGTTGAATTGGTATTTTTTAATCGTTATCGGGATAAATGCCGGAAATTATCGTGATACATTTTTTTAGTCCATACCGCCCATCCCTAGCGAGCATGTCAAAACAGTATCACCTTCCTCCGGATTCAGTTTTGTTCATTTCAGCAAGAAGCTAAAGAATATACCAAGGGAGTGTTTTCTTAAATGTACACACTCTGTACATACCCCCCACCACCACCACCACGGTCGCTACCATCTGGCCACAAGGCATTCTGTTAAGTCGCATACATTGAAATGTAGTTGGGTTTTTTTTTTTAAATCTCATATATGTTTATCATGAATTAAAAATGGTATGGTGGGCAACCAATCCTCTTAGGGTAAGCAGTTTTGGGAGACAGGCATGGCAAAGTTATCTGCCGCAACAGTGTCTCGGTATACTGCGAGACGAGGGCATATACAGTATGTGTATACTGGCTGTTTAGTGGAGAAGTGACAGGTGGGGGGCTGGGGGGGAGCTGCGTGTCTCCATCTTTTGAGAAAGCACTGTTCGAATGTGACCTAAATAAAGGTGTTGCTCTGTCATATGAAAATAGTTTAAGTGTCTTGGCCATATATCTAGTGATTTTTTTTTTTTTTTTTTGTTACCAGCTTTATGTAGGTTGATCCATTCAGCCTGCAGTAGTGAGATCGCATGTGTTTAATAATTGGATTGTGTTGAATTATTTTTGTTCTGCCTCCTTACCCTGCCCCCAATCTCCATAGGCTTCCACGCCGTACAGCCTGGATTCAGAGCCTTTGGTGATGGACTGTATGATCTCTGGAAGTGCCTCTCCAACGCTGGCAATCAACACTGTGACTAACAAGGTACTACAGCCAGCCATGCAGCCTCCAGCTCCAACACACACCTGGCTACACGGCTGCACCCTGACCCCACCCACTTCTGCAACCACCTACAGCACTGTTCCCCACAGAGAGAGGCACACTCTTGTAGAGGGAGATGCAGGGGCACACACACACACACACACACACACACACAAGCATATGCTCATGTGCCTAAAGCTTCTCTTCACTGCAACCCACATCAAAATACACAACTATGTGCCCTGTTGTATTTTCTTTCCTTTACAACAATGAACAACAGGATCTTGCTATCCTCAATTTGAAAATATGAGGCTCATACTTTATTGTTGTGATACACCCAACATTTTATTTATTTTGTATATATATATTTGTATATATATATACATTTATTTTCTGCTCACTTGGAAACACTTGAACATCATAAAGCAAAGCTACAGGGACTGTTAGCTGTGAGTGTGTGGCTCACTCTGAAATTTAAATAGGCTTTTTAACCTTAAGCTCTCATCCTCTGGGCCCAGTGGGGGCAGCTCTCAGGAGTACTTTTAAAAAGCCTACAAGAGTCGCTTATTCATTTGCTGCAAGCATTACAAAAAAAATGTTTTTTGCCTGAACAGGAGTGTTCGTCGGAAATATGAGTTGGTGTCGGTGTGCGTGTGTCAGGGGCTCTTCACGTTCTGAGTATGAGGCAGAAAGTCTGAGCATATGTCTGCTTGTGCTCCCCAACTCATGTGCACATGTATCGGAGAGTATGTTAGTGTTTCAGCTTGTTTTAACAAATGTCAGTGAGTACTAGCTGGGGGCTGTTTCAGACATGGCAGTTTTTTTTATTTTCTGTGGCAGAAAGATTCCTGGGCACCGGTGTGCAGGAAGATGACCCTTTTGCTCATTGACTTCTACAAACAAGTGCTTTCCGCAGCCCCAGCACCCACTAGCATTGACTAAATAATGAAGCGCTGATGTGAAGTGCTGGCGGTTAAATCCAGATTGCCATCAAATGCTCCCAGTAAAATGGCTTAGGAGAGCAACAAGCAGAAGAAACAACAGAGCACAAAACCTCTACTTTGTGATGATAAAAGACATTTTTTCCCCCTTCATCTGTCAAGAACTGTTTTGGCGGTAAAGTTAACAGAAGACAAAGTGGAATAGCAACACATCTAAGACTCCAACTCCTTGGAGAGAGCTTGTTTCTCACTGCCTTACACCGTAAACATACGACGGGCCACGCCTCTTTCGGTACAGCGTGCCAAACCACAGGAATTCCCTCTCTCTGTTTTTCTATTCCAGTCTCTCGCATCATTCCCGCCTTCCTAGATAGGCCAATGGAGAGGCTGGCAGTGTGACTACTGAACCAGCAAGAACCTCTCTCTTCTCGACATTCCTCACAAGATTGTTCTCTCTTTTTTTTTTTCTTTCCCCTTTTCTTTTTTTCCTCTTGCATTGACCCGCCACAACCACCACTACAGGTTCCTTTTTGAGACAGTCCTGCACGCTGGCGTGAACCTGATGAAACTTTGGCAGTGAAATGTGATGACGGTGGGAAAGAGGGGATTGTTGGAATTAAGGCTGCTGATGAGCAGTCTCTTTTTTTCTCTCTCTCTTCTCTCTTTTGCTCCGTCTGTTCAATCCAGCAAGCAGGGATTGTGCTGAACATTGGCTGGCATTGTTGGAAACACCTGGGCCAATCTTGCTTTGATTTTTATAATCCATGTCTCATGCTCTAGATTACCCCTCTCCCATGTAAAAGACACCTCTGGCTTTTTTAGTTAATTCGTTGCTAAGAATAGAACTCTGACTCGTTTGCCTACTAGCTGCACACCGTATTTACTCTGGAGCGGCTCCTGCCTGTGTTGGCATGTTTGTCTCTGTCCGTGTCCGTGTGTGTGCGTTCCTCTTGTGTGTAATTATTAAGTGTTTTTTTCTTTTCTCTCTTTTTTTTGGTCATACATTTGTGTATATTTATACGTATGTGGGTGAGATATTGTTTTGCGTTGAGACTCAGATGGGGCGAGTGGGTGTCTTCGCTCGGGGGATTCAGGGGTTCTATTCTGGGGAAACTATAGAACAGTAAGGTTTTGAACTCATCACACTTTATGGTCGAGTAGAGTAAAAATAGATTGTGGGTTAGAGACTTAAGACATAAAAGCCTGTTTTACGACTTCATTACACATAGCATTTATATTTCTGCGGCACGCTGCCTTTGATTAGCATCGTAGAACTGATTTTGTAGACGTGTTTAAGCCTTCGGTCTTAGCTGCTCATTGAGCTCTCCTTCATGCTAATGAACACTGGAGCCAAGCCCACAATAAGTGGTGAACGCTAGAGTTCCCTAATGAGCTTCTCTAACTACCCCCCTGTTCTGTTCTCCCTATTACTCACCTCTCTTCCACAAGCACACGAGTGTTGCCTGGATTCAGCATTTCCGGGTTTTTTTGTCGTTGTTTTTATAATTATTTCTCTCATTATTCCAGTACAGCAGCCACGCTAAAGGCTAAATATGATTAGGCTCTTGCTCTGTATCCTGGATTGGAACCAGAATGTTTGTCAGCTGGCCAAACATCAGTCAGAGCAGAGAAGCCAGTCAGGGCTGCCTGAGTTTTCTCACCTCCTTTGCGGCTTCTGTGGTAGCACGCTGTGGCTCGACAGAGAAGACGAGGCTTCAGTCCGCTGCTGCTGAGAGGCAGCCTGCTGGCAGGGCCCGGGCCAGCCTGAAGCTACTGCAACTGCTGTCTCATTGTGCTGAACACAGAGCCCACTCTGTTCCACTCACAATGATGAGCTGAAGCCACCGTGTTGCACTCAGTCATGGATGGGCAGACACACGTACCCAAAACACACACCGGTCCAGGAATACTAGGCCTTTTCTTTTCCGAGGCATCCTTCTTTTCTCACAGAACAAAACTCATTTGTGCCGTTCTCTTCAGCTATCATTATCAGGATTGTTCTTACTGTTGTCTTAATTGTCTGACGGTGCAATTTATTTAGGAGATGTAGGGGGTAGGAATGGGCGATATTTTACCGTTCACGATAAACCGTCAAAAAAATTCCCCACGGTAAGAATTTGTCATCTCACGGTAAAAACGATAAATTCCCGTTGATGACGTTTTTGTGTAAAGTCGGATTTATGGTTCTGCGTTAAATCGACGCAGAACGTATGGGTGGGAAGGAAGGAAGGAAGGAAGGAAGGAAGGAAGGAAGGAAGGAAGGAAGGAAGGAAGGAAGGAAGGAAGGAAGGAAGGAAGGAAGGAAGGAAGGAAGGAAGGAAGGAAGGAAGGAAGGAAGGAAGGAAGGAAGGAAGGAAGGAAGGAAGGAAGGAAGGAAGGAAGGAAGGAAGGAAGGAAGGAAGGAAGGAAGGAAGGAAGGGGAGAAAACAAGGAAGGAAGGGGAGAAAACAAGGAAGGAAGGGGAGAAAACAAGGAAGGAAGGGGAGAAAACAAGGAAGGAAGGGGAGAAAACAAGGAAGGAAGGGGAGAAAACAAGGAAGGAAGGGGAGAAAACAAGGAAGGAAGGGGAGAAAACAAGGAAGGAAGGGGAGAAAACAAGGAAGGAAGGGGAGAAAACAAGGAAGGAAGGGGAGAAAACAAGGAAGGAAGGGGAGAAAACAAGGAAGGAAGGAAGGAAGGGGAGAAAACAAGGAAGGAAGGAAGGAAGGGGAGAAAACAAGGAAGGAAGGAAGGAAGGGGAGAAAACAAGGAAGGAAGGAAGGAAGGAAGGGGAGAAAACAAGGAAGGAAGGGGAGAAAACAAGGAAGGAAGGGAGAAAACAAGGAAGGAAGGAAGGAAGGGGAGAAAACAAGGAAGGAAGGAAGGAAGGGGAGAAAACAAGGAAGGAAGGGGAGAAAACAAGGAAGGAAGGGGAGAAACAAGGAAGGAAGGAAGGAAGGGGAGAAAACAAGGAAGGAAGGAAGGAAGGGGAGAAAACAAGGAAGGAAGGGGAGAAAACAAGGAAGGAAGGAAGGAAGGGGAGAAAACAAGGAAGGAAGGGGAGAAAACAAGGAAGGAAGGAAGGAAGGGGAGAAAACAAGGAAGGAAGGAAGGAAGGGGAGAAAACAAGGAAGGAAGGAAGGAAGGGGAGAAAACAAGGAAGGAAGGAAGGAAGGGGAGAAAAGAAGGAAGGAAGGAAGGAAGGGGAGAAAAGAAGGAAGGAAGGAAGGAAGGGGAGAAAAGAAGGAAGGAAGGAAGGAAGGAAGGGGAGAAAACAAGGAAAGAAGGAAGGGAAGGGGAGAAAACAAGGAAAGAAGGAAGGAAGGGGAGAAAACAAGGAAAGAAGGAAGGAAGGAAGGAAGGAAGGGGAGAAAACAAGGAAAGAAGGAAGGAAGGAAGGAAGGGGAGAAAACAAGGAAGGAAGGAAGGAAGGAAGGGGAGAAAACAAGGAAAGAAGGAAAGGAAGGAAGGAAGGAAGGGGAGAAAACAAGGAAGGAAGGAAGGAAGGAAGGAAGGAAGGAAGGAAGGGGAGAAAACAAGGAAGGAAGGAAGGGGAGAAAACAAGGAAGGAAGGAAGGAAGGAAGGAAGGAAGGAAGGAAGGAAGGAAGGAAGGAAGGAAGGAAGGGGAGAAAACAAGGAAAGAAGGAAGGAAGGAAGGAAGGAAGGAAGGAAGGAAGGGGAGAAAACAAGGAAAGAAGGAAGGAAGGAAGGGGAGAAAACAAGGAAAGAAGGAAGGAAGGAAGGAAGGAAATGAGCAAGAAGGAAGGAAGGAAGGAAGGAAGGAAGGAAGGAAGGAAGGAAGGAAGGAAGGAAGGAAGGAAGGAAGGAAGGAAGGAAATGAGCCTGAAAGAAAGAAGGAAGGAAATGAGCCTGAAAGAAAGAAGGAAGGAAGGAAGGAAGGAAGGAAGGAAATGAGCCTGAAAGAAAGAAGGAAGGAAGGAAGGAAGGAAGGAAATGAGCCTGAAAGAAGGAAGGAAGGAAATGAGCCAGAAAGAAATGAGCCTGAAAGAAGGAAGGAAGGAAATGAGCCAGAAAGAAAGAAAGAAAGAAAGAAAGAAAGAAAGAAAGAAAGAAAGAAAGAAAGAAAGAAAGAAAGAAAGAAAGAAAGAAAGAAAGAAAGAAAGAAAGAAAGAAAGAAAGAAAGAAAGAAAGAAAGAAAGAAAGATTCCCATTGATGACGTTTTTGTGTAACAAACTGAGAGCGAGATAGATTCATAGTTAAAAAGATCGAGTTGAATTGGTATTTTTTTTATCGTCATTTTTATCGTTATCGGGATAAATGTCAGAAATTATCGTGATACATTTTTTAGTCCATACCGCCCATCCCTAGTAGGGGGACAGAACCTTGGTGGACAATAATTAAGATTGTCGTCCTGAAGTGTTTCAGCTAGTTACACTCCTACACTGAAAGGTCAGTGTCTCGGCTGCACTGAAATCCTTTGTTAGCTGTCCCAAACGGATTTGCGCTCGGTGAGCAGATGTGGCTGACATCGCCAGTGCTGTGACCTTTAGCGATGGGAATGTCTCAGCTGTCTCCCGGTCCCTTTACACATTTAGATAGAACCCATTTGGGATTGCGGAGGGTGTTGAACAGCATGCTGTGTTCCCCCACACACATTCAAGTACTGGGGGGGACGACAACTTACTCTGCTATTATGACATGTTATTGCTTGCTGTACACTCACCCACAGGCTTTACATTTCCATATGAAAGTAGGTTGTTTAATGGTATACCTACATTTTATACCTATTTTTACCAAGGGGTGATGACATGTTCTCTCTTTGACAAGAGTGGAGAATTGATAACAGTAATTAGTACGCGTTTGTGTGTTTCTAAGGTATGAAATGTTGTGCATATATATGTGTTTCAGGTGGCGTTATACAACACAGACCAGGAAGGGAGCGATAGTCCAAGAAGCAGCCTTAACAACAGCCTGTCTGATCAGAGTCTGGCCTCAGTAAATCTCAACAGTGTGAGCAGCAGTGTTCACAACTATACACCGGTAAGAACTAGGAGGAATCTGGAAATGGACATAACTCTTTAAGGATTTGGGTATTTCAGAGAACTTTTTTTTTTTTTTTTTATTTTTTATTGTTTTTTCTTTTTTTAACAAAAAATCCACGCAAAATAATTACAAATACATTAAGATTATTCCAAGTAATATTTAAGTAACAAAACTGCACAGTATAAATTAAAAAATAGATGAATAAAAAGGGGGAGAGATTAAAAAAAAAAAAAAACAAAGAAAAACGAACCCCAAAAACAAAGGAAAAGTAAATAAATAGATAAAAAGGAGGAAGAAAGAAAGGAATGAAAGAAGAGAGAGAGGGGGGGATCCGTCAATCAGGAGGCAGGGACTGGAGAGAGTGGAAGAATGTAAGAAAGGGAAGCCACTTATTATAAAATTTGTTGCAACTACCCTTCAGTGAATATTTAATCTTTTCCAGCTTCAGAAAAAACATGGTGTCGTTGAGCCACTGGGTACTAGAAGGAGCCTTAGTCGACTTCTATTTCAGAGAACTTTGTTGGATCCAAAACTCTGGACTTTATGTGAGATGCTCATAATCCAGTTGACTTAAAAAAAATTAAAAAAAACATGAACGAGGGGGGACATCTGCAGCAGCAGCATGAAGCACGAAAAAAACAGAATGGAAATATTGATATTTCACACTTTCTGACTCGAAATGCCATTTTTCTTGGGCACCAGATGATGGAGTTAAGTTGAAAGCTGCAGCAATAGAAAGAGGGTCCTACCTGAACCAGTGATGCTGTCCACAACTCTGTCCTTGTTTATTATGCCTAATAGATGAACTCTGAATTAATAATAAAAAAAGATTAGGAACCAGTCAGCTATTTGAAGAGAATAATACACATTTCTTGGTTTCAAAACTAAATAAATTAATGAAAAAAAGAAAAGTGAAAGGCACACACCCGAAGAGTGTGCTGTTCTACCACTTATTTTGAATACACATCACATTTTCTGGGGCCGTTTCTTTTATAAACTTGTGCAATGTTGCAATACTTTTGCCCAGAGTTGCGATAGCTTTTCACCAAGATCTTGTATGGATACGATTACGGTCTGGACTCTATGCTGGCCAACCCACGACTGAAAATGACGTCCTGTTCTGCCCTAACTAGTACGATAAGTCCTGGCATTGTCACCTTCTAATACGCCTGTGCTATCAGGGAGGAAAAATGTATTGATAGAAGAATCTTGACACTACCACATTAGACTTACACGGTGGGAACTATGCATCATGGGTTCCTTATTCTAACCGTGATGCACCTATCACTCAGAATAAATTAGTGCTCATCAGACCACACAACCCCCCCCCCCTCATTAGCCTAACTGATTAGTGGTTTTCTTTGCATTGCGTTTGTGAAAATGAAACACTGCTGGAGTGAGAAACTGTACTGGTATCTCGTGTTTCGTTTGATTGGAAAGCCCCCAGGAGGCTCTCTACAGAGGAGTTGGCTGTAGACAACAATAGACAGAGGTTCATGGTGGACATGAGCATGAGTACAACATCAGAAAAGGGGTTAAAGGAAACAAAGAAAAATGTGCTCGCTCCTGGAAGCTAGACAAAGAGAAACACTTCCTCTGATGTCCTCCCACCAGAGATGCCCCCTCTTTGGTGTGGTCCTCCTGCATCCAAGAGTGCTCCCTGCTTCAGGCACTGGGCATTGATCGGCTCAGCCTGATGGATGTGGTTGCCCGCGCGCTGTCTCTCATGCTCTCTCTCTCTTTCTCTCGGCTAAAGCAGCAGCTTGTAGTAAATTCTCTAGTTTTATTATCACCTCTTCATTCTGACACAAACCATATGCCTCAGTAACCTGTCCACACATTAGAAGAGGAAGACGTTATAATCGAAAATTGGGCACAACCTCTCAAGTAGAGCCAGCCCACAGTGGACACGGGTCAGGCGCTACTCTGTGAAATTGCAAATGATTTGTATTGCTGCCCTTGCTTGGCTAAATCTCATAGACCAACTCGTGCTGGAGGGAGCACGGTTTTCTGTCTCGCAGCCGGGGGCAGTGCATAACATTGACTGCCCACACAAATACACAGATAAAATTGCTGCTTATTTGTACAAGGTATTGCTATTGATTTTGTTTTAAATACATTTTGCCGAGCCACCTGAGTATTGGCTTTGTGTCCATTATAGTTGCTCTCTTAATGTTGTGTGAGCCAAGGCGGTAAGCACTGATCTGGATTGTTATGGCTAGGGTAATTTGACGTTTATGTGTCGTATTGCTGTCTTTTACATACAGGAGGAAACAAACCATCTTATTATATAACCGTGTTTAATGCATGCTTTTGCAAAAAATACTCAAGAAGTTTTCTTTTTTGTCGCTCCATGACTAGAAGAGGATGGAAGATGTCTATAAAGAAAAAAAATGCACTATTGATGTGACTCTGAACTGTTTCGCGGGCTCCTTGTAGTCAGTTGTCCTTGTAGTTTGTGCTGCACTGGTACGAGAGCTTTAGTTTGTTTCTATCTTTCACAAAAAGTTCAGTTCACAAGAAAAAAGGCTTCCGTATATTAACCTGAAATGATTTTTTTCTCCATCCCCCCAGGTGACCAGTCACCCCGAGCCCGTGTCCCAGTCGATGAGCCTGCAGCAGCCCCCCCAATCCCAGTACAACATGCCAGACAGGGACAAGCAGCTCCTGTTCTCAGAGTTTGAAGATCTCAGTGCCTCCTTCCGCAGCCTTTACAAGTCTGTTTTTGAGCAGTCCTTCAGCCAACAAGGTGAGTGGCCTCACGAGAGCACTGAATGGAAATCTAATAGAGCGCCTAAGCTTCACTTATCAAGGAACAGGATGATCCTCAGAACAATTTTCCTAATGTGGGGTTGTTCTAAACAGCTGGGACTTGAGAGAGTCTTTATGCACTAATGAGGTTGACAGGGGGTGAGTAGGTATTCAACTGGCTGACTTGGCTGTAATGCAAATTATACTGAGTATTTTCATGGTATTTTGCCAGGGAAATATCGAAAGACCTCATTTCATATTCAAAAGCAGAGTTTGTGTCTTAAATATTTAATTGAAGGATGTAAAGCGGTGTTACCAAATGCCCTTAATGGGTAATTCTCTGCTTTATTTTCTCTCTGCTTGCATGAACGATATCTGGGTATGGTCATGTTGGAAATGGTTTTTTCACGTCGGCCATGTTTCATCAGTGGAGTGGAAAGCTTTACAGCAGCTAAAGAACTCTGTTGGACTTGAGCTTCATTTATCATAATGATTGGAATTTGTATCAAATAATGCATAATGGTGGGTAGAGTGCAGCTTTCCTAAGGGCCTAGTCCCTGCAGAACAAAAAGCATTTTTGCTTGTAATCTGATTGACTGATAAACATTGAGCGCTTGACAAGCAAGTTATGAGCAAAGTAGACTGAGCTTTCTGTGTATAACCCACTTTTGGAAATCAAATGAATTTCATGCTAATGTTTTCAAAGAGTTCCTCTCCTTTAATCTTCCATCTATGTTTCATTAGTTGAAAGTTGTTACCTTTTTTTTTTTATGAGCATAAAAGTGAAATCTCTGAGTCAGGCAAGCTCCACCAATTAAAAAGCGTAAATAATCGAGCTAGAGGATTTCACACTCTGCCGCTGTAGACAGTGAGCTAATTCACTGGCTTTGATAATAGGTAATGAGCTTGCATTATTATTCTGGTGCCACGTTAATTGCTTTCTGTATTTCCCTAGTTGGACAATAGGCTTTCTGTGCTGATAAGAGCTGATAAGAGATGCACCTTTGTCACCCCTGCAGTGAGTGTTATGTGCCGATTGTGGAAGTGCAGGGCTGGAGTCGACTCTAAAAGCACTCCAGTGAAATAGCTTTACTGTGCCAAAACTGTGAAGGACAGGGCCTCTCAAGACTACTCCGCAACACCCAGGTGACTGCAGTTGGTCGGCAGATGTTCACGCACCAGTCGTATCAGTGAAAGAGCCGAGCAATAGTGCAGCAAGTTTGTTGAAGATGAGCCAGGGCTGTGTAGTTTTGAGAGGAGAGATGGAGGCAGCTCCTCCTCGTGAACCTTGAAAACGCAACCGATGCAGTCGTTCCTTGATGCAATGAAATGGCAGCTGTTGATCTCCAGAGTAGAACCGCTTAAACATGCATGGGGTGCCCACATGCAGTTACTGTCAGATGCTAAGACAGAGCCCTTTTTGTAGCTTTATTTCTTTCTTTTTTTCCAATTGTTTTTATTTTTTTGACTTCCCCTCAGTCTGATCGGCACTGAGAGCTGTTACTTATTCAATTATTTTAGCTGGAATTGATGATCTGTTTTCAAGAACTGGGACTACAATTACACTTATTTTTATGAGCAAATATTTTGACAATTATTCCAATAATTCACACAACTGATGTGATGCTTTTAAAAAATGTATATCTACCGGTACTCCCCTTAAATGGTTAAAACCCCATGTGTATAGACTTTACGTGGGAAGGACACAAATCCTTACAGCTGAGAAGCTGGAACAAGTGTATGTGGAGCTTTATAAATAGATTATTGAAAGAAAACTGAAGTGGGGTGGCAAAGGAATATTTGAGGCACTTCCTTGTGCTACAGCTATGTGGTAAACTTTATTGTCTTTTTTTTTTGCTAGGCAGTCTAAAATATTTAAACGTTGAAAGCTTGTGCTCAAAGTGTTGAGTAAAAGCGTCAATGTAACAATACTCAAAAGTAAAAATCCTGCATGAAAAATCCTTAAGTAAAATGACATGATGATTAACAGATCTGATTTCAGCTCTTGGACATTTTTCACCAGTTATTTTGGGGGAAATACCGTATTTTCTGGACTATAAGCCGCTACTTTTTTCATAGGTTTTGAAACATGCGGCTTATATAAAGGTGCGGCTATTCTGTGGATTTTTCTTCCACCGCTCGGGTCGCTCTAACCGGTATTACAATCAAAACTAAGACAAAATAAATGCAAAGAGGAATACGCTACTTCTTTTTTAGCAGATAGAAGTAGGTAGAAGCAGATTTCAAACAGATAAATAGATAAATACCGGTTATTTTCTCTTGGTTCTGTCGCGCTTTAATCAGCAAAGTTGCTGCCGTGTTAAAAGACACTGTTAGGAAAGGATCTATTTAGGTACAAACATGTACATCAGTTACAGTTCAAAATCCTTCTGTACATGTAGTAAATATCTAATCTAACATAAATATCTGCGGCTTGCATATCTTTTTTTTTAAATAGAGCTTATAGTCCAGAAAATACGGTATTTGATAGTTTTAACATTTTTACTAACATAAACGCATTGCGTGTTGGGAGCACAGCTGTTTCTTAAACTCTTGGCGTTTTAATAGATACATTAATAATTTAGTTCACTGAGAAATTAATTCGAAAGTGAATTCAAAAGGTTTATTGTGATGTACATCCTCATATCTTAAAGAAAAAAAAAGGGGGTTTTGTTGATTCCCGTTTTTGCCAGTCTGTCTGGACTCTGACAGTTTTGTGTTGTTGTTTTTGTCTCCCAGGTCTGATGGGCATCCCGTCAGATTCCTCCCAGCAGACCCACACCTCCTGCTCCTATCAGCACTCCCCAGTGGCACCATTACCACTCAGAACAGTCTGTCAAACAACCAGCCCAACAGTCACCCCAACAACCACTCTGCCAACAGCGGCCAAGTGCCGCTCTCTCATCCCGCCCAAGCCCACCCCGGCCACGGCTCGCCTCACGCACAGCACCTCCCGCAGCACGGCGGCCCTCACAACCAGCATAGCCAGCACCCTCAGCACGCTGCGCACTCCCAGCACGGGCACCACCCCTCGCAGCACCCGTCCCACAGCCAGCACCCACAGCAACACACGCCGCACCCCTCCCAGCACACGCAGCACAGCCAACACCCCTCCCAGCACGGACAGCAGCACCAGAGCCTCTCCCACCAGCCCCATCCCACCCAGCAACAGATGGCCTGCAACACAGGTAAGAACATCTGTCTGGCACGGGTTTCTTGTGAGCCAGCTCTGACTTTTTAACCGCTTTCTCTTCATCCCATTCATCACACAGACAGTTGAACTGGAGCCAACATGACATGTTTACTACAGAACCTACGATTACTCCTCATTATTTGGTCATAAAACAAAGCAAAACTGTTTCAAGTGCAAAATGGTTAATCATCCTCCGATCTGTTGTTGAGAACAAAGCAAATGCTGAAGCCACTGACTTTAACAAACTTACAAAGTCACCTGGCGCCTCCTGCTGGCCACTTTGCTGTGCTGGACTCTGCCTGGCAGATTAAGTGTGTATCGTACAGGAAATATCAATCGGAAATGATTGCATATGACTACATTTATTATTGTACCAGAGGTGAATTTGGCAAAAGAAGTCCTTAAATTTCACCTCTCATCTTGTACCATTACAGATAACTGCATGCTGCATGTCTGTGTTGCAGGTTTACTGTCTGACTGGTACCCGAATCTCGATGCACTGAAAGAAAGCTGTCGTATTGCAAGCAGCTATAACTGGGCTGATGTCGACCTTTCTCCTTTTCAAGGTTTGATCAGGACATCACCCAAAAATCTTGCTTCCTTTGTAATAAAATCTTAACTCCGATTTTTATTTACTGTTAAAGGCTCCAGATTCTTTTGTCAGATGCATCTCCTTTCTCCTCGTACGATCAAAAGGCGCAGATATTTAAAGCTTGAGGCTGATAGTACTGCTCTGCCCCAGCTTTTGATTGAGTACTCAAGTGTCGGCACTGTGGAGTTGATTAAGACTTTAATTAAACTGAGCTCTTCAATTAAATAACTCTGCCTACAAGTTTAATTACCATAACACCAAGCTCAGCAGGTCAGTTTATCCAATTATAGGCTAGGATTGCAAGGTAGGATGTTTTTTAAATATCACCTACTGAAGGTTACTGACATAATGAATATATATTGCAGCCAAGTTTTTTATGCTTTATGCTTGGAAATTAGTTTCTCATTCACCGCATTTATATTTTGTGGACTAGTGCATTTTCATACATTTGATGGTCATAAATGCATTTCAGTGCAGGAGTGTGCCGTTACCCCGTCTTTGTGTTTGCTAAAATGTATTAATTGTCCGCTAGGGTTGAGAGACAGTATGAGACAAGCGGAGCTGAACAATTGGTGCCTTGAACCCACCCAGATCGCAGACCTCTGCACGTCCATCAACCAGTTCTTTGCCCGCACCGGTGTAATACAGCCACAGGGGGCGGTACAACCTCCTGTATGCCATGGCTCCATGCACACCAGCAAACCCAGCCAGCACCTCAACACAGGTTCCTAAACCCACCATTTTATTCAGATTTCACTTTGACAATTTTGGAAACATGTGTTAATGTTGCTTCTTTGGGTATGTTTTTAAAATCTTTAATTCATGGGCTCTTTTCTGCTGTTTTTGGGGTGATTTGGAGATTTTCTAGCATCTGAGTAAAAATGTTTAATCTGCTGTTTTTAACTACATGTGAACAGGTTCTGTTTAAACAGAAGAATTAAAATAAGTTTTGATTCTTTCATCAGGAAATCTGTACATGGACACGAGACAGAGCATGTCCATGATGGGTCCTCCAGGATACCCCCATATGCCCCCCATGAGCAGCACAGGGCCCACTATGACAGGTAACATACCAGGAGAACAGGCACCTTCAAGATTATTGCTTATACAGGACTGTCTCAGAAAATTAGAATATTGTGATAAAGTTCTTTATTTTCTGTAATGCAATTAAAAAAACAAAAATGTCATACATTCTGGATTCATTACAAATCAACTGAAATATTACAAGCCTTTAATTATTTTAATATTGCTCATTATTAGGGGTGTAACGATACACTATTCTCACGATACGGTACGATACACGATATTGAGGTCACGATAACGATACGATATTATAGCAGTATTTTTTTAACAACCTTGAATGAGGAACATATGACTGGAAAAAATTGTCTTTTATTTGAAAGACACGAAATACAAAACAATGCTGTGTGTTTGCCTTATTGTTACAGTTTGTAAAGCTTTATAACTGTTTAGGTTTTAAAGAGAAAGCCAGGCCAACCATTTTCCACAAACTGAACTAAAAGTAAATGTCAGGTTTGCATTATGCATCTTCAGTTTCATACAAGTACAAATATTTTGCCACAAACTGAAAAGTTTCTCTCATGTATGATTTGACTTTTTTCTTTTCTTTAACAACTAAAATTAAATAAATAAAAGTAAATAAAAACATACAATTTTACATCATAAAAAAGATTGATTCATGCTCACCTTATAAGTGTAAGAGGAGATTTATTTTTGTTAAGAAGTTTATTTTGGTAATTCAGGGTTCATTATTTTATAAATATATTCTTTATATTCTGTCAGGGACTATAATGACACTAGTCAGTTTATCTGTAGTGCTTAGTCTGTTTTAGATTGGGCGGAGTGATACGCCACAGTACGGCACTAGGTGCTGTGTTGATGTTCTAAAATCCTACGCTGTTGAGAGACATTAAAGTACACTGGAACTCAGCAGAAGTTGCCCGCGCGTGTTTATCCTACTCACGACCCGAAAAAGGTTTAATTTAATAAGGTAAGGCTTAATTCTACACCAGCCTTACATAAGTAAAAGTTCAGAGCTCAAAACAGGACCACAAAATGGGACTAGTTTCTTCTGAGCGGAGTAAGATTTTGGTCCGCGGGTCGAGATGCGGTCGCGGTCTGATGTGTGTTTCTAGTCAACACAATAGATTCATATTAATAACCCAATATCGCGATACACTTTGTCACCTCCACGACACGTATTGTGACGTTTTTGTATCACGAAATTTCGTGGCACGATATATTGTTACACCCCTACTGATTATGGCTTACAGGTTAAGATTAAGATTCCCAGAATATTCTAATTTTTTGAGATAGGATATTTGAGTTTTCTTAAACTGTAAGCCATGATCAGAAATATTAAAATAATAAAAGGCTTGCAATATTTCAGTTGATTTGTAATGAATCCAGAATGTATGACATTTTTGCATTACAGAAAATAAAGGACTTTATCACAATATTCTAATTTTCTGAGACAGTCCTGCAGCTGGTACTGCAACTTCCCTATTTGTTTTCTTACCGGACAAACCCGCTCTCTCCAGGACACCACACACAGATGAACCAGCAGCACATCATACCCACCAGAAACTTCCAGATGCATCGCATGCCAGCTGATGACATCCAGGATGATTTTGACTGGGACTCCATCGTCTAGCCATCAGACCTTCTTTTTGCATACAAATCGGAGCGAGGAGAAGAGGTGGAAGCCAGAGGAAGTCGGGCTGAGGCTGAAAGGCCGCAGGTGGAGGAGGCCACTGTGTGATGCAGAACAATATTTGACAAGCTTTGGAGAAAAAACAAACTTCAGAGTCCTGACACTTGCAAAAAGCAAAGCATAACCAGAAAATGTTACTTTGAAGACAATCATATTTAGTCGGACATATAAAAGCGATCGCTTATGAACTTGTCTAGAGACGAGTGGAACTTATTCATGTCTAAAACACATGCTCCTCAGCTCCTCTGCCAGCCCTCCCCTCGCCCCAGCGATCAGCCCTCCAGTGTCCAACCCCTCTCCCCACCAACGCCCCTGCTCCGTAACGGTTATGTGATTTGAGCAATGTGTTGAGCTTGTACTTCTTCTCGTGTTAACATTGGCCTTAGCTGCCTCTTGGATGACTATCTCTCTCTTTTTTTAAAAGAAAAAAAAAGTTATTTTTACTTTTCTTTCTAAGAAACACAGGCCATCTCTGTGAGTAATGTGATGGTGCTTATTGGTCACTTTTGGGAGAAGGCAGGCCCCGCTGTGGCTGAACTGGTGGTTAAGTCAGGTTTACAAAAGCTAAGGTTTTGAACAGGGTGTTAAATCTTAAACTAGGCTGGACTCTAAACAAACCAGGAGTGAGAATGAGAGCACTCATACTAATTATAGTCATCTTTATGATATTCAGCCAACGTGATCTGGCTCTCTGCAGCAAGTTAGTTATAGGAATTCAACGATGACGTCTTTCTTAGGTCTCCGTCTCAAGCACTTCAGAATGAATGAATTTGATGGTGAGTGAATGAAAGCAGCAAAGGGAGAGAATTCAGTCTGTAGGAAATTCATTAAACTCAAATTACTGTCATTTTTTTTTTTTTTTACTAATTTAATTTTTAATTACCTTCACCAGGCACAAGCTAAAAAAAATTGTTTTTTTCCCTTCCTTTTTTCCCCCCTAGGGTGAATTTGTTCACAAGTTCTAGCCTGCTGATCATTAAACGAGATACCTGCGCTCAAAAATAATAGTGTATTTTGGCAAGCTGATGTAAGATCAGTCTAATTCCAAAATATCAGTATTTGCTTATTGGTTGGCCAAAAATACACATCTTATGGACATATTATTATATATTAATATTATTCAGGGCAGTCAGGGTGTTATGTGTTTGTATCAGGAACCAACTCTAAAGGATTTAATTCAGCAGTTATCTTGCTCATTTATGTAAACAAGACATCAGCTAAGCGCTTGACACTCAATTGTTCAAGTCACTGGGAGCTGGCTTTGTTAAATGTAGCATTTTAGTAACATTTCCTTATTCAATTCTTTTAAGAGAATTTGATGAAAAGATTTTGAAAATAAAACGCTAGAGCCCAAACTGGCTAACTGAGCATCACATGAAGTCTGGAAACGGGAGAAAATGCCTTTTCCAACTCTGTCCAAAAGAAAATAACTGTCACCGACATTTCTGAGGGTCCTCAGTTAACACGTTAGGGAGCATTAAAAAATAAAATTGTGTTCCTCGCGACAGTTGTTTTCCAGACTAGATTTGTGACCTGTGAGTGAGTTTAGGAGATGCTGATGGGTGGATTATGTTAACATGAAGAGAGTTAGGTAATTGATAATTTGGCTGCTAAACTGAACTACTACTACTGTCATTTAGCAGACGCGTTTATCCAAAGCGACTTACATCTGAGACACACACACCATTTTCATGAAAGAATGAGGGTTAAGGGCCTTGCTCAGGGTGGTTCATCTTGGTTGCCATTCTGGGGCTTTTTTTCCCCCTAGGGTTAATTTGTTCACAGGTTTTAGCCTGCTGAAACTTAAGCCCACCTCTGTAGCCACTAGACCACCCACCCCTTAACAAAACAGTAGAAGAACATGAATTTGTCAGAGAGAATCTGATTCCGGGTTGCAGCTTCGTTTAATGATCAATAGAATATTTGATTTTCAGTTTTACATTGGACTTTTTTGTGAGGCACATGTGTACATGCTTGTGTGCATCAAAGTGAGTTTCTGGCACCGTACACAGGGTTTCTTAGGGCGTCTGAAATTTAAATTGTGGAAATTGGTTGGTTTTTTTTGTTGGTTTTTTAAAATGCTCAACCATTTTGTTGTGATAGCAGGAGTTTTTAAAATCACAGCATAATTTCAAAGATAACTCATACAATGTGTAAGTGTGCTAGTCGTATATATGGTGTGTGTGTGTGTGTGTGTGTGTGGAGTGATTTTTATTACAATTTTCAGGCCATGATTGATTGCTGCAGTCATCTCTCTGCCACCTATGAGCACAAAAGCAGATGCACACAGTGATGAAAGAGTAGCTTTGAGATGTGTCTTCAAGCACAGAAAAGGGAGATCAGTGGTTCTGGAAACCTGTCTTCTGTGTCCTCTAACAATCAGACAGGTGCTGACCTTAAGAGACACTATGTTTATTTAAAAGAAGAAAAAAAAAGAGAACAGTGGAGATTGAGATGCAGGAGCGGGGGAAAAAACCAAGTCCTTTGCACACGAGTACCTTTTGTTTACTCTTCAACCTTAAGATGCAAAGCACCTAGTAGATTCACAAAGGTAGTTATTCTGGTTCGGTCGGGGTGTTTCCTTATCATTTCACTCACGTTTAGACTATCTGAGGTGTTGTCTGTAGACGACAATGAGCAGGATTGTTTCAACTCTGAAGTATTACTGACGTGTCTGTCGTTCACTCCATCACTGACACTCTGTCTTTGCTTAAAAGAAAATTAACATTGTGTCGGTAAAACTGTCTTTTTGACTGGAAGATGAGAAACTAATACCACTATCTTGTCTATATGTGAAGTGTGAAGCTGCTGCTTGGTGCTCATAAAGACTGGAAACAGGAAAACATGTAGACCCAGTTGAGCTCACTGGTAACACTTGGTATCATCAGTCATGTGCAGTTTATATTCTTAGGGCCTGATTTACTAAAGGTTTGCGTGCGTAAAAACGTGTGAAAACTTGACATCACCCGCAAAGCAAAGTGCCAGCTGATCTACTAACAGCGTGCAAAGAGGACTGCGCCTCTCAAATGCGCAAAATAGCACACGCTGTTCATTTAGTACTTTTGCCCTGATGAATAATCAATATGGGGCGTACCCGCCAGAAAGCGCTAAATACTGGGAGGGGAAAATGCAAATAGGTTCTTTTACCACACGCAACAACAGCACGTGCAAACTTTTTCAGTGCACACCCAAATTTAGTACTCTTTATTTAGGATCTTAGTAAATCAGGCCCTTAGTGTATAAATACTGAGAACCAGAATCAGTAATACTTCATAGATCTCCCAGAAATGTATATTTTGCCATTACTGCCACTGTTTAAGTCTCTTTAAAAGGGATGGCTGTAGCTGTGGCTGGAAAGGATCTCCAGTAGTGGGTCTGTGTGGTGATGGATCCGAGGAAGTCTCTGACTGAAGACACTGAATCAGTGTATTGTGAAGAGGATGCACTGTGATATCCATCATACTTTTTCCTCTTTTATAAAGCATCCTCTTTTGCACAGTCAGCTTTAGATGCTGCAGAACAAAGCCAGTATAAATGATGGTTGTACTTACCAAAGCAAACATGGGCGCAACCAGTAAATTTACAGTTTTATGATGTACTGGCATGCATTGTCTTGCCAAGGGCTGAGATTTCAGCTGGTCTTTTCCCCTCAAATTCCCTCTCATCTCAGTAAACTTGCAGAAAAAGCACTTGTGCTAGTTAATGACAAACTAAACGAGACTGGTTTTGTTCCTTCCTCCTCCGAAGCCTCACCTGCCATCCACAGCCCACTCACACCTCCAGTACTTTCTCTCTGGATGAGTGTCGCTGACTCCCGATAAATGTTCAGGCCCTTTTCTTCGGCTCAGCACAGCAACATTCATTTATATTTTTAAGCAGACAGCAAGTTGTTCACTCCATCGAAGACTTTGCGGCGTAGTGCCTACCGTCAACAGTTCTGCCCATTAGTCATCCACGTCTTTTGAGTCGGCTGGAAGTAATGAAACATGTTGAGCTCTGCGCCCAGAGACAACTAGTACTGTAATAGACGCTATATAAATGAAATTGAATTGTGCGCTCCTGAAGAACGTCTTCAGCCAACAGCTTCCAGTCTTTATGCCAAGTAAACGGACACAGACACATGTAAATGTGAAAGAGGTTGCAGTTTTCTCATCTAAATCTCAACAAGAAAGGGAGCTAGATTTCATAGTTCCTTTAAACTGTTAAGTGTAGCCAATTGTAGTTTTGACTTCATATTTGGATGACAATCATGTATCCTTTTTTATTTTGTTTTTTAAATTGATATCATTTAATTCAACTTTTATTTTCTTTTTTTAAAGTGGCACTTTGATGTTTTACATGCTTGCTTCATTGAACGTTACAGAACCACACCTCTGATCCAGCCCAGTTCATACTGTAACTCTTCTGTTAGACTGAACAGAAGAAGCCGGGTTCTCTTATTTAAACTTGCAATACAGCCATTTTGTTTATTATTATTTTACTTTCATATTTTTTATTTTTTTTATTTCTTGCTGTCCACGTTTGCTTTTTTCTTGCCAAGTTTTGTCTCTTCATCAAGTGTCCATGGTATAATGTGGAAGATTGCCTCACCTGTGGATGTTTTTAAGTTTATTCAGCCGCTAGGATTCTTCAGTGTAAGTGCCCGGACAAAATTGAAACTTTTTTTTGTGTGTGAGGAGAAGGGGTACGGGCTAAAGGACTGCAACTGAAGACGGCCTCAGAAAAAAAAGCAAAAAAAAAAAGAGAACCAGAGTGTGCTAATTAGGACTTTATGGAGCTGAAACGGGAAAACGTGGGCTGTGTGCCGTGTTTCAGCTCTTCCAGGTGAAGTCTGCGAACACACAAGCCACTGAAGTGAACAGCACATCAGCCCACAGGGAAAACAAAAGATATTAACAAGCCGCAGCGACTAACAGAGAAGAAGGTGAAGAAAAAGACTGGATCAAAGTTTCACATATGTCTGTGTGTTTGTTTTCTAGTGAAAGTTTACTTTTTTTCTCCTTTTTTCCAATGACAATTTAAGTTTTTAAATACAGCTGGACATGCACCTGCCAGAGAGATTATTATTATTATTATAATGAGGGGATTAAAAAAAGAAAAAGGAAAAAAAAAAGACTTGTTACAATATGGGAGAGAACTGCCAACATCTGCTGATCGGGGCCTATTTTATTCAGTGCTGGTGTGTTGTTGTGCTTGTACATATGTCTTTTCAATCATCCCTTTTTTTCCCTCTGGGGGCAGGGGGGGTGGCGAGGGTTGGTCCTATTCATGAAAAAGAGGAGGGGGAGATGAATAGAGTATTTTGTTATTGTCCAATCAGAGGTTGACAGTATGTATATATCTATATTGTATATATGTGATGAAAATGCGTTGGCTTTTTGTGTGACACTACCTTTTAACTGTACTATGGTTCTACATTCAGTGTTTCAGTGTTGATATGTATTTGGTTTGTGTTTCATTTTTAATTTTTTTTTTTTTCTCGGTTTGTCTTTGTCATTTCTTGTACTTTTTTCTCCTCTCGTTTGTTTATTGCACGGTTTATTACTTTTGTTGTCCAATGAGGTGACACAGCTACTCTTTGTACTCGTTTAGTGCTGTAAAATAACTCAAGTGTTATTAGAATTGTCGATACCACCGCCCAACCCCACCCCCTTCCCCAATATGCATGAATGGCACTTAAAGAAATAAAATATGGTAACTTCACTGTGGAATAATATGACCTTTTTGAGCTTTTATTTAATATTTTCGTTTCTTTGAAGACTGGACATTTTTAACATGCACCTTGTACAGTTAATATAAATGAAAGCTGCATAAAACACACACCCCTCTATCAAAGATGGGAATTAATGCAATGAATTAAACGATTCAAATAGCCTTCATTTATCAGAAGGGGTTCGAAGAAAACAAACTATAGATTGTTTGAGGGGGGTGAAAAGGGTGCTAGAAAAGCCTAGAAAACAAAAGGTGTAAAACAGAACTTCTGGTAAAATGTACAGAATGACGACTAGTTACATTAACTGGCAGCACGTCAGTAACAAATATCTCAATAAACAGTGATAAGTTGTGATCTTTGGGGTTTTAGGCATCTCTGCACTCAAAAGGAAAATGTCTCTTTCATGGACAGCATTTGAAAACTCCATCAGTGAACACAATTTGCTGAATCTACAATTGGACTTTAAACCAAAAACAAAAGAAATACTGAAATAACACCACCTAAGTGGCCCAATCTAAGCTAAGACGATCTAGAGGGCAGGAAGTGTCAAATCCATCATGGGCGCTGCATCTTGCAGGATAAAAACGAGGGGGACTGTTTCGTTTGTAATCGGCATCAGTGATGTAGGAGTTTCAACTTTCAGGAGTTTCAGTTGAACATTTGCAAAGCTCCATTAATGCTGGGCAGTACAGATTTTAGAGTAATTCATTCAGACCGCAATGGTTTCTGAGAAAGTTGTGCTTGTTTCAGAGGGACGGAGTCAAATAAGCTGTATAAAGATGGTATGTTTCCATAGTAACAGCATAGCTGCTTAAACTTTTTTGCGGCTTAGGTCTAAGTTAATATTTCATGTGCTGGAGGAGCTGGTAAATTCCCGCATTCAGTGCTTATATAACTTTTATATACCTTCTAATATAGAAAATAATAATGATGACAAAAATAAAAACATGAGTTGTTGCAAAAAGAATTTGAAAAGAAATGTGCACAAAGTTATTTTTTAATGGTGTCATAAACTGCGTATATAGATAATTTTTAAAGTAATTTTTTCTTAATTTACAACTGTGTTTGCTGTTCCAAAAAAAGCACTTGAACCAGTATGTGCTCTTGTGAAAGAGACCCAAGTAATCATATCTCCCGAGCTTTCTGATCGCTCTCACTGCCCTCTTAGGACACTGACAGTATTTCCAAAGACACGTCTTTACATGTGTCCGTGCTGATGGTACACATGGGCTTACCCCCGGTAGGATATTCATTTTCCTTCAGGGGGAAAATGGTCTAGCAGAACACTGGAGCGATTATCACTGAGGTTTGAGTCACAGCCAGGACGATTGGACTCCGGCAAGATGAACAAGATGTTCAGAGCTTCCCCCGCGCTCCTGTTGGCCCATGATCCTGAATGTTCAGCTGCTCTCATCAGCACCCATACGTAAGTTGTTCATTTCCCCTGAGCTCGTAGAGTAAAAGATCCGGCTTTATCAGGAGAAATCAGGCTCTGCAGAGTTCTAGTGACATTTGTATTATGCAAAATGATTTCAAAGCTGCTTTACTGAAGATTAAAGTAAATATGGCTCATAAGGTTTTTACGTGATGAGAAACTATTCTTATGCAATATGAAATGCTGTGGAATAATATCCTGATGGCGCTTAACACAGTAATAAGTTGAATTCTCAGTTATAATCTTTAGCAATTGTCAGAACACAGAGCTGAGCGACTGACTTCAGAGACGTGTTTTTTAGAGGAATACTAATAAGATGCCTGACACGGTTAAAAGTGCGCTTGCCGTGATGTAACAAGTAAGCTGTGAGTCAACAAGAATCTAAAGCAGGGAAAGGCAAATGTTGCTCTAGGCATTAGCTTGCTATGAATAATAAAATTGTGCATTAAGTTTGGAAACTGATCTCAGTCACCTCGTAAATCAAGAACATCTGAGTCTGAATGCTAAAATGTGACTCACAGCCGTTTAATGGCACAGCAGCTCCTGTCAGCACGCGCCAGACTGTTAACACTTTGACCGTATTTGGATCACTAAACAACTTTCATGTCTGCATCAGGTCACTGGAGACGTTCTCTTTCATAATGGTGTACCATTTTTTTTTGGTCTTTTTACCATTGTGGGAGAACTCAAAATCAAGACAGCCATACGTAATGCACATATCGATGGGGCTTCAAGTATCACATTTGTGTTGCAGCTGCTGAAGGTGTTCAGTCATCTCCCGCTGTCAAGGAACCGGTTCCACAGGAACACACGGCAGTCGAGAAGGTCAAATCAGAAGAGGAAAAAGACATTCCAACTGTCGCATCGCCACCTCCAGGCGTACCTTTATCTGAAAAAGTCAGTCTAGCCATCAATAAAGACCCAGAATCAGTTACTGCATCTAAGGAACTGGTCCCTGAGGGGCCTGGACTGCAGCTTCACAAGAGCGTCCAGAGGAAACTGCTCGAGATGCTGTAGACGAGACATCTCTGGAGGAGGCCCCAGCAGAGAGCAAGCCTACAGCCTCTACTATTCCTGCTGTGGCTTCAAACAAGGAAACTTCAGATGGCAAAAATTATGCAAAGATTGTACGGATAAACCCAGATGGCAAGGAAGACGGCAGTGTTGTTGATTCTGGCTCTGTAATCCCCAGTCCTGCAGAAAACCAGCTGGAGGAGGTGGATCAAGTGAGACCTTCTGCAGAGGAAACGACACCATAAGAGCAGGTCGAGAAGCATCCTACCGTACATTTGTTGTTGTTTCTAGGGACTTGGCTGAATCACAGTCTGATTTAGATGAACAAGAGACAGTTCCTGTAAGTTCTTCAGAATCGCCAGAGGGAAATCCAGAAGCTCATGCTGAAGAAGATGATGCGTTTGTCGCAATAATACCAGATGGGTATCCCGCCACTTATGAAGAAACTCCTCCCATGGCAACAGAAGAAGAGGACTCTTTTGTCCATCATGGTCCTGCAGATGAGTTTGAGTTTAGAGTATATTTACAAATAATTGAAAAACACAAATACAGATAATAATCAATCAATTGAGGTTTGTAAAATGGGACTCCCCAGAAGCTATTGTAGCTTATGAATAGGGGCCCAGTCACACAGCAAAACAACTATAAATTACACATATAATACATATACATATAATAACCTTATAACCTAAAAAGAAAAAACACAATAAAACCCTGAGACCTCCTCAGATTTCCTAGATACAAAAATATTCTTATAAAAATAATACATCAGGTATTGGTACATAAAAAATATATAATAATAGATGTAATTTAATAACAATTTTTGTTTTAGTCTCTTTTTAAAAATTGAGCGAGATCCAGACTCTTTTATAGCACTATCAATCTCATTCCAAATTTTTGGACCTTTGCAGGTTACACTGAAACTTGTACATTTCAGTTTCCTTTTCTTTCCCTTTAAAAGTTGTTTTCCCCTTGTAGTGTGTTCATGAGTGGGAGCATAAATGGGGATGAGATGACAGAGTCTATCATTGAGTCTAAACACTACATTGTATATTACACAGGCATTGTGGAAAATGTTACACTCAGTAAGTTTCAGAAGCTTATATCCATAAAAAAGAGGATCAGAAGGAGCATTACATTTGCTCCATGATCACTTTCTTTTGTCAGATCTGTAATTTGTCAACATAACTTGGATATGTATTACACTATAAAACATTACAATAATTTAAACGAGGCTCAAATAGAGACCGGTACAGAGTTAGGAGAGCTTCAAGAGGAAGAAAATGTCTCAGCCTATAAGCCGACAGATCCAGAGACAGAAGAGCCTGCTGTTGATGTTCCAGTGAAACCTACTGAGAAAGCAGCTCCTGCAGACCCAAACCTCCCCATCCCTCTGGAGGACACAGACAATGATGGCACAGAGGATAATTCAGAAGAGAAAGCAAAAGGTGTCCAGTTGCCACTTGGTGAAAAGGACGAGGAAGACAAAGTAGTCCCAGGAGCTCCAAGAGAAATTGTGGCTAACATGTCTACTGCACCTGAACCTGAACCTGAACCTGAACCTGAACCTGAACCTGTGGGTGAGATTTCAACACTGAGCTGCCGTCACATACTGTATCTCATAAAAAGAAAGTCAATTATTTTTCCATCCAGCGGTATACAATTCCAAATGTATGAACCCTCATGTATCATATTCATCTTATCTACGATGAAACTACGATGAAAGCATGTGAGTAAAAAATCAGCAAATGTTATAAACTTAAGATAGTGCATGTTTGCATCACCGTCTTCAGGTTAATATGCATCCAGTTTTGGATTTCAGGGCTGCAACACATCCTAAAAAAAAGGAAGCTTTTACTTCTTTGTAATGTTGCCGTTTTCTCTCAAAACACTTCCAGGCTGCCCTGGCAATGAGATGCAGAGTCTCAGATGTTATTTTTCTCCATTCTTCCTGCAAACACATCTTAACATGTTCAGAAATAGAAAGGTCCCCACTGCTTCCGTTTTCATTTCAAAATTCTTCTTACATCCTCTGTTGGAGACTGAAATGCAGGAAGTGATGTATGAAGGAATAAATTAACTTGCACCCACAAATCCCTCTCTATTTTCAAGATGCTGACTTAAGAACCCACCAAAGTAAAAATGATTGCTGTTCGAGGACGTTGGAAACGTGGACAGATTGAAGCCTCGAGCTCAACCAGTTGTCCTGGTTCTGATCTTGGACGGTGTCTCGCTCCAGGTTGTGTGAAGCCCGGATGCCCAGAGAGTGGATTTTTCCAGAGGTCCACAGACAATGGAAACTACGAGGGGGTTTGTCATCCACCCGGATTTTAAGATCTTCAGTTTATGTCAAACCTTCGCATCTCAGTGAGATAAGTCAGTTTAATCTACTTTTATCATGAAATAGAAAAATCTTAACTCAGCAGTTGAATAATTCTTTGATGTGTGAGCAGCATTTTTCTGCTATTTTAAATTAATCTTGCTTTGCATACAACTGTAACTGTTTGTTAAAGGCATTTGAGAGCTTTAACGTGGTGTTATGAAAGTATTATGTATTAAACATTAATCGAAAAACTCCAAAAGAACAATGACTACTTTTATTTTCACCGCTGATCTTATATCTTATCACTGTGTATGAATCATGCAAATATTTGAAGTATTTTAGCCCAAAAGTAATCTAAATGATCCTTTGTGACAACACTGCCTCCATTCATGCATGCACTTGAGTACACCACATGTGGTACACGTGTCATAGAGGACTATCACTTTACAAGGCCTGTCATGCAGCATGACGGGGAGAGGTGTCTGACTGTATCAATCACACTCCAGCTCCACGTGAATGAATGCTGCTGCAACACATTTGTAGGATGGTAAGAAGACACAGAGTCCCAAATAAACGTTTAAACCCCAGTTGTACATTAAAACTCCATATCCAATTGTAATTATGTTTTACATTCACATGAGCTGGTATGAAATTATAATCTGTTTACAAGACCTGCAGGTTCCGACTCTTGCTGAGTGATTTTTTTGAACTTTTACAAGTTTACAGCAGCTACTATACCACTTTCAAACATTACATCCTTATTAGTTTTTACTGATTGGCTTTCATTGCATCAATTAAATCAAAAGGAGATGAAAGTCTCTTTTCAGCAAAAATTCTCAGATGCAGTATATCATTGAAAGATCCACATAATCTGAATAAAACTCCACATGTGCAGTGAAGCGTGTGCCATTGGTGAATGGCTTTAATCTTCTCACCCTCAGGCTGCACTGAATAAAAACAGACAAGAAATCCTGAAGTCAAAAAACATCGCATGAAGTCAAGGATATATGAAAGCCAAAGGGAGAGAACAGTCTGGTGCTGCACCTAGTCAAAACTTTGCCTTGGAAGAAAATATTTTTATTTTTTTTTTTTACAAAGATAGACGACAGCAGCCTGTTTGAGCCTGAATGCAATCAAGAGGGACAGACGTGAAGTGGAAAACTGTCCTGTGCACTAATGAATCAATTTCTGGAAATCATATTTGTTGTGTCTTTGGGGCTAAAGAGGAAAGAGTTGATACAGAATCTGGGATGGGAAGGGACCAGTCTTGCTGAACAGTATCAACAGATGACTTCTCTTGGAAAGATCTAACCTATTTCAGCAGAACACTGTCCGACTACATTCTGCATGTAGTGGAGTTGAAAGGAGGTATGAAGATAAAATAAATACACAATATGATAAGAACCTGTTTTATTTGGCGGAGTATTTATAGTCACTTGATGCATTTTGCTCAGTCAATCTAAGAAAGAGTGAAAAGTGTGACAACACCCGAGTCTGTTATCAGCCTTTAAAATCAACATTAGAAGGACAATTGCAGAGGAGATATTTTGCACTGAACACAGTTAAAAGTATGAATACATTCAGGTTCTTCTTTTCCACTTTGTCAGCCGACCAGATAACTGACCACATTAAAGGAGCATGAGGCCGGATTGAGGCAGGATTTATGAAAAAAATTTGTATACGTTTTAAGTTTTCTAGTAATAATGTCAGATGAAGCGTTCCAAACCAAAAAGAATGAGCTCTCTAGTGTATCTCTCCGTTGCCTTGAACAGGCTGTGTGCTGCAAAATGTGCTGCAATTCCGGGCCGGAATTTCCCGCGCTGCCCTGCGGATGTGACGTCACATGACGCTGCATGCACGTTCTCCCCGTTCTCCCGTGCCGGCTTCACTGTTGGCTGCAGTACCCCCGACGGCCGTCGTGGTGAAGGGTGGCGCTAGAGAGTCTCATTTCTTAAAAGCTCCTTTAAACCGTGTAGCACTATGTGCCAGTAGCTGATCTGCAGAAGGTTCGTCTATGAAAACCAGTCAGTATGTTAATGTTGTAGAATAGGTGACAGCTTCCTCCACGTAACTGACACTCGCTTTGTCTGGCTCGGTCTCAGAACACAGGAAGTTAATGGAAAGGACTTGAAGCTGTCATGAAAAGCAGAAGGAACTGTAAAAGCTCAACACATCAAGTTATGGGAAGGAGACTGAGTTTGAAGGCGATGGGATGAGGACACAAATTACTTCTTTTGTTCAGCTGTTTGAAATGGCATATTTTTGCATGTATGCAAATGTAATTCTTAGTGTACTGAATCATAGTTGCTGGCTGTGTGGGTCCTAATCCAACATCAAGAGACGCTGCAGCACAGATCCTTCCATAATCGTTTACGGAGGAATGCTGTCACTTTTTATTAGTGACAGAAAATACAGACATACTTTGTCTCTCCTTTCTGCACGGCCTCGGTATTATGCTTTGCAGCAGAATGTGTTACAACACTGCAATTTGTCAGTTCTGGTGCTGCTCTGAGACTATGGAGGACCAAAACTGACATACCGGTAATTCAAAATAAAAGCAGAAATATATATTTTTTTGGTTTTACCTTTTTCCTTATACATGCATTTGTTGTTTTTACATTTCCTTGTCTCCTCTTTTTACTTTACCATCTGCATTTCTGGCTCATGATGCCAACGAGGAGGGCTGCCCTTTTTGGTCCAGCTCCTCTACTATTGGTCAATAAACAGGAATGACATGATCGGGCCCAAAATTAAGACTATTCTGCAACCGCCAGTGTCCACATCCTTGTCGCAGGAGGCTATAGTGAACCCAAAGCCTGTACCGATAACTGAGTGGCTGACCCTGGTAACTGCCCACGTTATTTGGCTGTAATTTTGGTGTCAAACTCTGCAACTCATTGAATCGCCTACATGTCCCTGATGTGCGTTGGAGAGAGAACGACTTGCATACCTAGGCTGGTCACCCACTGGATTAGACACATCCTCGACTGTCTTTAAGTTTGGACCGGCTGGGCATTTAGAAGCTGACAGCTATTGTGCTCATCCTCAACTCATTCTTTAACATTATGATTTCCTGCGCTTACAAACAGCAGTAAAGCCAGCGCTAGTTGATAAATGCCCTCAATGTTGAATTATATTAATGTCGATACTACTCTACATTTTATTCAAAACTAAAACTAATAATAATAATGTCCAGATATACATTAGCTGCTTTGTTTGTCTTATGAGAGCAGCATTATACATACACATCCACAAATGTGAGGGGCATGTGTGTCTATCCCAGTGTGTCACAGCCAGTTGTGTCTTCGTTTTGGCCCGATCCAGCTTCTTCCTGTTTATTGAACAATAGTAGAGGAGCTGCACCAAGAAGGGCAGCCCTCCTCATTTGCATAATGAGGCAAAAATGCATAAGGTAAAGTAAAAAGGGCTTTTTACTTTACCTTATGCAAAATTGCATAAGGTAATGTAAAAAAAAAAGCAAGGACATGAAAAAACAACAAATGCATGTATAAGGAAAAGGAAAACTCAAAATATATATATATATTTCTGCTTTTATTTTTAATTATGTCAGTTTTGGTCCTCCATATGAGACCAGCCCTGTTGAATTGTCACTATTCATGAATTTTTTTTTTCCAACTTTTTTTATTGGGTTTTGCATTTATACAATTATATCAAAACATTTAGCAAATTTAGCACACATTTTTCTGTTAGGAAAAAACAACAGAAAAATACAGTGGTCACTTACGTATTGCAGCATACCCGAACAACCTATATAAAACTAGAACCACAATAAAAAAATACAAAATAAAACTAAGACAGAAATGGACAATTGCAAAAAAATAAAATAAAATAATATATATATATATATATATATATATATATATATATATATATATATATATATATATATATATATATATATATATATATATATATATATATATATATATATATATATATATATATACATATATATTTGAAAAAATTTAATGAGAATTATTAATTAAATTTAAAAAAAAAAGGCACAGGCACATCAGTCAGGTAATAGTGAATTGCAATAGAGATAGCAACAGACATCCCAAGTTAAAACGGCATACAACCCTCATCCCAACATAAATAGCATATCTGCAGGACTCACTAAGCTGCTTCAGTCCCATCAGTCAGGGGTGAGTGGGACATCCGTCTTCTTAACGAATTGAAGGAATGGGCCCCATAATTTCTCAAATTTACCGGAGCAGCCAGACACTATTCATGAATTTAAGGAGGAAAATCTCTGATCTGAGCTCTGATCGTGGTAGAAGAGCGGCCTCTAGTGGACACAGGTGCCACCTGCAAGCACAGCTGTCGTTATAGAAATGAGGAAAGTTTCACTTACAACCCAACAGGGACTGGAGCCGCCGAAACTATGGTGCAGCTGTTTTCAGTTGTTATACAAACAAGGTTGTGAGTGTGTCTCTTTCATTCCAATAATTTTACAAATGTTTTTATTGTTGAAGTTATGGGGACTTTAAAGTGCAGGCATGCTGCAAGTTTGAGTTAATATGACTCCAGATAAGAGGAAGAATTAAGGAAATGCAGCTTTTTGAAATGTAGAACCCTTGTATTCACAACCTGAAATAAAACTGGCCAAGTGATATAAAGACAATCTCAAGGACAACTTTTCCTTCACACCATCATAAGTCAAACAGGTGTGAATTTGACTCCACATGTTGAATTTGCTGTGAACCGACACCGGCAGTCAAATCCTCTCTGGGCAGATGAAACAGGCCTTCATCACGGTGCAGAAACAACGGATCAATATCAGAGAGATTCTGGAAGCTAAAAGAAATCTTGGTTGTGAACTCTGTACTCTAAACTAAGCGTGAACATACACAGAACGGTTGAACTAGATTAAATAATATTCCCTCTACAATAATGAAAAGATTTCACCAGAGCAAATATACAACCCACCACAAGCCACTCATTTAGCACAACAACAGCAAGGCCAGATTTGACTCACACAGACACCACACCAGAATAATAAAACCAGTTTCTTACTGTCACCACCCTCATACAAGTCATGAATATTTATCCCATAAATTTACCAGTGGAATTGTTTTTCCCTCCAGATTAATAATAATAATAATAATACATTTTATTTATATAGCGCTTTTCTGGGCACTCAAAGACGCTTTACATTAAAACAAAACACATAATACAAATTACAATTACACAGGACAGTACAAAAGGACACAACATGAGACAGGACATTAATCACACATTAAAAGCAGTTCTGTAAAGGTGAGTTTTGAGATGGGATTTGAATGCTGGGAGGTCTGTACAGTCACGGATGTTTTTGGGGAGGGAGTTCCAGAGGGTGGGAGCAGCGATGGAGAAGGCCCTGTCGCCCCAGGTCCGGTGCTTGGTTCTGACTGGAAGGGACAGGAGGTTGGCGTCAGAGGAGCGGAGGCTGCGGGAGGGAGTGTAGCGGTGGAGCAGGTCGGTGAGGTAGCAGGGGGCCTGATTGTGGAGGGCTTTGTGGGTGAGGAGAAGGATTTTGAAATGGATCCGTTGAGGGATGGGGAGCCAGTGGAGCTTCTGGAGGACTGGGGTGATGTGGTCTCTGGAGCGGGTGTGGGTGAGCAGGCGGGCGGCAGAGTTTTGAATATATTGGAGTTTATTGAGGACCTTGGAAGTTGAACCGTAGAGGATGCTATTGCAGTAGTCGAGTCTTGAGGTGATGAAGGCGTGGATCAAGGTTTCAGCGGTAGAGAAGGAGAGTGATGGACGGAGACGGGCAATATTTTTCAGGTGGAAGAAAGCAGTCCTTGTGATGTGGTTGACATGGTGTTGGAAGGAGAGGTTACTGTCCAGGATAACTCCGAGGTTGCGGATGTGAGTGGAGGGAGACAGAATGGAGTTGTCCATGGTGAGGGTGAAGTTGTGAGCGGTTTTGGTGAGGGATTTTGGGCCGATGATGAGCATGTCCGATTTGTTGTAGTTGAGTTGGAGGAAGTTCGAGTGCATCCATGACTTGATTTCGGCGAGGCAGTTGGTCAGGGTAGAGTGGGTTGCAGAGGTGAGGGATTTGGTGGAGATGTACAGTTGGACGTCGTCGGCGTAGCAGTGGAAGTGGAGGCGGTGGCGGCGGATGATGTTGCCAAGGGGGAGCATGTAGAGGATGAAGAGTAGAGGACCAAGCACCGAACCCTGGGGGACGCCTTGTGACAGAGGGGCAGTGGAGGAGGAGCAGTTGTTGATGCTGATGAATTGATGTCTGTTGGTGAGATAGGATTTTAACCAGGAGAGGGCGGATCCGGTGATGTAGAGAGATGATTCCAGGCGGGAGAGGAGGATGGTGTGGCTGATGGTGTCGAAGGCTGCTGTGAGGTCCAGGAGAAGGAGAATGCTGAGGTTGCCGGAGTCGGAGGAGAGAAGGAGGTCATTGGTGACTTTGATGAGGGCTGTTTCTGTGCTGTGACGTGAGCGGAAACCAGATTGAAATGTTTCAAACAGATCATTGGAGGTGAGGTGGGTCTTGAGCTGAGTGGCGACGGCGCGTTCCAGAATTTTTGACAGGAAAGGGAGGTTGGAAATGGGCCGGAAGTTGTTCATGGTGTCAGGGTTGAGTCCAGGTTTTTTGAGGATGGGGGTGACAGCTGCCAGTTTGAGGGTGTCCGGGACTGATCCAGAGCTGAAGGAGGAGTTGACGATGTTGATGATGAGTGGGGAGATGGCTGGGAGACAGTTTTTTATAAATGAGGATGGGATGGGGTCCAGAGCACAGGAAGAGGTTTTCATGCCCATCATGACAGTGGAAAGAGACGCTGAAGACATGGGAGAGAAGTGAGACAGGGGCTGCGTGGTGGAGGGGGGGTAAACAGGTGGGGAGGTGGAGGGGGTGGAGGAGGTGGTCAGGTTACTGTAGATGGTCTGGATTTTGGATTGAAAAAATGAGAGGAAGTCGTTGCACTTAGAGACTGTGAAGGAGTTGGAGATGTTGTCACTGGGTTTGAGAAGTTTGTTGATTGTGGAGAAGAGAGCCTTTGGGTTGGAGGAGTCGGAATGGATGATGTTGGAGAAGTAGGTGGAGCGAGCTGAGTTGAGGGCATCCTTGTATTGGTGGAGATGATCAGTGTAGGCGAGTTGGTGAACAGTTAATCCAGATTTCTTGCAGAGTCGCTCGAGTTGACGTTTACGGGATTTCAGTTTGCGGAGTTCAGGGGTGTACCAGGGTGCTGAGCGTGCGAAAGAGACTGTTTTGGTTTTTATGGGAGCCAGTTGATCAAGACAGGAGGAGAGTGAATGATTGTAGTAATCCACGAGGTCTGAGGGGTTATCGGGTGACGGGGGAGGGGAGGCGGACATCTGAGTGGCGAGAGAGGCTGAGAGGGCAGAGGGGGAGATGGATCTGATGTTGCGGAAGGATATTTTGCGTGCTTCTTTGGGAGTGGGGATGGGGATGTTGATGTCCATGATGATTGCCAGGTGATCAGACACGTGGAGGTTGAGGCTGGAGAGCTGATTTATTGTGAGGCCGGTGGAGCAGACGAGATCGAGGGTGTGGCCGCGGGCGTGAGTGGGGAAGTCGACGTGTTGAGTGAAGTTGAGGCAGTGTAGCAGGTCCAGGAATTCAGCAGCAGGTTTACAGTTAGGATCGTTGATGTGGAAGTTGAAATCACCCAGGAGGAGAACAGAGGGAGAGATGGAGCAGAGCTGGGTCAGAAAATCCGAGAGATCCGAGAGAAAGGAGGGGTTTGGTTTGGGGGGGCGATAAATGACGGCGGTGACAAGAGGAGTGGGGCCAGGTAGTTTGAAGGCAGTGTGTTCGAATGAAGGAATGACAGGAATGGGGATGGAGGTTGCTTTAATGTCCTTTCTGTATATTGCTGCAACACCGCCCCCCCGCCCCTCAGCGCGAGCTTGTTCCATGTAGGTGAAGTTGGGGGGAGTGGCCTGATTTAGTGAGAAATAGTCCAGGGGTTTGTGCCAGGTTTCTGTTAGACAGAGGAAATCCAGATTATTGTCCGTTATAAATTCATTCAGCAGCAGGCTTTTGTTGTTGAGTGAGCGGGTGTTGAACAGAGCCAGTTTCAGGTGGTGTTGCTTGGTGATTGGCTGAGAGGACTGAGGAAGTGGACGGAGATTGGACAGATTCACATGCTGCTTGTTGTGATGACGTAACGAAGTTGCGGGACGGCAGGAGGACCAGAAGGAAGGAATGGAGTTTGGCGACGTGAAGTTGTAGGAAAACATGCGTCCTGAGCGGCTGTGTGGAGGATGGTTTTGCCAGAGTGGACCAAGTGTCGGGCGCGGGTGGAAGGCCGCGGCGGAGTGGAGCGGCGGCATGGTCCCGGTCGAGAGCGGTAGCTGGAAGCTAACGAGAGCTAGCGTCGAGGAGCCGAGGGTCCGGGTGTAGAGGAGCGACGATTACTTGTCCTGCATCTCCATTATGTTACATCTCATGTTACACACATAACACATTCATGTTTTGCACTCAGCTACTTGCTCTGTACACTCATTGATTACCCATAATCTGTACGTTCCTCATCTACTGGGCCTTGGCATATATAACAAGTATTGCCTGTATATACAGTAGTTCACAGTTGTACGCAATCTTTGTATTGTCTATATAGCTTTTAGATAAAGCAGATCCTGATTAAAATAAATAAAAACAATGTCCTATGGACAGATGAGAGCAAAGTAGAGTGTTTACAGCATTTTAGCAGAACACCTCATACCTGCCCTCAGGTGTGGTGGTGATGATGTGGGCTCCACCTCGTAGTCACTGGGTCAACCACAAACAAAACGGTAAAACAGAGTGTCTCAGAGCCAAATGTGAAGCTATTGGTCCAACAGGTAAAACTCGGTTGGAGACATATTGTTGCTGCTAAAAGTGCATCTACAAGCTGTTGTATTTTAGGAGTACTTAGTATTCTCCACATGATTTTTATTTATTTACTTTGTGGCTTCATTTTTGTTAAATAAAAAAGGTGCAAAAAAGAGTTCTGGGTTGTTATTTGTCTAAGGCTGTATTTGTTAATCCTAAAACCTACTATGAGCTGATGACTTATTATGTTTCACAAACATACACACACACACACACACACACAAACAGAATTAAAAGTGGGGGTACTAAAGTCTGCACATAACTCTGTTTGACTAGCCGAAGACAAAAATAAATAAAGTACCAACAGACAGACAGGAAACACTTTAGTTGGTTAGTCCATGTAGTCCTGATTTCAGGTAGCCAAAAGATCCTCAATATTTATTTACAGTTATACTGATTTTTCTAATGGCATTTTTTTATTTTGAACTTTTATTAGAACCAGTTCCTTGATAGAGTCTCACACAGTATGACAGGTGCAAATACTCAGCTTGGTATCAAAATGACATCATACCAAATAGACAATCAAATTGCCAAGAGGCGGAAGGATATTGTTCATAAGTCCACTTATTTCAGAATAATAAAGAAATAAAAAAAAGGAAAATCCAACTAGCCCAGTTGCACAGAGACTATATTCTCCCTTCTCTAAATACATTATAACAGGTGTCCATTTTGTAAGATACAAGTCCGTCTGGAGTCGAAGCTTTGCCGTTATGTGCTCCATATAGTTTACATCCTTAAGTCTTTGGGTCCTGGTTCAGTGTGGGTGGATGAGGCTCAAGCCAATTTACTGTGATCATTTTATGTGCAATCAACAAAAGAGCCCTGAGCATAAACCCACAGTTTTTCCCTAAATCTGTCAACAGTACAGTACCCAAAATTAGTTGCTGTGGTTCTATTGGTCTATTTAAATTCAAAATCTCACTTATTTGTCGCTTCACAGCACAGTCTCCCAGAATTTTTGCAATTTAGGGCAATCCCAAAAAATGTGAGAGAAGTCCCCTATCATGCCACAACCCCTCCAACAAAGGGGGGAACACTTATTGTAATATCTAGCTATCACCAAAGGAGTTTTAAAATATCTCACTCTCAACTTCCAGCCAAACTCCCTCCAAGTTGGGCTGCTTAAACATTTCTGCCAGGGTACCCAAGAATTCTCCCACTCCTCATCAGCAATTATTCTAATGGCATTTTTAACCAGTGGCGTCAATTCAGTGGAAGCTAAGGTATGGCAAGGTTACGAGTCACAGAACTTAACTAGAGTATCAATCAACACGTCCAGCAAATACTCATCACAGAATCTGCTATGGAGCTTATCTGTGTGGTCAAGAAAATTGGAACTTTTTCAAATGCAGTCTCGCTCACTGCAAAAACTCAAAATCTTACCAGGAATATTTGTCTTATTTCTAGTTAAAATGTCTCATTTTTAGTCAAAAAATCTCATTACACTTAAAACAAGAGTCATTACTAGAAAAATAACTTGTTATTTGACCATTTTCACCTGTTTCAAGTAAATTTTCACTTGAAATAAGTAGAAAAATCTGCCAGTGGGACAAGATTTATTGACAATTGACGCCCCGGTTTTTAACACTGGAATATAAGAGAGCTGTGATCACCAATATTCCTCTTTATTGGAGGGGGTGGTGTTAGAAATGAATTAAAATCATGCTTGAAACATCTGTTGAATCAGCTGGTAACACTTTTATAATAACGACGAGGGACATGAGAGGAAAAGCAAAGAAAAGATTGAAGTTAAAGGTTTTATTTGGTCTCTCTCTCTCTTTTAAAAGCACCAGGCAACACTTATTGAGTTCCTCTGGGCTATTCAGGGATGCACAGATGGCAGCAGCCTGCAGGCCCATTATGCTCACACACCAATCTGAGAAAGGTGCTTGATGGACTTGGTTTGTCTGCAGGCTGCAGAGAGGACAGGACCCAGGATCTGTGGCTGCTCTGGGAGGCTCTGGTCCATGGAAACCCTCGCCTGAGCTTTATTGCCCCCCATCTTTGTGTGACAGACAAGAGGCACAGACAGACAGACTGCCTCTCCCAACTCCACCACACAACGATCTGAGTTACTGAAAAGGCTTTCGGCTTCAAGCCCTCCATCCGCCATTTTCAGCAGATTGAAAGCAGGTAGAGCACTAAAAGCACACGTCCCCGGTGAAATAACGCAGGTAAGTCCTCCTATAGTATCCGAAAACCCCCCCTGAAAAAAGCCCTTTTATCCGAGGACGCGTCGGTGCGGGACGGAGCTGCAGATCCACCTTAAGCCTGAATTATGGTTCCGCGTTAAATCGACGCAATGCTTACGCCGTGGGGTACGGCGTAGGGTACGCGGCGACGCACACCGTATGGTGTGCGTCGCCGCGTACCCTACGCCGTAAGCTCTGCGTTGGTGTAACGCGGAACCATAAACCAGCCTTTACTTCTCCGGCCAGAATCGGGTGGGTTGAGAGGAGCGGACGGGTTTGCACTGCAGGGAAACAGCAAACCGCATCCTTCAAGCGAGCTACACTTTCACACACTCTTTATCCGTCTTTGACAACTTTTTTGGGACCAAGGGAGGAAGGATACGCTTTAAAATCCTCTTTTACGCGCACACACCGACGCGCCCGCTGCTGCAAAACTCATCTCGATATTTGGTAATTGAACTTCAGCTGCGTGAGGGCTTTTGGGAGATGCCTCGCAACTCCAGCAACAGTGATGGCAGATGATGAAGAAGTGAATACATGTGAGCGTTCCCCCGGTAAAAAAGTTTGTGCAGTTCATTCCTCATACTGTATATGTCCGATTAAATTAGACAAGCATATGTGGACCATCACAAACACAGACAAAGGGCGCATTGTGTTACATGTGTCATCTTTTTGTCGGGTTTGACGTTACAGCATCATTATTTCAAACCAGAGTTGTTAAAATGAGCACGTCTGAGGTTTTCATAGGCGTTGAATGACTATGATTGCGACGTGAGCCCAGCCCGACACTTGAATGCCTCATCTTTATTGTTGCCCTCCAAGGCTTTTCCTGTTTTTTTTTTTTTTTGTTTCCTGCTGGCTGCTGGGATGAACATAATCTGAGGAAAACTGAGCATGTGCCATGTGATGGAGATGTTTGATGGGTTAGCACTGGCTGAGCTGATTGAATGAACAGATACATGAATGGAGAGGAATATTTAAACAACTGAGATAATCAGTTCCCCAATGAAATGACTGACGTCAGTGTTAGGATGAGCCTTCTTCTGAATTCCTCAGCTGCATTATACTTTTTTTGTAAAGTCATTAATATAGTCTGGCATTGATTGCATTTCTTTATTGAATTAATCCTGAGGTTTGCAGAGAAATGCAACTTGCATTAGATATACAGCAAAGTAAAATATACGTGGCTGCATGTCAAGAATGTCATTATCGTGCCTGAGACTGTGCAAACTTCAAGTTTAATTTTCCTTTTTACATATTGCCAATGAAACAATTATTTTTAAAGCAGAAGAAATTACCTTTTGTTTCTATTAAAACATCAGTTTAAGTTTTATTTGAAGGAATATTTGCCTTCTTACATCTCGCTGCAGCGATTTTCTTTATTTTTTTCTTTAAACGAGAGGTTAAGATGGTGTTGGAATAGTGACTTGACTTCCAGCATCTAGGGGGATTCCAAGTGTTTAAAACTGCTAAAGTTATTGTGCCTTTCTTTAAAGATGCTACCTCATTTATACTCTTTATAAAAAGACTCAAGAACATTTAATTAGGTGTCTGAAGTCACCGCTGGCTGAAAAACTCTGAAAACATGTCCATCTTGTGAGCCATTTAGATCTTAAGGATACTTTGATGCCGCAGACCCACATCAGAGTAGTTATACACCTTTTACCATCTTTATTTGCACCTGTGTGTAACATTTCAAAAGAAGTATGACTGGGTTGACTCCGGCCCTTAAAACCTGCTGCTGTGAGTAGAGCTTGAAAGGATGCTGTTGCACGTCTGTGGTATTTTGACTGAAACGTGTCTGACATTTCAGTAAAACTTTTGATAAGAGGGCAGAATGTGTTGGCTTTAAACTTCTCCCGACTGACATCAGACGTGTTTCTGTTACAGTTTTCAAAATGTCAACAAAACTCAAGTGAAATTATGTTTTCCTTTCAACCCCATTATGTGACAAAGTAATGTTTTCGTCTCTCTGTGACTCCTTCCAAGAGCGGTGCTGACAGTTGTATCAAGCATCTTTAATTCAAGCAGGTTAAATTACATTTCTGCAAGGATTTGATCCATCATTTTGTCACTAAAATTACATAGACATCAGCAATAAACTTGTCTGCTTTCAAAGATGACACTGCATAATTATCGAAAGCTGCAAGAGGCTTCAAAATTGATTTAAAGCTGGTGAGGTTATAAAAAGCAGCAAGCTTTCTTCTTGGGGCTAAATCTGCAAAATGAATCTAACTTGCATGCATTTGATGACAAATTGATTGAACTCCACGTCGTTTAGTGGGAGCCATGGCCATTACCGGAGGGACGGTGGAGACTCTGGATGACATTCCAGCTAATGTGTGGAATGGTTTGCCTGACTGTCTGCACCTCGGACCCTCTGATATAAATCAAAGCCGCATCGGTGAGTAGTCAGCTTTGGGGTGACAAGATGCTGGTTTTCATTTCACAAGGTACAAAACATAAATCGTTTTGAATCTCATGTTTGCACAAAAATGAAAATGATTTCCAGCTGCAGTGGGCCAGAGTGAAAGAACCAAACAGGAACCAAATGTAACAGCAACACTTGTTGCCCAGAAATGAACAAATACAAAATATTGAATATAATATTGCTAAATAAACCCTAAACAAACAAATGAGCAAATCTTGAGTTCCAATATGGCAAATTTTGAAAATATGAAAGCGTTTGAACTAATTTGGCAGGCTTCATCTATTCTCATAACTAAAATAATAGTCTGGTTGGGTCTTGCACATTAACCCCCTGAGATAAATTATAAACCTCAGCATGCATATGGTGTCATGTTTACTGCAGTTAAAGTTCATTTCTTCTCTGTCGCAGCTGGTCAAACTGGTAAATGTGTACAAATTTAGAGCCAGATGTAAAAGCATAAAAAAAACTTATGATAACCTTATTCTATATTCTACTTCTTTTCCAGGTGTCTGGGCCACAAAAATAATTCCTAAAGGCAAACGATTCGGTCCATTTGTTGGAGACAAGAAAAAAAGGTCTCAGGTGACCAGCAATGTTTACATGTGGGAGGTATGTTACACGCTGCTCCGTTGGCTTTTTTCTCTTAAACTTTTATTATAGTTGCTTCATAAAGTCTAATAAAATACTCTGCAGTTGAAGACGTAGAGGCGTTGAGGAGATTTTTATACTTGGTGACGTCCTTTTGTAGTCTGAGAAATACCAAATACCAATCATGTAAAGAAGAAATCTGGCAAAAAATTTGAATGACAATTCCAAATTGGTAATAATATTAATAAAATTACATTAAAACTTCTAAGCAATTCAAGAGGAAATACCAAATCATTCTTATTTATTTATTGCAGACAATGTGAATACTATTTTTTTATTTCATATTTGGGCCCGTAATACATTTTTAAAAATAGCTGGCAAAGGTTTTACCACTTTGTAATGTAAAATATTGAACTATTTAAATGTGAATATTTATGCCCCTTTCATGTATGTGTACAGCAGTATGGTGGGGGTGTACTTCATTTCAGAGTCCTGCATACATTGTCTTTGTCAGGTCAGGACTGCATGCAGACCAGTCCCATACTTGTCTCTTCTTTAGCCATGCCGTGGTAACGTGTGCAGAATGTGGTTGGGCATTGTTTCGCCGAAAAATGCATGAACCTTGAGAGAAGCACAAGTTTCTCTTAAATCACCATGTAGGCAAGTTTTCTGCACAAATGCTGCCATCACAGAAATGTGAATGACAAAAGCAGGGGAGCATCAATTTCCTCCAAAATAAATCTGGAATATGGATTCTTCTGACCACAATGCACGCTTTCACTTCAGCTTTTCCAGTTTTAATTAACCAGCACTGACTCCAAATAGTTTCTAAAAACAATCAACTACTTTCTTATGATTTAAAATTTTAGATTTTTAATAACGTATCTCTATTCAAATATTGACCTGCAAGCAAAACAGTTTTATCCTTAAGATCTGTTATCCTGGCTACAGCTGAAGCTTTAAACATTTGTTGGTTGAGTCTGCTTAATTTAAGGAGGCTTAATCAAGCACAGTGTATTCATTTCAAAAGACTTCACATGGTCGCCTGTCACCATTAGAAGTAAACATTACCTTAACTCAAATGTTAATTTGTCTTGTAGGTTTATTTCCCAGCTCGAGGATGGATGTGTATTGATGCCACAGACCCCATGAAGGGGAACTGGTTAAGATATGTGAACTGGGCTCGTTCCAGTGAAGAGCAAAATCTTTTTCCACTGGAGATCAACAGATCCATTTACTACAAAGTTTTGAGGGTAAGTTCCAGCTCATAACATGAAATTGTCGGGATTGATTTATCTGGAAAAATTGTTATGATCCGCGCTCCCAAATACATTACATGGATAGATATACTGCTATCCTAATGCCTAATGAATATAAACCAACAGGTGACAAACAAAGTATATACTGTACATACTAACAGCCCATAAATTATAGCAGAACTAACAAAAGACTCAAAATGACTGTAATCGTAAAGTTTGAATTACTCTTTGTTATCAGTGATTTTAGCTGGTCTCCTTCAGAACATTCTGGTGCCTCCAAAGTTGTCCACAAGTGCTGTCAAAGATTTGTGATTAAACAGTAATACACTGTAAAGCGAATTTAAAAATATTTAAATATATTTAAATAGTTAAAAGCTGTGTTAACCTGAAAACAGATTATCTATCATATGATATGTTTTGTGAGGTAAAATCAAGATTTACTAATAATTATTGTACAGGCTGCAAAAACCCATATTTGGCAGTTGTCAAATAGTTACTTGTTACATCACATTTTATGATATAAATGTAAAGACATAATTTAATAGGTCTTTTTTAACAATGATACTTAACCATTGATGCATCACTTCAAAATCTGATATTGTAGCATTTTTGAGCATAAATATGTGTGAATATGCAAATGTCAAATATAAAAAACAAGTATTGTTATTTCTTTGTTATGTTATCACTAATTATTATTTTTTCCATTTTACCTTTGTGTACTGGGTCAATAGATTGAGTTGGTCATCAAATGTAAAACTGTCATACAATTAGCTAAAAAAACAACTAAATATTGTGCCCTTGTTTGTTAAACAAAAAAAAACAAAGGTCTGTTTTAGAGTTACCACTGACTCGGTGATGGAGGAATGATTCAGATCTCGTAAGCGGCATGTGGCCCATGTACAATCAAGTCTTTTTCAAGCTTGTCACATGACTTCTTACGGTGGCCAATAAAACAGAAAATGCAAACATAAAATGTCTTTGTTTGTAGGTATCCTCTCCCTAAGCATATCAGCAGCAAATGAATGACCTTTATCTTTGGTGCGTTTCATTTCCTACAAATGTCACGCTGCATTTGTTAGAGGTTACTGGTCACGACATCCTTTCTCAGTATGGATCTGATTGCAAATATTTTATACTTGCCTATGGATATTCAGCACTATGACATACATCACAGGACCCCCAGATTTAGGGAAAAACATTTCCCTGTTTTGTTATACTGCTATGGATCATGGATGATGCATGCTATATATTTTTTTATGTTAATAATAATCCCGTTACTAAGAAGGTGTGATTTTTTTTTTTTTTTTTTTTTTTTTTTTATATTTGGATGCATCTTTGTTTTGTTAGCTGGACATCTCACTATATCATCCCCCAACTCAAATCGTCTTCTGATTCTCCGAATCCGTATTTGAAGATGATTGTCATTTAAGGATGTGATTGTTTCAAATATTGGCCCCTATTTGTATTTGCTAATGTGATGGAAACAACAATACAAGAACCGTTAATATAGTGTAATCCAGTTTGCAGGGATTTTACTTGAAATTGAGTATCTGTGTATTGCTAGATCCTTCATATAGGATCTGCATATTTCTTCCGTTACTGATTTGAACGGTCAAAGATGATTTCAGCTTTCAATTCAAAAGTGTCAGACTAAAACAATGATGGTCCAGTGTGACGGTTCTACTTTTTTTCCTTTTGCTTGACTGTACCACAAATATCCTCCAAATTGATCACATATTTGAATCCCTTCTAAAACAGTTTCCCCTCAAAATCATAACCATCATTAAGTTTAGTTTCTTCATTTTTTTCTGTGTTCTATTCAAAAGTGTAGTAAATGATTGTATAGATCATTTTGAAAGGACGGTGATGGTACGTATGTTTTTATATGCATTTATAAAAGATAACAGTCTTATTCTTCTCCTTTCGGCTTTTCCCTTCAGTGTTCTCCACAGTGAATCAGTTGCCTCCATCTGAGCTTGTCTTCTGCATCCTCTTCTCTTACCCCAACTATCTTCATGTCCTCTTTCACTACATCTATAAACCTCCTCTTTGGTCTTCCCCTGTGCCTCCTGTCTGGCAGTTCAAAACTCAGCATCTACCAATATATTCACTGTCTCTCCTCTGGACATGTCCCAACCATCTCAGTTCTGCCTCCCCGACTTTATCTCCAAACCCTCTAACATGTGCTGTCCCTCGGATGTTCTCATTCCTGATCCTGTCCAGTCTGGTCACTCCCATAGAGAACCTCAGCATCTTCATCTCTGCTGCCTCCAGCTCTGCCTCCTGTCTTTTCCTCAGTGACACTGTCTTTAGACCAAACAACATTGCTGGTCTCACTACAGTTTTGTTCACCTTTCCTTTCATTTTAGCTTAAACTCTTTTATCACACATCACACCTAGAGTTGCCAACCGTCCCTTGAAAAACGGAATCGTCCCGTATTTATAAACTAAAGTACGCGTCCCGTATGGAGCTGAAAAAGGGACGCACTTTGTCCCGTATTACTGTGAGAGTCAAAAAATAGTAATAAAATGGAAAATGGCATTGAGCTGTTGAGTTCATAAGTTATTTTGTTCTGTTTTAGAATAAAGTCATAATGTTGCAAGAATAAAGTCGTAATAGAATAAAGTCATAATATTACGTGAATAAAGTCGTAACATTACGTGAATAAAGTCGTAACATTACGTGAATAAAGTCGTAAAATTACGAGAATAAAGTCGTAATATTATGAGAATATAATTTATTAGAACTCTAACAGGAAGAGCATCTTCTCCTTGTGTTATGAGGAATATTGAGCATCTTGTGAAGTTATATTTATAATATATTTAATATTACGACTTTATTCTCAAAATATTAAGAGTATTCTCGTAATATTATGACTTTATTCTCGTAATTTTTACGACTTTATTCTCATATTATTATGACTGTATTCTCGTAATTTCCATTTTTTTTGTCTTAGTTTGGCCCTAATACTCTAATACTAAAATCTGTTTTAAGAAAGATACTTATTTTATTCAGTTCATTTTGTATTAAAGTGAATTGCTGGATAATAATTTGTTCATGGCATTCAAAGTTATGCATCTAATTCAATTCAGGTTTGCGTCAAATAGTTAAAAAAAACCTTATTTGGTTTTTCGGCTGCCCCCTCGCCCCCCTGACGGACATTTACACCTCCCGCTGCCTCAGCAGAGCCACAAAAATCATAAAAGACAGCTCCCACCCCGGCTCTGACCTGTTTGACCTGCTTGCTTCAGGAAGGCGCTACAGAGTCATCAGGTCAAAAACTAACAGACTTAAAAACAGCTTTTTCCCCAAAGCCATAACCGCCCTGAATAAAACGTGAATGTCTTCGTCACTGGTTTTTTACTGTGCAATACTTCTCCCAGACTATCTGTGCAATATTCCACTACATGTGTAACTATATACTATCATCTGTAAATAGAATCTCAGGTCTTCACTATTCAAATGCACCTTAACATTTTTTATATTTTTTTTATATTATTTATATTTCTTATACTCTTATATTTCTTATTGTTTGCACTATTGTTTCTTATTTGTCTTGCACTGGAGAGGTGATGCTGCTTTCAATCTCACTGTACCCAGGTACATTGACAATAAAGTATTCATTTTCATTTCATTTTTTTCTTTATTTCATTCAAAAAACAAAACAATTTAATACAAACACAAATACAAATGTTCCTAACTTATGAATGAAAAGGGAGCAGAAAGAAGAAGAATCTTATCTGATCTGCCCCTTTTACAAATAACATAAATTAAAAATAATAATAAAAAAAAACAACTAAGTGAATAAAAACAACTAAAATAAAATTAAAATAACATTAAATAAAATTACCACCGCCTACGGGTATGTCAATCAAACTCAACATTTTTCGTTATATTTCCTTAACATACAGGCTTTAATTGTTCTTTTGAATGTAATGTTTGATTTGGATTATTTGTTTTCTTTGTTCAGATTGTTCCATAAATTGATTCCTTTCACAGAAACACAATGTTCCATCAATTTTGTCCTGCATCTTGGTTTTATAAAAATCTCTGTTCCTTTTAAGTTATACTTGCTTTTTCTTTTTTCAAATCTTTTCTGAATGTTGATTGGTAAAGTTTTTTTATGAGCTTTAAACATAATTTGCAGAATACTATGGTCTACTAGTTCATGAAATTTCAACAAATTTAGCAGTATTCTATTCTTATTTATTTTTTTAGGGAGTTGGCAACCCTACTCACACCTGACCCCCCCACCCCATTCATAAAAGATAACAGTCATTCATATTAATAATCAACCGTCATAGAAGTGTTATTAACTGTGATGAAAAAAAAAAAAGGCTGTTAAAATTTCATAACCGTCCAGACAGCCAGATTAGATGCACACACATATGCGTGCTGGCTCGCAGCAAGCCCTGCTGTGATTGGCTGTCCGGCTCATCTCTCCCCGCTGCAGCCAATCAGCGCCGGAGAGGAGCTGCTGGTGTGGTACACACGGGAAGACAACCCGGAGATAACAGCTGCGCTGGAGGAAGAAAGAGCCAGCACTCTGAGCAGGAAAAAGTCGCCCAGAGCCAAGCGAGGTGAGGCCTTACCCCAAACCCCCTTCAGCATTTGATCCCGTGTCTGTTTTCACATTTTTACATCCGCAAACTCCCGAGTTATCCGGGGCAAACTCAGCAGCTCAGCCCAGTCCCGAGTTAGCCGACGGAGGCTACGTGGGAGCTATGCCGCGTTCCATTTGTCCTCGGAAGTCGGAATTTCCCAGTTCCCAGTCGGAATTTTCAACTGGAACGCCCCTCGAAGTGGGATTTCCTACTGGGAAAGTGGGAGAAGCTTCACCACCCCCGAGTTACCATTCCAAAATGGCTGCCATTCCCAGTTCCCAGTTCAGATTTCCGAGGTAAATGGAACGCGGCACTAGCCTGCGATGTGTGTGTGCTGGGGCTTTTTGCACTTACTTTTACACCCGAGCCCGACACTCCTCCTTACTTCTGCGGTTTCCGCTCTTACAAAGCCACCTTAAGTGTCCCTAAACAGCTCGGTCTGGCTGTTAAACGCGTAAGTGGGGCAACTTTTTAGTGCTCATCTGGAGCCTGCGTGGTTGAGGATGTGACCTTCCCTGAGTTCATCATCTATGGGTGATGGTGGCCTAACAGCGCGGCTAACTAGCCCGCTCCCTCCGTCCCAACGCGGGCTGGCCGGGATGCGAGGGCTGGGATCACCCACCTGGGGGTGTACCAGTCTGAAACGGGGGCTAAAACCGCAGCTGTAGGAGGTTTCGGTGCAGAATAACCTGTTCATCGAGTTGTCAGACACACAGGGGTGCGCTAACATGAGGCTAAAATCGACGCAGAGCCTACGCCGTAGGGTTACGGCGTATGCTCTGCGTAGGCTCTGCGATGGTGTAACGCGGAACCATGAATCAGCCGGTGTGACCACATTGATCATGGTTAATACAGTAGTAGTACAGCTGAATAGATCAAACTGTTCTGTCACTAATGTAATAGCGTTATCCTATTTTGTGAGGTAAAATCAAGATTTACTATTGCTAATAATTATTGTACAGGCTGCAAAAACCCATATTTGGCAGTTGTCAAATAGTTACTTGTTACATCACATTTTATGATATAAATGTAAAGACATGATTTAATAGGTCTTTTTTAACAATAATACTTAAACATTGATGCATCACTTCAAAATCTGTTATTGTAGCATTTTTGAGCATAAATATGTGTGAATATGCAAATGTCAAATATACAAAAACAAGTATTTCTTTGTTAGGTTATCACTAATTATTTTTCCATTTTACCTTTTTGTACTGAGTCAATAGATTGAGTTGGTCATCAAATGTAAAAGTGTCATACAAATAGCTAAAAAAAACAACTAAATATTTATTACATTATTCTAATGTAATAGCATTATCCTGTGGCATAGTAAAAGAGTTGATTTGACATTTGTTACATGTACGTTACGCTATTATAAATAGATTAACACAATGTATCAATGTTTCTGTCTTAATGTAAGCTAAATACCATCAGGTGAGTGTTTTGTGTAAAAAAAACAAAACAAAAACCAAGCAAATATAATTATAATGGACAGGACAGTTATAAAGTACCCTAAAAGAGGCTGAACTTAACCTGGACGGCGCTACAGAGCACTGTATGTCAAAACCTCCAGACCCAGAGACAGTTTCTTCCCCCAAGCCGTTGTTCTGATGAACTCTCATCACTCATAGAGTCTCAGAGTAATCAATCACTGTCCAATAATAATAACCACAATCATATGCTGTAACAATGCACCTTTCAATAACAATGTCTACCTCATACTGCTGCACCTTTTACTTTAAAAAGAAATTGTATATATGTTAGTAATAGCTGCCATTTGTTTATTTACTGTACAGTGAGCGAAAATAACCGACTCAAATTCCCTCTTGTTTGACCTGACTTGGCCAAATAAACATGATTCTGATTCTGATTACAAAATGATCATAACTGTCATTACCATTATTTACCAAGTACATGCAATACCATATCAGATTGTTTCAAAAGCACATCAGGTCTGTGTTGATAATATTGCCTTTATTATCTTTCAGATGTCAACAACAGTCTTGATTCTGAGTAACCATGAAAATAAATTGATGCTTAATATAGGAATTAGGAAACAAACACTTCCTTGTTAAGAGTGAAATGTGAAAATTGAGGTAGACATTTTAATTGGAGGACTATGAGCTACATCAGAGGAGGATATGCATGTTTTTTTTTGCCTTGTCACGAGAAGAGCTTGTTTGAACTTCGGTGAAACCTAGAGGCAATAACCCCGACCTCACCATCACTCGGCTGTAGTTGTGTGACTTTTTGCAATAATGGATAGATAGATAGAAAGATAACCCGAGAGAGAAGTAAACGTTCTGTCCACATGTGACAGAAATATGTGTTTTTCCCAGGGCTTAAAATACTTTTAACTCAGTGCATATTTAAAATGAATTAAACATAAGTCACCAACAAAATTAAAAAAAGTATTAAAGGCAGAGATGAATATGAAAAAAAACAACTGGGGAAAAAGGCGAGTTTTGTTCAGTAGTTAGCGCTGGCTGTTCAGAATGGTTTTTGCTGAGGGAATAAAAGAGTTTTTGTTATTTTTCTGGTCCAGTGGGACTTTACAACGCCTGCCTGATGGTAGGAGCTGAAAAGAGTGCAGGAGGGTGAGAGGACAGAGCAAATGTCAGATAGAGACGATCATGAACATTTTGATGTTTAGTGTGTGTGTTTTTTCTGTCTTTGTAATGTATTTTAGTATAAGCATATGAAATATAATCATACACAGGAAGATTACGTAGGTGGTATGGGCTGAAGAGATGCCATTCAAGTTATTTGGCACTTAATTTGGGTCCAAGTAAAAACATGCCATCAATGGTGCTGTGGTGTTTTGCTGTAGAAGTGAATCCTTCTGTTCAACATCTTTTAAAGATCATTTAAAGTACGGCTGCTTGAATATTGTGTAAAGTGTCTCTAACCATGTGCTTAGAAACGCAAACTTTTCAGAGAGGAGAGGAAGGAGGTGCAACAGGAAGACTTCATTAACAGACTACAGTTAAACCTGTAAGAAAAGGACTTTGGAATAGCTGCCGACATGTTATTTTTATGCTGGATTTGTTTTGGTAATTTTCATGAAAGGGATCAAAACAATGAAAAAGTGAAAAGATGTAAGCTTATTATTTATGTAAAAAAAATACAGTAGCTATTATGTAATAAATGTGAGAGGTTTGCAACCAACCTCTCTGTATGAGTGTCTTTTATGATATCAAACATTATCAATGTATGTCTGAGTTGGGCTATGAGGATAGAATAAAAATGACAGATAGCTTTTGGAGTTAAATGATGTATAAGCCAGAGCTGTTTATGTTTCTGCTGTAGATCTAGTAAAATGCCTCTGTTTGGGCTGGTCAGATAGGATGTGCTTCTCTCGGATGACTTGGGATTTGAAGGCGAGGTCAAGTGACTTTGTTGACACATTGTTAAAAAAAGGAGGTGCAAGGAGCACATATTACTCTGGTTCAAACAAGCCTTACAAATTCATGTCATGTTGGACATAGTCTCAGTCTCTGATTTACTGTTATATTCAATTTACTGAAGTATTCAGTTCCATAACTATAAATGAAATGCAAATCTGTTTAAGAATAGGTTTCTTAAGTAAGGGTTAGACATTGAAAATTGTAGTTTTATGAGTAGTTACGTGTTTTAGCTGTAGTTGACAGCAGTCACAGCCCTCTCAGCCTTTGAAACCACATATAAATTCAGATGGGGACTTTGGCTAGCTTAAAAAGCTAGCAAATATCTGCCGATAATAGTTTGTGGCCGATCACACTTAAAAAAAAAAAAAAAAAAATAAAAAAAAAAATAAAGTCACCCAAACCTACTTAAAAAATAAACAAACAAAAACCAATAAAATAGTCCCTTGAGCTTTTAAGTTGTTCCCAGTAACCAAACACTGCTGCTGTCATTTAACAAAGAAATACCGTATGATGCCCATGGCGCTGGATAATAGTTCACCAGTTGTTAAATTGTGATGCCCTTTCATCTCGGAATTTCATACTTTTGCATATTATATTATACTGAAAGGTCCACAATTTTATCATTTAGCATATATCATGTATGTTTTTTTTGTTATTGTAAAATTATCAAATTGTTAAATTAATAATAGTAGTTATATAGTTATTTGCTGCTATGTATAAATTATCATTATTGATTGTTTGATTATTGGTTTAAAATATACAGATGCAATGCACATTAATAACCATTTTTGTAAATATGTCTCTGGGGCAGGTAACATGAGCACAACAGTTAAAAGTACTATACCTATTTATAAAACACATTGCATACAATAAATTATAACACACAATAAAGTAAAAATACATTACATTCTGAGAGCAGATGGTAACACACTTGACTCTCTCTCAATCATAATTTTAAATTTCTTTTAAAAGAAGGATGGGTGTCATGCTCCCTCAGCTGCGCTGGGAGGATGTTCCAGGTGTGAGTAGCTCTTATATTATATTACCGAAAAGGCTGCCTGACCAAAAGCAGTCTTTCTGCTTGGAACTACACAGTCCCCTTTACTCATAGACCTAGTATACATGTCAGTAGATGTATTCTGGTTTACAAAAACATCAAGGGGAGGGGGTGCCAAGCCACGCACGATCTTATAAATCAGACGGGCATCTTTGAATTTAACAAAATTTTCCCATCTCAGTAGTTTCTGATTTGTTATGTTGTGACAATGTCCTGTCCAGAACTTTACCAGCTTGATGGTAAACTACCTGTACAGATTTATTTGTGGTACATGAGTCTTCTGCCCAGCTGGTAAGACAGTATTACAAATGTGAGATGATAAATGCCTTAAAATGATATAAACCGATATGACGGAGATTTGATAAGTGGAACTTTGCTGTGTTTACTACTGATTTAATTAGTTTTTTAAATGTTAGATTTGAATCAATTAAAGATATTTATATTAAGGACCGACTGTCAACTTTTCCCATTGTTCAAAACATTCAAAGTTTTCCAAAGACATGACATAATTTTAAACAATATCCATTCTCAACATGTTTGTTTTTAATCCACTTAAAAAGTTGACTACTGTATATTGTTGTACCACATCAGGTGAATTCAGAAAATGTTTTTGTTCTGTATAAATCCATCTCTATTGGATTTCATAATAAAATGTGCAACTTTGCATCAGAAATAAACTTATTTAAATACTGGTTCAAAAAACAGTTTTGGTCTCCATTACTATATTTCACATCCAATAAGGCTCTAATACCATTTCAGATCAATATCAAGCAATACATTTACTTAAATTATGGGGCGAATCCCTTTGTACGGTAGTCTGCTCAGCCAATGGGTAGCTGTCATAACTTCCTCATCAGTCATTGGCATATTATGAAGCTTAGATCTCTGATCTCACCACCAAAATGTTATCTGAAATGGAATATTTGCTGTAAATGTTTGGCAGCAGATCCTCCATTTAGGATTGGTTGATGGAGCTGGTAGCCACAGCTAACATTGACATAATATTGGCACGTTTGAGTTGGGTTCACATGCCTGTTTGCCCATTTACAACATGATACATTACGAGGAAAAAAAGAAAAGATGTGAAAACTGTGAAGTTGCGGATCATTTGTCCAACAACATTAAACTCTATGATCAGTAAAAATGTCGACGTGTATATGCAACGTTTTCACATTTAAGGTGCTACATTATGTGGTGCACGTGCAACACAAACCGGAAATGTAATCTGTATCGTCGTAAGAAAAAAAAAAGGAGAAGTCGCCGTAAGAAATAAGGCAGCGAATTACCGGAGAAAAGGTAGACTTATTAGCCAACTCAGTGACGCTAATGTGGGTAAACGAATTGATAACATTAAAGCCGGGCATACACTGTGCCATTATCGGCTCGTTTTGAGCCGATTTTCCAGTCGTGCAACTTTTTTTTGATCGGGCCCGATTTTGACCCAATCGTTGCTCGAGCTCCCGATCACGAATCGTGAGGTCGCAAGAAAATCAAGCGTGTTTGAAATCCTGGTCTCTCCTCGTGAAGGAATCGCACAGTTGAAGCAGCTACGACCCGATTTGCCTCATCCTTTCGCAGAGAGCATGCGCAATATCTGATGTAATGTCAAAAAACTATTATTTGCAGTTTAAGTGTTGCAAATTCAAATTACAAATCATGTTTTAATAGCAAAAAAAGACTGCATTTCCACGTACGGTGCGGGTCGCCGCGTACCCTGCACCGTAGGCTCTGCGTTGGTGTAACGCGGAACCATAAATCAGCCTTTAGTGTGTGCGCTGTCTGCTGTTCGGAACACTTCTCTTTTTTCTCTTCTCATTTTGCTGGGACGCCGGGTCCCTCCGCCGAGACACAACTTTTGCTGTATGCGTTCTTTGTTGTGTCTAAAAGTGATGCGCAGTGCCCACCCAATCAGAAACGGTACATATATTTTGGGATTTTAATTTTTTTAATTTTAATTTAATTTTAAATGATTAGGGTGTAGGAAATTGAGAGAAACAATCTCATTATTGTTTCTATGTGTAGGTGAAGACTGACTTGAGAAACAGGCTGCAGGGGGATCATCTTGCAGCATGTATGCTGCTAAGCATCAATGAGCCACCTCTGGGAGAATTTCCCTACAACAGAGCCTTAGAGCTCTTCTTTAAAAAGCCAAGGAAAATTAAGTGCTCTGAGCCTGGGTGCAAACTTTGTCATTGAGTCTACACAGCCTCATCTAGCTGATGTTTACATGTTATTTATTTAATGTTATTGTTTTTATTTATTTTTTACATTTTCAACTGGTTAGAGTTGAAGTTGAAGTAACATTTATTTATTGTTCTTCAAAAGTTCAGGGATAAAAGCCAATAAATAGGTTTTGAAAGTTACATTTGCTGTCAAGTGGTCATTTGTGTACGCCGTACATTTACGCCGCCACCCCCCCGGGAAGCATGCCCCCACTGCTGAAAAAATTCCCAGAGGAAACACTGTAGCCGCCTTTGTTTTATTTGGTTATGTTGTTTTTATTTTATATATCACTAACCAAATGCAGTCTTTATCAGTTTAGGTCTCATATCCAAATATTTGCACAACATTTTGTTGCAATCAAGCTTGACACAAATTATGTGTACGTGTGTGTGTGTTACAGCGAGGAGAAAGCTGCTGGAAAAAGCCAGACAAGCTGGTTTGGGTGGATTCAAGAAAACTAGTGGAACCGAACAAATTGTGAAGGAGATGTGGGAGGGTGGAGAAGGTACGTTTGCTCATCATCAAATACAAATAGTGTAGTTTTTACTCAGACATTTATTAGCAAAATATCATATAGGCTGATTATGTTATTTAGTGGTTAACCCTATAATGCCCGATGTATCATATTTAATGCATGAATTTCTGAGACCTTTTGTAGGATCCTCTTGATCAAAAAAAGTTTCATACATACCAAAAAATAAAATAAAAAATGCATACATTTATCAAATGTATTCATAATGATAAGTAAAATCATTATTTAGAAATTATATTGATATAAAATTTTAAGTTTTAGATTCCAATATATATTTAACACTTCAAATAAAAAGATGTTGGATTTTTGTGTGTTATTTTATATGTAAAGAGTTAAACACGTTACAGGTGTAAAGGAGGAAGAAGATAGACCATTGAGGACCTCGCAGGGACTCGAGGATGGCCATCCATATGGGAACACTGATCACAACGATGTGGAGGACATGTCATTAACAGTGATGAACAGAGTAAACTGGGAGGAGGAGGAGGCTGAAGAGGAGGAGGAGCAAGAAGAAGAGGAGGAAGATAGTGATGATACACGTGAAATGCAGCAACAAACTTCTCAGGAATTAACTGTAGCTGAAACCACGCAAAATAAGCAGTCTGGCCCATTGCTAACCTGTGGTGAAGAAAGCCATAAGGATTCACAGGTGAAGTTAGAATATTCTTTGGTTGCAGGAGAGCAGCAAGAGGTTCCACCTAATGTTGACCCTGATGCTGAGCTTGAGGGTGAACCACAAGGAGAATCATATTCTTGTCCCCACTGTGAACGCCACTTTTCCACTAGACAGGGTCTTGAGCGTCATGCACACATTCACGCCATCAGCAACCAGCAAGCACAACTCTTCAAGTGCCGATACTGCAATAAATCCTTTGGCTCACAGGTGGGACGGCGGCGGCATGAGCGAAGACATGAAAGTGGGTTTAAGAAAAAGCCCGGCTTCCTGGCTGGGGCTATCAGTGTACTCAGTCCTGTGATTCAGACTGATTCGAGTCCTGACTGCACTACCCCTACTAGTCACTATATAGCCATAGGGTCCCAGTTTACAGGAGTGCATGTGCAAACCCCTGAGAAAAAGGAGCTGGGACCTCATGCTGACCGTCCCTTAACATTGGATGAAAATGGGGAGTCAAAAGAACTCCATCCCTGCAAGTACTGTAATAAAGCATTTGGCACACACACCAACATGCGCAGACACCAACGGAGAATACACGAAAGGCACTTGTTACCAAAGGGAGTTCGCAGGAAAGGCATGCTGTTGCAGGACGCATCAGCTCAGCAGACCGGCGCGGCCCTCAGCACCAGCCCTCCCACTGTTTATGTGCCCAGTGCAGATACAGAGGACGAGGCAGATGGGGATGATTATGCAGTTGACATATCGAAAAACATCTCTGAAAATCTAAGCTTCTACATTGATGGCAAGATTGTGTCCACAAGCGCAGTGAGTGGTTGTGAGGTGATAGAGGTGGATTCAAGATCTGCATCTCTGTTTGGGTTGGACACAGTCATCATCAGTCAAAATCAGATCAATCAAGCACTGAAGGTTGAGGCCAGAACAAACGTTGTAAAACAAATCTCCAGTGGTGGGCAGTCTGCGTCCAAAAGGAGAACATCGACACCTCCTCTTGTTACTAGTCTAAAAGTAGAGACGGACACAACTCCATCATCGTCGTCATCATCATCATCATCCTCCACATCTTCCTCATCAAAATTGTTAGTCGGTGGACTATTTCAGCAAGCAACAGATTCGGCAGCATTTCAGCGGGAGAAACCAGTTTACCTCTCACCGAAGCTCAAACAGCTCCTTCAGACTCAAGACTTTCAAAAATCAACCTTAGCTCTCATAACAGACAGCCATAGGCTGGCTTCCCCGCTCTCAGTCCCGCCACTGCACGGGGCTTCAGGGAGGTATAAAAGAAGAACAGCTTCTCCCCCATCATCTCCCCAGCTCAGTCCTGCTGGTAAAACTGAAAGCTGTCAAGGTGAAGGGGTGAATCCTCTCATGCTTAAGGTGCCAAAGCTTGAAAGTCACAGTGTGCCACCTCCTGAGAGCATGTTGGAGATAAATGATGGAGATTCTCTAAGCTCCCCTGGAAATTCGGCCCACAGCCAAGCTTCCTCTAGTAGTGGAGGAAACTCCTGTAACCAACAGCCCTTGGATCTCTCAAACTCTGTCAGTAAACATACCGATGGCTTGAACAGGGTACTTGGGGATTCAGCTCTGGACTTGAGCTTACATCGCAAGAGTGCGGTCAAACCAGAACTGAAGGGAAATTCAGCGTCCCAGTCTGTTAAAAAGAAAAAGCCTAACACCAGTATGCTTGAAAAAGTGCTCATGAATGATTATGTTGGTCTGGCCTTGCCAGCAGAAGAGGGCCCCTCAGCCCTGACAAACCCAAGTGGTTTCCATTCTCGGTCTTCAAACACTGCATCAGAATCTGCTCACCCATCTCCACCATCTTTGACCCCTGTCACAATGAATCCCTGTTCCCCCGACTCCTGCAGCGTATCATCTCCAACACCTCCTCCCCCGGTCCTACCTACCATACCATCTCCACCGGCTATGCCTAGCTCTCCTCTGCCTTCAGACTCTCCTGCACAGAGACCTCTTCCTGTCCTCTCTCCTAAAATGTCTCCAAGATCAATTGAACACAAGCACTCATCGGACTCGGCTGAGGATTATTTAACTGAGGAAAACAAAGATGAAGATGAGAAGCAAATCTTTAGCTCACTGGATTCCTTAAGTACTCCCCTTGAAGGTCCCCCACTTTCTTTAACACCAAGTCCTCCTGGGCCTGCAGCAGTAGATCTACCTATTGCAGAGGATAACGTTTCTCTGCCTGCAACTTGCAACAGTCAGCTTAATGGCATTGTCACAGAAAACGAGACATCTTTGAAATTGGAGTCTACTGCACTCTCATCCCACCCTGAATTATTGTCTTCCTCAGCACCTCACTCTCCTAAATCACAGGAGTCATCTCTGTCGCTTGTTTCCCAATCTTTTCCTCAGATTAAAGTGAAGGAGGAGCCTCAGCACTGTGAAGACGAGTTATCAGTTACAAATGATGCGCCTCAGTTTTGTCCCGACTCTTCTCCCCCTCTCGCTACTCCTGAAAAACCGTCTAAGACCTCTGAGGCAGAGGAACTTGATTTGTCTTACTGCAAGACATTTGTGTGTAATGTCTGCGAAGAGCCGTTCAACTCCATTAAAGAGCTCAGCGCCCATATCACAGAGCACGCTACAGACTGGCCCTACAAGTGTGAATTTTGCGTTCAGCTGTTTGGCGATGCCCCTGCTCTGCTGACTCACCGGACGACTCTGCACGGAGTGGGTCAGATCTTTGTATGTTCCGTCTGTTCCAAAGAGTTTGCCTTTCTTTGTAATCTCCAGCAGCACCAAAAGGATCTGCATCCTAACGAGACATGTTCACATACTACTGTAGAGAGTGGTAAAATTAGGCCACAGAATTACACAGATATATCCAGAGCCAAAGAGGAAAGCAGTCCTTCGACACCAGCACCAGAACTGTCTGATGAGAATTCTCCACACCCAGACCCTCTTTTAGCAAAAGAAGAGGCGGATGTAAATGGTAATCATACAGAAGACCCCAACGAGGAGTTGTACACTACAATAAAGATTATGGCCTCAGAAGGAGGAAAGCCTAAGGGCCCGGATGTCCGATTTGGCATCAATCAACACTATCCCAGTTTTAAACCACCCCCTTTCCCTTATCACAGCCGTTCTCATGCTAGCTCAGTGGCCTCCGCCACAAACTTCACTACTCACAACATACCACAAACGTTCAGCACCGCCATTCGTTGCACCAAGTGTGGCAACAGTTTTGACAACATGCCTGAACTTCACAAGCATATACTGGCCTGTGCCAATGCCAGCGATAAGAAGCGTTACACTCCCAAGAAAAACCCCATCCCCCTCAAACAAATCGTGAAGAGTCCAAATGGAGTCGCGTCACCGACAGCAAGCACTGCAGGCCAGGGTGCTTTCCGTAGGATGGGTCAGCCAAAGAGACTAAACTTTAATCAAGATATCGGTAAAACAAAAATGAGTGCCCTCAGTAAGAAGAGAAACCAGCTGGTCCAGAAGGCGATCTCTCAGAAAAATAAAGCTGCCACTACTGTAAAGAAGGCTTTTGTCAAAGTGGAAGAAGAGTCGGCCTCTAGCGTCTGTCCCCACTGCAGTCGGGAGTTCACTTACACTGCAAGTCTGACTAAACATATGGCAATCAGCTGTCCCATGAAGCCTGTTGTTACTAAAAAGGGCAAAAAAGGTCTGGCAGAGGTGAAAAAGGAGGCTGTTTCTGTTGTAGATAAAAATACATGTAGAAAAAAGGCTTCAGACTGTGACACACAAACGGAGCCAGAGGCTAAACCTCTGGGTAAGACCAGGGCTCGTAGCTCTGGTGCAGCAGACCCTGAATCCTTGCAGGCAAGCAAAGGAAAAACTGCTGCTAAAATGGGCCGGCTAAAAAGGCCTGCCCTCTACACGAAACCGGTTTCTGCTAGCAAAAAAACCAAGAAGGGTCTAGTTCAGCCTTCACCTCACACCCTTCCAGCCCTGGCCGCTCCTAGTGACCCGGCACAGCAGCCCGCCGCGAGAATGCAGCGGCCAGCAGCGGGCAAGGAGCCAGCACTAAAGAGGTCGACAGAGACCAAGTCGCCACCGTCATCACAACAACTGAAGAAGGAAGAGCGGTTCTCCCTCCGAATGAGAGAGAGGCTGGGTGGTCCGGTGACCAGGAGTTCACAGATGGCAAACGCAGCTCCTCCTGCTGAGCTGAAACCTGAGGAACCACCAGTGCAAGAGCCAAAAGAATCTCAGGTAGGAGATCCTGAACTTTTGACTTTTAATGTGGCAATTTTAAGGTTTACATGTGAAATCATCTTAATCATTATTTGTTAATCATTTTGTACCCAATGAAAACTTGTTCTTTCAGAATTGGATGGTTGTAATTGTTGGCAACGTATTTCAATCTTTCAATCAGGAACTTCTGGAATATTTAAAACAATTGGTTTTGTTGAGTCAAAAGCTGTTTTGTTCATCCCCTGAAAGCTCAGTGTTGAGGAGATGCCTGTCACCTTGGGAGCTGGAATTATCTGAACTTGTGTTTCATTTGATCTGCCAGAGTTCCTCCAGTTTGGATTTCCCCTGGCATTTCCTATTTCAGGCAAAGTCTGTAAATGGCAGCAGACATGAGATGATGACAGTAGTAAAGCAGCATCCTGTTTGAGGCAAATTAAGTCTCAGCCTTTAAGTTGAACAGACTTTTGGATCTGCTGCTATGAGTTTGTTGATGTATCATCTCTAACAACAATATTCTCCATGTAAACACTTAATTGATCAGAAAGATATTTGCTAGTCTTGTGACATGGAAAAGGCTGGTGTTTCATTGCAAATCAAAACCAAACTTAGAAGCCAGATTAACTTCATTATTTAACCTGCAGCGCCAGGGCTCGTAGCTCCTTTTTTTAGAAGGAAAAAAATCAGATTTGGGAAAAATAGTGTTGAATCGTGTTGAAATTAAATTTCTTTTCTTCCATCCTGTATTATTATTATAAAACTTTTACACCTATTGAGAGCAAACCATGATTTTCTTTTATCCCAAATTGAACACATCCCTCTTTTTTCACCATTGTCCTTTAACTGCATTCAATAATAATCAAAGTAAAAACACATTGTTATAATTTATATTTGGTCCTGTGAAAATCATGCATTCATTTCAAACCCTCTGTGCAAAAAGCCTTGCATTGCCTCTGATTTCCAAAGATTTTGTCAGCTCTCCTACTGCTCGTCTGCTCATTGCATCATCATTTCTTGACTGCTGTGTTGTGTTTTGCAGGAGCTGCTGATGAAATAAGCCATGATGACAGTGTCGAGCTCTTCCTTGGAATAGTCTTCACCTATCAGAGATCCCTCTGGACTCAACTAGGCACTGAGGATGACCTTTTTTCTATTTTTTTTTTCCATCCAAGACTCTGCTGCCTATCTGAACTGCCTCCGCTGGATTAAAGGAGGGAACTCTTATCTTTCATCTATTTTATGGACTAAACTGAGCCTTGATTTCTGCCAGCCTTGCAAAAAAAGAAAAACAAACAAAAACTGTAGATGACAGTGAGTTAATATATATATATACAACACGCGTCATTACTTGACCCAAAACAGTAAGGTTAGGGCTCCGTTACTTTAGAAAACTGATATATTGCAAATGGCAATCATCATAATTCAGTTTGTGAGGTAAATTTGTTAATTATTTTGTTCCATATTTTCCATTTGGGTTTCTTAGATGTTCAACACTCTGTTAATGCATGTCCTAAATAGAAAAAAACCCTAGATGAAGCCGGTTCCCAGGTCTCCCCCAGTGGGTGCATACTTCGGTTTATACATGCTGTATGTAAGTATGTATTTTTTGATTTAAAATTTTGTAGTCAAAGTAGAATATATCTTATTGGCATATTTTTGTTTGGGAAACAAAAATCAAAGTGGCTGTTTTTTTTGTTTTTGTTTTTTTTTTTACTGCAGCAGTTGGTCCTCAGGAACAGGAAGATTGTGACTTGTTTATGGTTTGAGGTGCAACCTGACAGATATTCCTTCATAGTCCAAATCTCAAATACTTGCTTTCTGCTTGGTCTATCAGATGTTGGCGGGTAATTCCAGCTGTAGATTGATGGGAATCATTTCTTTGAAATACTGTCTGTCTTGAAAGTAGTTTTTAATATCATTCAAACAGCCCAGTGTTCTGACAGCACTTTAAAACAAACTGCCAAAACTTTAATTAAGCTGGATCGGCGAGGTCGGTGTCATTACAGCAGCGCATCTATGGAAACTGTTCAGGTCTGTTACGCTCTTCAGATATTGATAATTTGCCCCAAAAAATGGAGTAGATCTTATTTAAAAAGTTCTACTCTGTCAGCCTTTTCGCAAACAAGTCTAAACTGGTTTAGTCCGTTGAAGGGTTTTGACACATGAAAATGAAGATCCGTTTTAAATGGACGTTTACAAAGTCGTGTCTTTTTGTCTTATTATTTGAAAGCCATGCTGAAAGATTTGAGGACTGCTTGAGCGAGTCTACATGTCGTGATAAATTCATCCTGCCAATGAAACGCTCCTGATTGTAAAATGTTTTCAGTTCAGTCTCTTCAGTCTTCACCAAGCTTTTCCCTCACACACATGTGCAGCTGCACACAGGCAGCGCTTTGACGCTTGTAGCACATTATTGAAAAGTAAATTGAACAACATGATTTGAAGCTAATTCATGTTTCAGTGAGAAATCTTTGTTTTGCCTTTTCAGCATCAAGATGTATATTTAAGGATGAACAAAATTTAAAAAAAAATCCTAAATGACCTCAAAATGTTGCTGTAATTAACATAATAAAGAAAAAGTTTTGTTTTTTTCACTTTGTATAAAATTGTTATTGTTATTTTGCTTACGGGGTCTCAGTTGTACCCAGCTCTCGAAGACGTGGCGGGTGCAGATGGTTCATGTGTGGAAATATTCATGTTGATTAAAAAAAACAAAACAAATTAAGTCCAATTAATGTGTAATTTTATTTCTACAGTATCATGATTATGTATGTATGTATTTACAATATCAGGAATTATTACTTTGTGATTGCAGAAGGAGAGATTGTGATTGATTGCACTCTTAAATGGGTTTGACTCTTAACACATGAGACCTTAATTTTAAACATAATTTATTCCCCAGCCACCGCTGCTGTAAAGTTTCACATATTACATTTACTGATTGCCTTTTCCACTTGAAGCAATAGCGGGACCTGCCAATTTGTAGTGAAAAAAGTTTACATTTGATTTTATTTTGATGGAAGCTGGGGTGTCTGCCATCAGCTGTGTTTTTAGCTGCACTCCAGGGTCCACAACTCTCATCAGTGCAACTGTTTCTGGGAGATCGGGTCATTTGTTTTTGTTTGTTTTTTAGGAGCAGTTCATTCGTCAGAAGGGGTTGATGTGTAAGTCAGTTTCCCAAATTCTTACCTGGACCTTGTTAAGCTTTAGATGGGGAGCTGAACTTTGAGCAAGTGTAAGAATTGATAGATAAATGTATGTAATGACTAATGTTGCATGCAGGACAATTTTTCAAAATGAGTGTGATTGCACGACTAATTTTCTTTTTTTAGGGGCAGCAAAACGACTAATAAATGGTAAATGTGCTAGAAAAGTACTTCCTAATTCTAATGGACTCTAATGGATAATACATAGAGGATAAATGGATAAACAATTAAGGATTTATTTAATACTGACTTCACTGCCTTTCATGCGTTTAAGAAAACAAACCCAGTCTTAATAGTTTGCTTTCATACACCACAGTCAATTTGAAATAAAACAAAATGTGATAAAAATGTTTACTCTTAGGTTTCACAAAAATGTGGCATTTTTTTTATATAGAAATTACATGAAATACCTCGTTCTGCAGAGGCTCAAAAGTGTTTGGACAAGGTGACATCAGTGTAAATATAACTATACTTTTGAATTCTTGGATAAAGCGTTAAATCAGCCTGACGGGGATAACAAAGCCTGCTGCCGGACAGACGGAGTAACATCAGCCTTCTACTGGAAACCGACTCCATGATGAACTGGGACGTCTCACGTACCAAGTCTTTAGTCACCTCAACATTTGGGGTTATGTTGATGAGATTATGAATTAAATGCACTTAATTAGTTGGATTTGATCCAGAGTCCAGATTTTGTCTTATTCAGAGGAAATGTGTTTACTTGCCTCACTTTCATGGTGGTATAGTTTACAGCTGTGTGTGTGTGTGTGTGTGTGTGTGTGTGTGTGTGTGTGTGTGTGTGTGTGTGTGTGTGTGTGTGTGTGTGTGTGTGTGTGTGTGTGTGTGTGTGTGTGTGTGTGTGTGTGGAGGGATGGGCAATTGGAGGAGTGCTGCCCTGTATTAATGCTGTCAGGATAAAATATCACTGCACTCTCCCTTGATTGCTGTGTTCGGCGCTTCGGCCCTGTTCATAAAAATGCAATTCCATGCTCCTCCGTGTTCCTGCCTTGATGGAACAAGCTGCAGTTTCCAGAGATGGCACATTTACGATGGAGAAGAGTAAAATATTTCACGTTTTTCTTCAGATGATTCAGGGGGCACCAAAAAAATGGTGTCATCCAAAACAACATGAAATTATTTCCAGTTCATTATAATTAGGAATGACCTTTTCTAAAAGATTATTATGTCCCCACGTGGGTTTGATTAAGCAAATAGGTAAGAGCCTCCCATTGGGGGCTTAATGAAGCAGTGATTTATGTTTCGGCTGGTAACGAGTTATTCAATCCTGACTGATGCAGTGAGTCGTGCCTCATTCTTTAAACGACCGGGTAGGAAACCTGCTGTGGTCAAAGATGGTACTCTGGTTCGTAAGGGTCGCAGTAGAGGGCCAAATTAAACCAACACACCAACTAAGGGGATTACTGCTCTGTGTATGCTCAGGACTGGAGATGACATTGAACTGAAGATATGATGCGATCTGTTGATTTCCTTTACTAGGCTCTACTTTCTTAATATATTGGCATGATAAAATTCCACTATAATGAACTGGATGGAATTGGATTAAAATACATTGAGCTGAATTGGACGGCATTTAACTGGGCTTGCGTTGAACTTGTTTACTTTGCCATCAGATGACTTATTGATTGGCACTGTATAAATATACTTTACTGATATAAATTTGCAGCATCTTATTTTCCAAAGCATGTCCCCTCATCAGGCGGTGGTGGAAAGCAGTGTCCATCTAAAATGTTCTAAGCTTTGTTTTGAGCTCAATACACACATGCTCTGAGATAAATCATAATGAATTGATCTGAGTGGTGGATAGAACCAATCATCCTCACTCTTTTACTCTCCCAGTCTGTTACTTTCTGATTAACTCTTAGTTTGATTTCTTATCCATCTTTTTTTTGTTTTAATCATTTTATTTGATCATCAAAGACTGTTTTCAGTTCTGTTTCCTATCAAAGTGGAGGGTTCTCTGAAGTCTGCCGGATGTCTAAATGAATAGTCCCTGATGGTCATCTCGCAACGTTTTCTTGACATCTTTGCAACGTTAATATTCATTTAAGGAAAGCTTCCCTGAGGGTGCTTGCTGATATTTCAGATTTTATGGAACTTGTTTATGAGTTGGAGCACGGCTGGAGACGTCTCTGAACTGCACTTTCCAAGTAAGTTTCTAGTTTCATGTCAGGGTTTGATATTTTCTTCCTCTCTCCCTTTAACTTTGACTGTTTCCTCTGCAGATGGTGGTCGTTCTCAAGCTTCATTTTCCCTCAAGTTGCCCTCCTGCTGCTGCTTTTTCATATGGACTTCTGGATTCTCTCAAATTTCTTACTCATTTAAAATCACATGTGGACTGAAATCCCTTCCTCCTTTTCACATCCTGAACCTCAGTTTAATAGGTATCCAGAAGAATCCAGTATTGCTTTAAGAAAACGTGGACAGCAAAGTGTATTCATATTAAGTTTCTTACTCTTGTTGAGTGACGGGAATGTCATCATTTTACAGGTACGTATTGAAACATAGAAGTTGACATTTTAGCCAGATGGAAGAAGAGTCGGGGAATTGGACTTCCTCCTGAGGGAGGCATAACTGTCTGCACAAATATATCAGCGTGGACTGTGTGGTGGATGGACCCAACAACTTGCTGACACTGCCATCCACAGATCCACTCACATAACTAAAACTGTCACAAAGATGAGAGGCCTCCAGAAAGGGAAGAAGCTGACTTGTGTTGTACCTGAGCTTCACAGGACATGAACTCGACTGTGAGGTGGCCGGTAAGTCCAGGTAAACACTTTTTAGGTGATGCATTGAAACATAAATATACAGTCTCATATGTCTGGTAGTTTGGTAAAATAGTGATGTTTTGAAGAGAACAAGAAAACAACAAATTAACATTAAAGAAATCTGTCCACAAAACTTGTGAGATCCAGTATAACTGACAATTAATTGTCAATACATAGAAAATGTGCAATTTTATCTAAAGCAGTATAAATTGACGCAGATCCTAATAACCATGTCAAAATATCAATATCAGAAGTGTTTTTATATATTAAAAAAGATGTGGCAAAGTCTTCAGAATCAGAATCAGAATCAGAATCATCTTTATTGGCCAGGTTCGAACATTGTCCAACAAGGAATTTGACTCTGGTAATTTCGCTCTTTGGGGATAAAATAAAATAAACAATAAAACAAATGTGGTCTTTCTATGATACAGAATAAACAGTATAAACATTTAAGGTGCAGCAGTTTGAGGTAGAGAGAGAAAAGAAAAGAAAAAGGGACAGTTCTGAATAAAAATAAACATAACCTATTTACAATTTTACAGGGCAATTATACAAAAAAAATACAAAAAGATTATACAAATTATACAAAGAAATACACAGTGAGGGGTGCAGCTGAGTGAGGCAGACATGGTTGTCAAGGAAGGTGCTACATTTTTCATTTCATACATCAAAATATGTGGTTTAAAATAAGGAATCTGGCTCAGACTGGATTATTTTTATTACAATAGTAATAAAGTCGTTTGAATTATCTCCTGGAAGAAGTGACAGGAGACACAGAGGCAGTTGCTGATACATGACAATATCCAGCCTCCTAAAAAAAGCTCGCTGTGCCCCTATTTTCTGTTCAAAAAGAATAACATTAAAACTGATGAAGACAGAGACGAGATTCAGTCAGCCGGGCATTTGTCTCACAGACTTGAAGACCTGACTCAAGTTTTGTTTGTGAATCGTTTGTGTTTGGTTTGACCTTTTTTTTTGTGGGGCGGGTTGTGGCTTTTAGTTGTGTTTGCATGCACCAGTGCGTCTGTTGTTGCTGCCTCTGAATTGTGTTACAGTTGTTTGCTGTCATGCTGTAAATGTGGGGCATGCCTTCCAACCCGCTTTGTGGTTTTTATACCTGCAGAAGCACCTGCTGAAGGAGCCACGCTGACCCAACCATCCTCCCATCTCCCACTGGGCTGAACGGAGCTCGATGCCATTTCCTTTCAAAACAGGAGGATGTGAGTGCTGTGGTCAGGTTGTGTGTGAGTTTGCCCTGCAGAGCAAACGTGTGCGACGGCGCCACGAGACAGTTTCCTGACAAAGTTTTAGGAGGAAATAGACTACTTAACAACAAAGTGCAAATTTCAGAGGGGGTTAGACAGTACAAACATTGTCTGAATATGATAAAACGTTGGACTAACTGTGCCAGTTTTGTCTGTGGTGGATGTCTCCATGACAACCACTCCACTTTGGGTATACAATGCAACTGTGCCTTCAAGGTCTGAGAAGGTATTTTAAAACCTCACACCGTGTCCTTATTTAATCTTATAGTGTTTTGTATAACTCCCTAATGTAACTCTTTGTTGCAACATATAAAGAGCACTGTTGTTTCACCAGAGGTGTTGCAACATAAAGTGAGGCAAGTTTATTAAGTATTATAGTTTCACTTGAGCTAAAGCTAATTTTTATGTCATACGCAGCATTTTTCTGCATTTCCTTTATATCATAAAGCCTCTGGAAACTACCAACTGTGCCAGCCCTACTTTTTAGTTTGTACACAACCCATCCAGCTTCTTTTGGACTGGTGGGGAAGATGAAGCACTCGAGTTCGATAGTCTGCTTCCTGACAGCGGCCCCGGCTTTAAGATGGATTGAGGCTATTTGCATGGGGTGTGGTGCAGGGAGTGAGAGATGTAAAGGAGGAAAAGAGCACAGGGGAGAGATATGTTACTGCTGAGGAACAGCAAACGAGAAGTGAAGAGAGGTGGGATGGTGTTCGGAGGAGTAGGGTGGGTGGGGTTTGGGGTGTACTCATATAGATCACACATCGGCAGTCCTGTTCTATGCACAGGTGGGGGACACTGCCATCGACTTAAGAGTGAGTTACCTGCTGAAACCCCTTTCCTCACGCCCCCCCCTTCTCCTCTCTTCCTCCTTGGAGCTGCAGAGGGCTGTCAGTCTGCACAGACAAAGCAAAAGTGCTGGCAAAGCAAGTGTGCCTCCAGATCCGCTACCTGCTCTACATCCCAGTTTTAAACTCTCCCATTTGCAAACCAAAATGCTCTCACAGGCACGCGTTCAGAGAACTTTCTGTCTTGCGCACACACACTGACAAGCAGGCAGGCATCCCCCCCCCTCCTCCCATTATCTGTGCAGCAAGCAGTTCTATGAGCAGCAAGCGGCTGTATTTCACTCTTCAGCCACAGCAGCAGCAGCAGCAGCAACAGCAGCAGCAGCAGGACGGGTCCAGAGGAGAGCGGTCATCACTAGACATCACGCACCAGCTTCTCCAACTGAAGGCGAGCATCCTCTCCTGCATTCTTGCATTCTCCTCTATTCCCTCTATTCCCCATCTTGATGTGACGCAGTGATCCTGACCTTCCCTCATCATTATCCACTCTCTCCCTCCTCAGTGTGTGCCTGTGGAGCAGCCATGGAGGACACCCTCACCTGCAGCCATGCCACCTTCTCTCAGGTGTTTGGACGTCAGGGACAGCTCATGCAAGCCAGTGAGTAGCCTGAAGCACACCTGACAAGTCATTATTTCAGCTGCAGGTACCGCATGTTTGTGTAACTCATCTCCACCCTCAGTTTCATCTCCTTTTTACTTGTGTGATGCTGAGACGGTGCTACAAAGCTTTTTTTCCCCCCTTCAAGATATAATGAGATTATGGTTTTAAAGCAAGATATTTTGCAGGGTTAAATCATTCATTCTCCTGAGTGCATGTAGGGAAACATGTATATGCTTGAAGAACACATTACAAAACTGCATGACTGTGGTTTATGTTCCTGGAGGTTTCGAGGACTAGGTTGGGGATGTTAATGTGCATCATTGTATTTTAAGACAAATGCTCAGCTTTTTCAGGCAGATCTTGAGCTAAACTTAGAGCTGTGGCTCAGATGTACTCTGGTAGCTTGTTGCTAAATAAAGCCAAGGATTTAAAGGTATCCTGATGCAGAAGTAGCTCCTTAAAAAAAAAACTATTTTAGTGGATTTTTTTAGGTCTTAATTAAGCATGTCTGAAAGTCTTTTGGGGAAGATTTTTTTTTCTTTTAACCCTTTAAAGCCTGACATAGGAAATTACACAAAATGTTAGTTATATAATGGAATAAAAAAAAAACGTTGTAAATACATTAGGTACATTTAGGTATTTTTTATTCAGTTATTAATAATTTAAAAAAAAAATGTTTTGGTTTTTATGAAACTTTTTTTTTCCATTTTTGATTAACAGGATGTTACAAAGCTCTCAGAAATGTATGGATCAAATATAATATATCTGGCATTATAGGGTTTTTGTTGTTGTGGATATTTTTCCACCACCATCACCATCACCACCACCAACACATTTCAGCTGAAGCATTTTCATATTAGAGGCGCATAACATTTGTGAGAGTCAGTCTGATATCAGAAGAGCACAGACAAATCTATCAGTATTTTTGGGAGGATAGACACACTAAACACAACCTTGGAGTCATATCTTATTATGCAATGCACGTAGTCAAAATACATATTTGTCCCGAGTGGAAAACAGGAACGGCTGTATTGTCTCCGCAATGAAAGTGTCAGCTGCATCCTCCCTCCTCTGGTATCTCTCATCAAAGAGTCATGCTGGCAGAACTTGGCCAGTGCCTTTGATGTCTCTGCTAAGCCATAAATGTAAAGTGTTTCTTAACACACTGTTATGAAAGCTAATGATGAGAACTCAAGGGGGACATAGGAATAAATCTGCCTTTAGAGTTGCATCCTGCGATTGACTTCGTCATGTCCATTTTAATTTCCTGTGTTCCTCATCATTACCACCTGGAGAGAGAAAAGTCTGAAGTTTCAAAGCGAGCATTAAAAAACAAGAATCCAGCTAAAGCAGCACGTTGAGAAAGTGATGATGGAAACACAGCGGTCATTTTCCTGTGCTGGAAACGAATGCTTCTCGGCAGGCGTTCATCAATGAAGCTGTGTTGGAGGGCTTCATGTGTTAAGGTTTATAATCACGAACATAGCTGATTAAACACAACTGTAAGACTGATGCAGTGGATTTCTGTCTGCACTGAGGTTAGGTGCCCGTTCTTTGCACAAGAGCTCCCTTTTATAAATAATTTACTTTGCCTGAATTTATCTGTTGGCTTAATACTGCATTGATGGGAGCATGTTACAGTTAAAGGGCTACAGGGCCCTGATTAATATTCAGCTTCAGACAGGCAGAAAGCTGGAAGCATCGTCAGTAAATGAGTGGCTTTAGAGTGCTGCTGAGCTGCTGCATGCCTCTCTGGTTTCATGATTGTATGGTAAATAGAGACAATGGTGTTCCCATGATTTAGGAGCACAGATAATATGCTAAAGCTCAATTTAAAGACATTATGTAAGCTATGATTACTCAAATGTCTTTACACACGACTCAGTCAGCATGGACATGCAGCACAGGTTGAGTGAGTGGGTTAGCTTATCTGGAGAGGGTCAGTGAAAATTGTGAAGTGAAAAATTTGAGATGTGAGAAGAGGTGAGCCAGTGCTGAGAAGTCATGTCTATTTGCATCATCGCTGTCAGCTTCACCGGTGCAGCCAAAACTGAAAAGGCAAAGCTTTTACAAACGGGAGACTGCCTAAAATAAGATGACATCACTTTACAGTCAGTTAGAAAAAAAAAACCCAACAACTTTCCATGTCACCTGGGAGTAAACAAAGGAATTAATCAGGAAATGCTTGCTGAACACCTGATGACTGATGATTAGAAAATACTTTCCTCTGAACCCCTTATGAAGTGTAATGGATAGTGAGTTACAAGGGAACAAACCAGGAGATTTAACAACCGTGAAGGTTTCAACTACTGCAAGTTCATGAATTTTATACCGTCAGACCATTTAATAAGTGAGTGCTCCCTGTGAAACTCTGAACCAGCACAAATCTACAGCAACTCTGACTTTACTGAGGACTTACTGATACATATTTAGTTGTTGCAAAGTAAGGGAAAACAGGGTACCTTTATTTATAAAGCACATTTCAAACAGAGTCCATTCAAAGTGTCTGCCATAGACAAAAGAATACTTCAGAACATTGGAAACAAAAAGTCAATAGATAATAAAACCTTAAATATGATAGATTTAGAAGGTAAGTAACAACATATTGCCGTTACAGTGCAGTAATGGTAAAGTAATGGCAGCAAATCACATCAAACCAAGGCAGAGGAGAACAGCAGTTTCTAGTTGAGGCACATTTACCATCAACAGGAAGTCTCTTCCATCTGTGTGCAGCACAGTAGCTAAATGCATTTTCACTCTGTTTGATTCTAACTTGAATTTCTAGTTGAGTACTACTTACGGATCTCACAGTCCTACTAGTTTTATTTCTACAAGGAGATCAGTAGTATACTATATTGTGGCCCCTGAGTATTAATCAATTCGTGAACTAATCACACTACTTTAAAGTCTAGGTAACTGGTAGCCAGTGTAAGTATTTGAGAACGGGGGTCATGTGCTGTGTTTTTCTGGTTTTTGTTAGAACTTTGGCAGCAGTATCATGAATAAGCTCAAGATGTTAAATAGTATTTTTTGGGAAGACCAGACAAAAGGGCATTACAGTTGTCAAGTCTGCTGGGGATGAAGGCATGAATGAGCCTAAAGACATGGACCTTAGATCTCTGACCTTAGATATTTGTTTGAGGTGATACAAAGTGATTTAGTTGTAGCCTCGATGTGTCTGCTGAAGCTCAGGTCTGAGTCAGTTAAGACTCCAGGGTTTCCAACCTAGGTTTTTGTCTTTAAACTTCTTGAATCAAGCTGGACAGCTACTTTTATTCTTACCTTCTTGTTGAAGCGTTGACAGAGTGAGTCAAATGGACCACCACGTTGTAAAAGAAACAAATAAATCTGAGTGTCATCAATATCTGTGGTAAGCAAAATAGTTGTCATGTACTATTTGATCTAGAGAAATGAAATGTAAAGGTTGAATAATTGTTTTATTTTTTGTTTTTTTTTTCATTATTTTATTTGTAATTTTTCCATATACTGTAACAGACAACAGAAATACAAATACAAACAAGTGCAAAGATACAGAAATAACACCCAGCTCCCCACCCAAAAAAAGAAATAAGTACATTTTAAAAAAAAGAAAAGAAAAAAATAATTTAAAAACCTGCCCTTAAAGAGTTCAAGATGATAGTAATAAGAGTACTAGCCACAGAATAAATGTCTATGACATCACTGATGAACATGGCGAGTGTACAATTCATATCAGAGTGTGTACAGGTTTACATTCCAACAGTTATGTGTATAATTATGTAGGACAGAGTTGACAGAAATAACAGGAAAGGTTGCTACATTTTGTCAAAGGAAGCAGAGGTTAAAGAGATACTGTGTCCGATCCTCTCCAGATGCAATAAGCTGGTCACTTCTGCCAGCAAGGTCTTAAGAGAAGGTGCATCTTAACTATTCCAAAGGGTTAAAATGTTCCTTTTTGCAATAACCATGCAGTATTGTATTGTCTTTTGTTGGGGGTGGGTTAAATGTGAGAGGTGTTCAGACCCGCCCCATATGGCCAAGTATGGATCTGGTGAGATATCGCAGTTATGTACTTTAGAAAGGCACTTAAAGATGTCTGTCCAAAATGTGTGTAGTTTGGGGCAAGACCAGAAAAGATGCCCCAAAGTGCCTTCTGCTGACTTGCACTTAGAGCCAATTGGAGAGACAGGGGGGTAAAAAGAGTGCAGTTTAGTACAGGAATAATGCAATCTATGAGTCACTTTGAATTGTATTAGTTGGTGTCTGGAGTTTATAGAAGGTTGAATAATTGTTGACCAAGAATTGACCCCTGAGGGATTCCACAGGCTGTGATGACAAGCTTAATGTAGTCCCACATTCCCTCTATTGTGTTGTTTCAATTAACCTTTGTCTGGTGTTAGCTTTCTGTTACCATCTCCGATGTTAACGGGTCGGTTTTGACCCGTGTTTTAAATTATCTCTAAAATACACTAAAAGCAATTATCCATCATCCAATTTGTTTCTCATCTCTTGGTTACATTGTTAGGCTTCCTTATCCATGAAACTATTGGTTTTAATATTTTTGGTATGGGACTCTGGGCCTTTTTTTTTTGCCAGTATAGCACTTAATTTCAATTTTAAAAACTGGTAAAATGAGCCTCAAGAGAATCATATGAATAAATAAAAGGTTGTTGTGTTACCTGGCTATTACAGAGAGGTATTAGAACACATATCATAAATAAATTTGTTTCAGTTATTTTTTCATTTTAATGTTATTAACTATAGTAACATCTATTGTGTTATGGGTAAATTTCGACCCATTTACTTCAAGGAAATGGAAAAAAAGTAAAAGGTGACAATTTCAACCAGAGCATTTTATAATTTAATGAAAAAAAAATGTTGGATATTATTTTGTTGAAATAAAGGTTCCTGACAAAGTCAAAAAGCCTTGATGCAATAAAAGCATTTTTGTGGTAGTTTTCTGAATTTAAAACCTAAGAACGGGTCGGTGGCGACCCTAACAACAGACGAAGTCTAATAGGCTGCATCATACTTACCATTTACTAGATAATGACACATTTATTTCATAACAATCTGTCCTGTCAGCACAATGTCTTCCTTTCTTTATCCAAATTTGAATCCTTAATGTAAGGAAAACAAGACTTTAGTACTAGAAGTTCATCTGCACTTAACTGGCTGCCATTGTGCCCTGACTGAAATATCAACAAATAATTAATTATCATATCATCCATCTGAAGTGTATAGCATTTAAGATATAACAGCTGCAAAAATTGGTCTGAAAAATAGAACTAAAGTAAGGATGGAATTTAAGTAATGAATCATGAATTTGAATATTTTCCCCAGTGTGTGTCTGTAATAACAAAAAGCAGCGATGGAAAAAAACAACAGATGACGTAACTGACGGAAAAATTATGATGAAGCAATGATTCAATACTCCACTAGTATCCACTCAGAATGATGAATCATTTTACTTAAAAGGACAACAAAGGGACAATTAATCAGTGAAATTGGTCATTAATCACATAGTTTTGTGTATCATTATTGGTGCGCATAAAGAAAATGATTTTTTTTTAATAATTAAAGTTGAAGACAAATCAATGGGATGTCAAGAGCCATAAAGAATGTGGTCAATATAATGGCTTTACTGAGTACCTCATCATTAGCTAATGATTAATACAGGCTATCTTAAACTCCTCTGTAGCAGTTTTTAAACTGCTCAAAATGTTGCGTCCTATAAAATGTCATCACTCGTCTTATCGCGATTGCTGGCGGTTCTTCTTTTTGTTTACCTGCTACATTTGAAAAAGGCATACTTATGACGTCTCTGCATGGAGTTAGATGCAAAGATTTTGGAATCCACACATTTTCTTGATTTACACACTCAAAACCTCTGTATTAAAAAAATGAGGCTTTTCTTATTTCTATATTTCCATCTATTCAGTTACCTCGGATAGGTATATTTGTATTTCCTTCTAATTTGTTTCAGTAAATGATTTTCCTTTTTATATACAGATGTGTATTTATTTAATTAGGAATTGACTTAATTATTTAATTTTCTTTTGTTTTCTTTTTGTTTTCTTTTTTGAGTCTGGTTCTTTAGCCTCTTTCTCAACATGTTTTTTTTTTGTCCTTGGTTTGGCGGGTTGTATAGTCATAGCCCAAGATAAGATTAGTAATGTTTTAGGATGCATTTCACTTAAATATACATTTTTGAACCAAAATCATAAAAATAATCATGATACTAATAATAAAAGCTAAAAGTAGGCAGCCTCACTGGCATTACTTGTAATCCCTGATAGGATTCTGCATATATATTAGTGGTTAGTGTAATTTGGTGAAAACCTTTATCCATGACATACTGTATATATGCATTTTAATCTTGCAGCAGATGTGAGTTTTCTCAAAGTACGCGAGTGTGAGTGTGTGTCCTTCACTGGTCCTCTTTGACAGTCTACTCTAACATATTTTATTAATATATTTTTCTATCCCTGATGGGATTCTTTTGATCTCTGCCTGCGATGTGGCCAGAATGTGGGCGGAGCTAAAGGCTTGGTATGATGTCATGTATGATGTCAGTTATGATGTTTCAGATCGTTGCATTTCTGCAAACTGTTGGCACAACCTCTGCTCACACTCCTCTCAGAGACTTAACATCGTTTTAAAAACCAGAAGCTATTACAAAGCTCAAAACACAATGTTTGTGCATAAAGCTTTCAATGGTCAACAGATTTCAGTATCTGCACAAACGGACAAGGAACAGGAGAGAAATGAGGAGGAAACAGACAATACACAACAGCCAAACAGCATTTCCACTCACCAAACGGAAGAAACAAGCAATGAGTTTTGACCAAGACCCAAAGATTAGATACAACTTTCTGAAAGCAGAAAAAACATGCTGCAATAGACTTGGGCAAACACTTGAAAGGTCAAGTCAAACACCTGAACATGAAGCGCCAGACTCAAACAACCTTGGAGGAAAAATGTTTGAAGAAGCAAGAGAAGATGGAGAACTTAGTCAGAAACAACAAGGCTCTCGAACAACAAATTGTGGCTATAAATTTGAGCTTAAGAGATGAGACAGAACTACAAGAAGAATACAACAGGATAAAAATGGAGCATAAAACCCTGACCCAGATTAATGATAAGATCCAAAGTCAACTTTTGAAATCCCAACAACCACTTTTAAAACAAGAACATCTGGAAGAAAAGTCGAAGAGAAAACGGCAAGAGAACCAGTCTCTTCGCATGAACAATGTCATCCTTGAGCAACAGCTTCGGGAATTATAAGACAAGCTTCTGGTGGAAGAAAAGATGCGCTTCCAGTATTCAGAAATTAGCTGAAAGACCAGTACAACAGTGCCAAAGAATGGATTGACAATTATAATATGAACAAGCATCACTTGGATGCGCTTGAAATGGAGAGAAATGAACTTACAGCACAATTCAACGAGCTCGACAATGAGCTCCGACAAATCAAAGCCATGAAAAGCCAGTGTCCCGAGATGCAGTCGGCTTCAGAGGCTGCTAAAAACGACAACTCTGGGCTTGCCAGAAAAATTCAGGATCTTCAGACAGAACTCTTGAATTTCAAAAATGTGAAGGAAGAGCATGATGCAGCATTAAAAGAACGGTCGGCCCGCGGACAAGACGTTTGTCACCTGAATGGCAACATAAAGAAAAGAAAGTGGAAACAAAACAAAAGCAAGAAGATCAGCCTTCTCCACAAGACCAGACAAGTCAAGGACTTTGTTCAGTTCATAGAGAACAATATGAACATTTATTCCTACAAACTGAGGTCGGAGAGTGGGCTGCATGATCGAGAGGATTGCTCTGTTTCCAGCCAGGAGGTTCCGGCTCTGAATCCTGGCTGGACATGCAAGAACTGGTGCAAAAAATTTTTTTTGGATGTTATATGCAAATTGTATATCTTGTTTATTTTGCCCTTATTCAAATAAAAAGAATAACTGATGTTAAATTAAATGTAATTTTTGACTTATATTAAACCTAATTTTGTACATGGTTGAAATGTTTTCTGAAACCCTGTGAAATGGGCTAACTTGCGTCGATGTGCAAGTCGGAGCCCACCAAAGGGCAACATTCAAACTTCTGGGTTGTCATCCATGATAAGTTTAGGGGGGTGATTTTTATTTTGTGTTTGTTTTGGACCATTTAAAGGAGCTTGAGGCCGGATTGTGGCAGGATTTATGAAAAAAATCCGTATACATTTTAAGTTTTCTAGTAATAATGTCAGATGAAGCGTTCCAAACCCAAAAGACTGAGCCCTCTAGTGTATCTCTCCTTTGCCTTGAACAGGCTGTGTGCTGCAAAATGTGCTGCAATTCGAGCCCAAATTTCCCGCTCTGGGCTGCGGATGTGACGTCACATGACGCTGCATGCACGTTCTCCCCGTTCTCCCGTGCCGGCTTCGCTGTTGGCTGCAGTACCCCCGACTGCCGTCGTGGTGAAGGGTGCGCTAGAGAGTCTCATTTCTTAAAAGGAGCCTCAAGCTCCTTTAAAGGGGACCTATTATGAAAAACACGTTTTTTCTTGCTTTAACATATATAAAGGGGTCTCCCCTCAGCCTGCCAACTCAGAGAAGGAGGAAAGCAACCAAATTCTGCAGTGTCTGTACAGCCGCCCGGATGAGCCATCCAGTGTGATGTGGCTTCTACGAGCCGTTCAGATTCCGCCCCCTGTCGTTACGTAACCAAAATGAGATTTACATAGGTTGGCCTCTGATGCGTGAAACCATGCCCACAACTAACTCCGCCGGCCGGAGCTTCCGCCATTTTTTCGTAGCGGTGTATCGCGTCATTCAGGGAGCCAATCAGCACAGTGCCTCATTATCATAGCCTCCCCGCCCACTCAGAATCCTGCATAGAGAATGAGGTTAGAGAATGGGAAGATAAAGACATGGCTCAGAGGCTGAATTTCTAATTTATTTAGCAAAAACAATCAAAAGCTTGTTTTTAAAACATTCAAGGCCTGTTTAAAATAGGTATCAGATGCCATAATAGGTCCCCTTTAAATGTTTTGAAATATTCTTAGCACCTTACATCCAAGACTCTAGGGTAGTTCAACAATTGTCTTTAATTATTTTCAGTGCGTTTATTTAATAAAGTCTCTCACTCTTCAGAGCCTGTGGTTACATTTATCAAGCATGTACTCCTCTTTGCGATTAATTTTGGATCTAAAAAATGAAGCTAATTGATGCAAATTAAGCAAGGCAAGGTTTTTTGAAGAGATAAAAGCACCTCCAGGTTGCTTTGCAAGGTCAGTAAGAGATGTGGAAGTTAGGAAAACATCTGGATGACTAGAAAAGCTTCCGGAAGAATAGAAAACATAGTCTGTCTTCTGGGAAAATATAAAAAGCAAAGCTTCAAAATGACTGCATTAGAGGAGCAGGATGGTTTAGCTGACACAGACGTGATGTTGTATGAATCCATTGTGCAGAGTTGATGCACCATTAGGACTAACGTAAATCAGTTTAGAGCAGAGCTGGTCAGGCATGCTTTTTTCTCTCTGACTCTCTGTTTTTTTCCTCTTTCAGTGTTGTCAGTTGACTTTTGCATGTTTGAAACAGCTAGTAGGGAGATAGCCATTTACAAGGGGACTAATAGTGTCAACAACCTCTTATAGTGATATAATGGGTAACATTGAAAATTTGTCCTTTTACATCTCTGAATCCACGATTGAAGCAGCTGTGGACTTTATCCTTCAATTATCCAGATGGTATTGGACAGCAATCGTTTATGTTTGCAGGAAACATTTAAACCTAAAATTTTCATGGACATCTTTCCTGGTTCTAGTCCTTCAAATCAGTCCGCTCCCTGCAGATGACCGACTGGGAAAGGAGTTTAAAAGGCTGACATTGTTTTGATGTCAAGCTAAATGGTAATGGACACCATAAAAAATTCACATAACCCTGAAAACATCAACTTTCTGTACATTTCCAAACTGATCAAAGTCGGCCCATTTTCACAGAACATAAAAGTGGTCTCGCTACTAAAGAATGCACAGAGAGAAGAAGTTAGAGAATCCTGGTAGAAAACATTAAAAAAAAACTACAAAAAGACTTAAATTTTAAGCTGGGCCTGTTGTAATGGACCTTAGAGTCTCCTGAATGATAAACATATAGTAAGGGCTGTTCTAAAGGTGGAGTGAGCAAGTTTATAAGATCATATTTGAATCCAAAAGTGGCCAATTTCTGTGTTCTGCATTAGCTGTTTACATCTGAAGTTCAAAAATCATCATACTATGTACAGTAAATTGAATGGATGTGACGACAGTATGAACATTTAAATGTCAAATCGAGCAAAATCAAACCCTTGTTTCAGATTTTCTTTTCTTCTATTCAATTAGAAGAGGCATATCTGTCTAGAATTCAATAATGAAGAGCAAAGAGTTGAAGAATGTGAGGAATTTGTGCAGAAAAAACACGTAAGGCTTTGCTCGCTTTCATTCGGCTCATTTGGGCTCTGTGTTTTATCCTGAAAAGCTTTATGAGAGCGCAGCACGATGCGCATACGCTATCGGCTTCTTGCAAATTCTGTTTTATTGGGCCACAGGATGGTGGTTAATGGTCATAATGGACATGGAAGCAAGAGGGACACATCTGACTGATATGTAAATCAAAGTTCCAGGCTGATGTTGTGGTTTCGTGATAAGAGACCTTTACACAGAGGAAAAGGGAAGGAATGACATTTTCTGAGAAAATAACATGTTACTGCACTATAAAAGTGCACCAGCATTTTATGATAATATATGTGCTCTAACATCAGTCTGTGGCAAAAATGTGTCCTCCTGTGCAGAGCAGAAGTCTGGATTTATTTTAGTCTGATGCATACAAAGGAAACAAATTTAAACCAAGCCTCAATATATTTTCACTCGTGCAGCTAAAATCTCCTTGAGTAAAAAAGCATGAAAAGCTTTATCTGAAAATAATTTGCCTAATTAAGTTTATTCTTGGTGCCTCCTTACCTTCCTCAGTATCTCAGCTCTTAATTATGACATTTTTTGCCCCTAAAACTGCTTGCAGTGACAAAGAGGTCCTGAGGTTTCGCAGCTGCATGAGACATCCTCATGTGGCCTGCCACTGTGTTTGCACATATCCCTGCAAGCTCAGCTTTTGCACCTTCGTGCCCAAATAGCATTCCCCCACGAGTCCATAGCCACCAGTTCTGCTTCACTGGACCACAGTGATGTGAGGACAAGCACACTGTGGCATTGTCGGCGGTATAGTCCGCAGAGTGGGTCCATGGAGGTCCATAACCCAGAATATTATCATCTGTCTTGTCCCTGCTAAAGAGGTACAGGCTTATAGCCAGCCGTTTCAGTCCTAGTAGACTCTAGGGTTGCCGGCCGTTGACCTTAACAGTGAGATCATTCAGACAGAGAATCTTTTTGGATTCCATCTTTAACTGAATGACAGTCAGTACAGGTCAGTACACCAAAATCAATCAGGTTTTAAATTTAGGTACATGCATTCTAGATAAACAACAAAAGACACGTGACATCATGTCATTATTTATCCAGCCAAAAACTAAATTAAATCCAAAAACAGTGAGATAAAAACCAAGTACAACATTACTTCTTGTGTTCCATTAAGATGGAAATAACAGCAACTTGAGTCTCAACAAGTTTTGTTTACATTTGACTTCACCACACCACCACCTGTCACACAGGGTGGTGGGAGGGTGATGGTTCTGCTTGTTTTGGCAGCAAAAGGACTTCGACACTATGTAGTTGTTGAGTTAATGGAAAAACTTCTCTGCATACCAAAGTATTTGAGAGGAAAATAGGATGTCATCTGTCGAACAGCTGAAACATGTTTGAAACTTAATCTTTCCATTAGGACAACGATGCCAGAATAGCTGGGAAAGAAAAGAATCAAAGTACATATGTCGTAGTCAAAGTTCGATTGAAATTCTGTCGTGGGAGAGCGCTGGGCACCAACAAATGTTTGCTAACTGCAGTAAACTGGAGCAATGTGAAGATGAGCGGACCAAAGTTCCTCCACAATGATGTGCAAGACTGATAACGTGCAGAAAACAGCTACTACAAGTTACTATATTACTGCTGTTTGTGTTCGCACAGGCAACTGAATCAATTCGTGTTAGCTGCGTCTGTCTTTTGGCACATTACTGCACAGTGTTGTACGTCATGTGGCGCTCACATTTACCTAATTTTAAGACCTTGTAAGGGCCACATATATTTTATTTATGTTATCCTAATGTGTAATGCCTGAACCGGAAGAGGGTGGACGTTTCTTTTTTTTTACATCACTTTTCCCAAGTTATTGAGCCAACTAATCTGAAGAGTTTCCCCAACAGCACAGAAAATCCCCTCCTCTGAGTCAATAAAAGCCTCACTCAGATCTCCCTCCCTACACTAACCCCAGCAGCTGCATTATTCCTGGCAGGCCGCTGTAAATATTTGATTTTATTTAAGAAACTTATCAGAAGAATACATTTCCAATCATATATTTCTTACACATTGTTGTTGCTTCTTCACCCGCCAGGAGAGGGCAAGGATCACATGTACTTTCATTAGCACTCATTAACGTCAGTCAATAAACTGATGGGAGCTGACCCACTGCGGTGTCTGCTCTGCATATCAACGGTCAGGTCATTGATCAGCGTGTTCTCCTTTACTGACAGGACTTTCCTGGCTGACTGTTGATACTGTATTTGAAGATGCTGAGCTTCATTAACCCCTGACATGATGCTGAAAGCCTGACAAGGCGGTTACTCGGACGGAGGAGAGCGGTGTAACATTCTCACAGGTGTCTTCACTTCCTTGTATTTTCTTTTTGCCACTTTGACTTCATTCTAAAGTTAAACAGGAGAATTGTGGAGGCCTTTATATAAATATAAAGAGACAGTATCTAAAACACCATTTGATCATTGAAATATTGGTGCTTTGAGCTAAATGTATCTGTATATTAAAGTAACATAATTAAGACCGCTCATAGCTGCAAAATCGACCACCATGTTCACCATTGTTAGAATTTTCAAAGTGAAGAACTTCAATATAAAGATAACTAATCAATATAAAATAATCTTAAAAATATCAATATAAGGACAATTTCTTCTTGGATGTTTAAAACACCGGGAACTCTTGATAAGGTTTCAGACAGCCTTGCATATAGACTTACTTTGGTCAAATTACTAAAGATACAATGAAAAAAAACATCCCTCTTTATTCCCATTAGACCTCCGTTCATAGCAGCTGGTTCTTGTGGGCGAAGAGAGCCACTCCACTCCACTCCATGCCCCACTTCCACAGGGTGAAATCTGTTTTACAGCTTTGTGCTACCCACTTCTGAGGATGCAGCAAATGCAGCATAAAATGTAGAGTTGGGTGGGGATAAAGATGGAGAGGCTGGGTAATTCTGCTCTGATGTCTCTCTGATTTAGAGAGCCTGATCACTTCAATGGACCGTGTAACTCCACTAATCAGGCAACAGATTTGGGTTTTTAGGCTCATCTGTGCAGTCAAGCCTGACAAATGCAGGTGTTGTTTTTGACTAATCGATGTCCTTCGACAGTCATTCGAAATCTGCTGGTCGGAAATAGCTTTTTCCACTTGAGGAACATTTCTAAATTAAATCGTTTCGATTGGGGTAATGAACTTTTAACTGGCATCAAAAATAAGATCCCTCAATCGGCTTCAGATCGTGAAAAATGCTGCAGCAAGGCTCCTCTAACTGGCACCAGTAGAAGAGCTTAAATTACTGCAGTTTTACCATCTCTTCGTTGGTTACTAATTCATTTTATAATCAGTCCTTTTTGCATGGCCAAGCACTTCATTATGGTTCAGATTTGTTAAAGTAATATTGCTGTTGTTGAAAGCTCAGCTCACCGACACAGATGCTATTAGTGCTTCTTCACATCTGTTGGGGGACCAGGCTTCTCAGGCAGTCACATCGATAGCACCGATCTTTTAAAAAAAGCAGCTGAAGGCTTTTTAAAAATAAAAAATCATTATTCAGACAAGCTCTTATTTTTTTACTGATGCTTGTTCCTGTAAATCTTTTATAAAGTCTTGTATGTCTGTTTTATGTCTTTTACTTTATGATGTTTGTTTTTCATTTTGAAATGATATCACTTACTGAACCAGGATTGTGATGTCACAGTTCCCTGAAAATCGCAACTTCTCACTGGATGACATGTTTTCACACTTATGAGACTTATGAGAGTTGTGTTTCAGTGGAGTTTTCTTAGTTGATAGCTCGCTCAGACCTACAAACACGCTGTTCTTTCAAACACTGCCCCCTTTAAAATCACTAATAGGTAAAGGGAATATCTGTCAAGATGATGTATTAGTCCCCAGAGGAGCAGTCAGCTCTTGAAACTGATATATTCGAATCTGAAAGCTGAGCAAGCATAAGGGTCTAAGACACTCTGACCATGTGACCGGCCCAGAGCATCACCAACACGACCCCTCCTCTGGGTCGTTCTCACTATTCACATGTAAATACCTTTCAGTTTTGTTCCTTTGGTTTGTTTCATTTCACTGAAAAAGTACCAACTCTCTCTTTTTTTAATACACAGTGCTGCATTGTTTAAAAACAATTGTAGTCATTTTCCAATTTGTTGTACTTAGTTGCTCTATTTTCCTTAATCTCTGTCTTTTTCATCTCTCGCTTTCTGTCTTTTTTCTTTCTCTTTTGCATACACATACACAGATACACACTCACGAGAAAGTGAGTTTATTGCACAAAATGTGAGTTGGTGCACATAAGCTGAATACTGCACACTCAGCGAACACATCTCCTGGATTTAATAGTCACTAAACTCCGCCGGTCTAAAGCAGCTAAATTTGTCGCCGCTCCATCTGCCGTGTGAATACCGGGCTGCTGGGAGAGTGTTTAAGGTATGAACAAAAGCAGATTTCAAAAACTAATCCTGTTCAATGTTGGTGACTGTATGCCTGCTGTGTGTATCTCTGTGGTTCGTGTAATTGTGTGATGTTGTGTTGCATATGTGCATACTGAAAGTTTCAGAAGACAACACGGGTAAAAACATCCACGACTCTCAGAGCTGCTCAGATGAAAGATGCTCTAGATAAATTCGCACACCTCAGAAGCAACTTCCAGCATGCTGTTTATGTTCCTGCTGTGCTTTCTGCACCACCAAACCTTTTGCGTGTGTGCTGAGTCTGCACACTGGGATCATTGTGCCCAGTAGTCCTGGTTTCTTTTTTTCATTCTGAGATGCATTTTTACCAAATGCTGACCTGGTTCCTAAAACAATAGTTTTTGTTGTTTGTTTTTTTTGTAGAAGAGTTAATCTCACAGTGCTGTCAGATATTACGGAAGCATACTGGGACAAGAAAGCAGACAACCGACACAACACAGTCCTGCTACAGGAAGCTTGCTAAATGTATACATTTCAAATCCTATTCCAGACAAATTACAAATAATTTGGAGTAAAAACCGATCCCGTGATTTGCAAATAATTCAAACCATGTCGTTACTTATAGCAAATAATCATATTTTACACTCTATTCTCATAAATTATTGTCAAACCAGGTCATATTTACCACTCTGCTGTGTTGCATCCCATGTTGTATCAATGCTGCTGGTATTACAGGAGTTACGGAGACCAGATTTTGTAGTTTTGAAAGCAAATTGGTTTTTCAGTCTTGATGAGGAAATGATCTCAACTGCTTGCCAGTTCTGGACCTCCTTGGCATGTATTTAGTTTATACTGTAGATGTGTCAAGGTTTGACGTTCCCCCCAGCTTTCAGTTTCTGTTTTGTCTGCACCTGTGTCTCGTTATCCCCTGTGTATATCTGGTCTTGTCATTCCCTTGTTCCCTGTCGGACCGTACTGTTTTGTTCCTCGTGTTTCCTGCCACGTTCTTCCTACTCAAGTTTTTGATCCCTGTTTAGTTTGTTTTGATCCTGCTCTGCAGCGCTTTTAGTTTGTTTTTTTGGTAAATAAACCCTTTTTTTCGTTGAACTCCTGCCTCCTGCCTCCTGCTCTCCTGCGTTTGGGTCCACACCTTACCCCAAGACGTGACACGATGGACCAGTTAAGCCCACAGACTCCTATACTACTGAGTCATGCGGTTGTAATACACTTGGAATGTGGCTTGGCGATGCCTTGCTGTAGTAAGCAATACTTTGACTATCAAAGATATTCTCTGGGTTTCAGCTCACGTAGCTCCCAAAAACTTTACATATGACTCAGCATTTATAGTGAAAGTTACCATGCGCTCTGATTAGTCCTTGTCTGATGCCGACTAACAACCTTAGTGTCTTTTCTCTTTGTAGCCTTCGCAATTTCCAAAATAATTAAAAATGTCGATTCACTAGAGCATAGTAGTTTTTATAATATATAAATAATAATATAACTTTACGTATTATTTCTTCTTTTCATGGTAGAGGTTTAATGTCTATTCAAGGATAAAACAATAATTTGATAACAGTTTGGAGATGTGTTTCTGGACCCATGCACTAATTTCAGTTGCTGAGTTGTAACTGTTTTCAAGGTGGTGTCTGATTTCTATGGATTCTTTGAAAGTTGCCACGGACCATGGATAATGAAATCCTAAAGTCTATGCAACTTTATATTTGCAGATACATCATTATTAAACTGAATGTCCACACAGTGTTTTGTTAGCACCACTCACACAACGGCTGGCCCTCTTTACCACTTTTATTTTGCCTTGTTGTGCTGTTTGAAATACACGTTTGCAGAATGCTGGAACATTTTGTTGCACCTCTGTTGTAACTCGGGAGGTAAAAGCTAAACAAAGGAGAGATGAGCTCTGTGTGTAGGGGCAAACCAGCACCATAGAGCACGCCGCTCCCCCAAGCCGTACTCCTGTTACTGACGCCCAATGCTCACAAGAACAAATTAACATTAAAAAGCCCAAGTTTTTCTTTTTTTTTTATTGTTTTGGCTTCCGAACAACGTTATGCAAGCATTTTGGGAGCTCTAAAATGCTAATTTTTGACAACGAGTCCCAGAGTAAGGGAAATTTCGACAAGCTGCTCTTGTGTTTTTGTCTACACAGCCCACAATACAACTTTGATGAACATTTCCCAGCCCCACCTCTAATGTAACTCTGCACCATGCTGAATGCTACAACACCAATAGTGCGTCACAGGCTTGTATTTGTGCTGCAGAAACTACTGATGCTCCACGAGAGCATCAACAGCTGCTTCTCTAAGACCACGATGAGTAGAAAGGCGGCAATGCATCACATACTTCCACTGCAGATGTTATGTTTGGCACAGATGTGCATGCTCCACATCTTCTTCTCCATTTTGTTGTATTTCTGTGGCAGCATTTCAGTACCGCATTCAGACTGGTGTATGTACTCCAGTGGTTTGAGCCATTTTCGGGGTTTTCAGATTGCTAGAAACAAGGCTGTGTTAACGGGAAAGTATTTGAAAATAAAAAAATAGGAAGATTGTAGTTTGAAAATTTCATTATTTTTGGTAAACAGTCTCTGCGATGTCGGTATGCTGTGTGTAATCACACACTGATGTGCTACTGTGCTGCTGTGCTGCCTCTGGTCTGTCTGAATTACCAAAGGAGAACAGCAGCGGTTTAATGAGAAGCTTTTTGACGTTGATATGATGCAACTGCTGGGAGAAATGGGCCGTAGAAAGGTGAACCCCTCCTCATCTTTACTTCAGAGAGTGAGCTTTTTTCTTTTCTACTTAGCCTTACGGTTCAAGTGAGGGTTGAAATTTCACTTTTTTTTTTTTAATAATGTGGAGGAAGTTTCTGTTTTGCTGCAACCAAGATGAAATATATCAGCTAATCAGTACTTCTGCCTGGTTACATCAAAGTTTTAATGCAAATACTGTCATATTCCATCAGATTTCCTGCTCCTCATCAATCCATCACTGTACCATGGCACTTTGTTGTGGAAGAGATTCCTGTGGAGAGGCTTGTGTGCTTGGAGTTTTTATAAATATGCATCAGTAGTTAGCGCAGGAGTTCCTGTGGTGATGAAATATAGCTGATTCTCCCGAGAGTTTCCTTTAACATGCACAGCACGCAGTTCACTGCAGTGATGGGACTGATGTTGCACACTCTGCACTGGTCAGATTAAAAAAAATAAAACTAAAAGAAAAGTTTAGCTGGACTTATTCCACCTTTGGAAATTTTCAACAAAAGTCAACCCCTTTTCCCAGTTGTAAATTGATCCTTCTTTTCTGTTTAAACTGTTGTAGGACGTCGTGAAATTCTTCAAGTGTGTGTGTCTGAAAGTGAGTATCTGGATACCAAACTCATGTCAGTTACCCATGTTCTTACAAAGGACAATGCTGGTTTCTATGCGGCTGTGCGGTGCTCTCACTGTGTCTCAGTTTTCTGCACCTTTGCCCCTCAAAACAACCCCGGCAAAGAGGGCAGCTCGAGTCAACTATTCAGAAAGCACTGATTTGCTCATCATACACATAGTCGTGGTAAAATCTTGTCTGATACCAATAAAAAATACACTTTCCTCCATACTTGTGCCCTTTCAGGCCCTAGAATCCAATTATAAGGCACAAACAACCCCCCTGTTCACTAGTTAAATGTGCCTGAAAACCCTAACCTCTCACCACACCATTTGTTTACGTTGCTTAGTTGTGTCTGAAGCCAGAGAAAAGACCCTCAAAATGAGAGTCTTTTTCATGTTTTTGTCCTCGTAACAGCTGAAATTAACTCAGCCTTGTACCGGTGACGTCCACGGTCTCCAGTGGGAGCACTGTACTTTTCAGTTGGCTGTTGACAAAACCCAAACAAGAGAAAAAAATAATAATAATAAAGGAAAAAATAAGGAAAATAAACCCCTTCTGGATGCCTGAATTGAAAACTGGATGTCCACCTAATGAGCAAATACCCAACTATTTGATTATTTGAGTCCAGTCCAACAAATAAGAGAAACACAAGCCACTATTTTTTGGGCAATTATTTAAAAACTCTTTGAGCTAGAACAGAAATCAATATAAACAAAGTTTTTAATTGACTTCCGATAAGTTAAGGAAATATTTTGTTAGGACTATCAGCTCTTAAGTTCATTTCTTTCTCATAAGTCTTTGTGTCTCTACTTATATTACTTCATTCTCAGAGAAACCGAATGAAGTATCACAACAGACAACATGTTACACTAAAATAAGCTGCACTAACGTAAAAAAAAAAAAAGGAGGTTAATGGATGCAGAGAAAGGGCTTCAGTCTTACATAAGTGACCTTTGTACCACAGCTTCGTTTTATGTTGAGTGAAGTCCTTCTGCTTTTTATTTATTTATTTTTTTAACTTGTACAGAAGTCACACCAGAGAGGAGGACAGAGCTGAGAACATGAACACATGCTGAGGTGCAGAAGCTCTGGCTCCGGCCTTGTCCACGGTCGCAGTAGAGCAGCAATTATATTGAGTGGTTTGTGCGTCACAGTTCCGATGTCCTTTTGGCCGGCTCTGTCCTCCTCACACATACTGTTTGAGAGATATGCTCGGCATCATAAAGCAGTGGCACTCTGCTCTTTACTCCAGAAGCTCACGAGCAGCAGCCATGTGAATAAGGAGAGCAGGCAGAGTTCCTAGTGTTTGATGCAAGAGAGAAGCGGGGAAACACACTGAGTATGTTGGCAAGAAGTTTTTTGCTCACAGGAATGTCTAACTTGGTAAAATGTCAAGTTGATGTGCCTTTGAACTCGCTTAGAGTTGTTTATTTGAAGAGAAAAGTGATAATGAGTGATAGCGGTAATACCTGCAGTCTGAACTCAGTATGGTTCATCTGCTATGAGGCGGCTCCTCTGAAATGGAGTTTCCAGCACTGAAGCGGCTGATAAAGACGGCTTCAGAGCTGTCGACTCATATTAGAGAAAAACCGAAGTGCATCTATTTAATACCCATCTGTCTTCCTTAAAGTTTCTCAGTTGCGCGCTGCCTGCCATTGTGCAGCTGCACAGAGATAGGCTGCCTCTATGACCTACTTTCATTTGTCCTGAAAGACGAGTTAAGGCACATTCACACTGTCTTAATTGGCAGAAAGCTTGTCACTGGTGCTGCCTGTTGCCTGGGCTTTCGAGAGGCACTTCAGCATGAAGCCTCTGGATTTTTTGAAATGTCATGTGTGAGCTCACGCAGGTCTGCTCTAACAAGCAGTGTTTGCTCCAACTGTAAAAAGACGAGGGGATCCTTATTTGCCCTCTTTATCTCAGCAGAGGCAGTTTCTTCTCTTCACTGTGCCAATTGTGTCTTCTGAGTTTCTTCTTATGGGTATATTTATGCCTTAAAGCCACTGTTGAAAAGAACTAGAGGCAATGTTCCTTGTTTGAATGCGTCTGTTTTGTGCTGCGTATTTGCTATTCCTTCGGATAACCAGATGCTGACCTTGCGTTCAGATGAAACTGCAACACTCCGAAGCTTTTTCAACATCAACAGGTTCACATACAGAACTCTTTTTCATAATAAGACCAGGTTGTTTAGTCTTCTCTCTCTGGGAATAATATCCAAAGTAATATATCAAATAAATGCAGCGATATGTTTCGTTTCATGTAAGCCTTTGCTTTTATCAATCAGCTAATCAGATTTAATTTGTATAGCACCTTTCATCCAGTTTATGTACAAAAAGGGCTCTCAGACACAGTGGAAATGGAGGAAATATAACATTAGTCTTCGAGGAAACACTGCAGATTGACAATTAAAGCACATGTTTTTGTTTTTACTCTGTCAATAATTAAAAATCTGCCTCTAGAAGACCTTAGAATCTGAAGATGTTTGTGAGATGCAAGCAAAGCTGACAAACAAGGAGGACGTAAACCTTAAAGAGTTTTATAAATGAGTAAAAGGATTTTGCCGCTGCGGTGGTTGGTGTTTCTACTTTTCCTTGTCAGAAATAATATGAAACAGACTGTGTTGAAGAGGGTATAAAAATAAAACAAGACACGTTTACTCCTGGACTGCAGCAACAAAACAACGCACAGTCACATCCTGCACACATTACTAAGGTGTGGATGCAGAAGAAGAGGGTACATGTACTGGACTGGCCTGTCTGCAGTTCTGACTGGTCACCAAAAGACAGTCGGTGGAGAATTTTGGCATGAACAATACAACAACAACAATGTCCCGTTCCACACCTGGAGATGCAATGACAACTTAAAAGCTTAGCTGTTTGGTATCGATGTCACAAGAAAGTAGAAACAAACTGTAGGACTGAAATGCAAAATGTGATGCATATACCAAAAAATGAAAGCAACTTGGTTTCATACTTTGCACATCATGCTAACTTTTTCTGACTTGGAGTGTACAAAAGCATCTAAGGGGATATTATTTCTTATTTTCTTTAAACAAATTAAAAGGAAAGGAAGTCATTGTTGTCTGAGCTGCTTTGGATTCTTCTTCTCCTTAACTAAATTCAACTGATACTCAGGACATATTGCGGTTGTTTGCATTCATCTTTAACTACAGAAGCACATAAAAAGCCCAGCCACTGACCTCTCACCTTTTGTACTGGAAGATATACTTCCTACCACCTGATAGCAGTGGGCGCTGTTCCTCATTTGTAAATCAATTACCTGGCCGGGCCTAACTCCTGGCTGAGCAGAAGAAATTCATGTGCAAATCAAAATCTGAGTAGTTTCATCAGGCAGTGGAAAGGTGGCCTTAGGCGGATTATGAAAGCCACCCGGGGCTTTTATGTTCATCCGTTGATCCTACACCTCCCTGGGGATTTGTTTTATTGAAGTCTTTTACTCTTAAGTCACAAGAGAAGAAAAGAGGAATAGGGATAGCTCAGCGCTGCGCTCTTTCTCTTCTCTCCAGGTGTCACGTTGATCAGAGTTATGCAAAATGAGTTGAAGGCACCACACTGGAGGGTGCTTTAAGTTTCATTAAAACAAGGTAGAGTTTCAAATATGTTACATCGACAATGGTGCTTAGATATCAGAGAAAACCTTGTTCTTGGGATGAACCCTGTTGATCATTTGATGTCATTTCTTTTCTTCTGTTTTTGTTGTTATCATTTTCATGCTGCACAGATAAACAGTTAATGCAACTATTTTGAATGTGTTGCATTTTAGTGCCTCTCCCAAATGTTTGTACCCGGCCTTGCTTTTTCAGGCAGTAACAGATCATTCAATCATTCAAACTCAAACTGACATATACGTGAATAATTCAATATCAAACAGTTGCTGTCTCTGAAACGGAGGCGGGAGATATGTTTTCATTTGAGTGTTTGCAGCATGCCTCAAAGCTACCAGGTGGTGGCAATGTTGGTACGCTGTCAAGAAGTAAGGGTGAAGTAGAAATCACTATCTAGCTCACAATATATAATACACATTATAGTACTGTACCTCCAGGGCTAATTATTGGACATCAAGATAACTGTGTATAGCCTTTCAAGGGCCTTAAAGGTCATATTGAGTGTTTGCCTTATTGTCATATGTATTAACAATTCAGAAGGTGATTTTATTTCTAGCTCTATTTTGCTTCAGATAGTTGCTCTCTGTTAGTTTTACCTGCTTTGGTAAACTTGTAAAGCAGCCAAAACCTGTAAAGTAGCAAAACCTGTGTGCACTTTTCTTAATTCAATTAATTAATTAATTACAGTGACCTGGATGGCTGATGGCCTACATCAACAACCAAAGCACGGTTGGAGTTTGTGTCACACGCACAGCCAGCAGCGACGGTTATGATTAGTAAACTCTCGCGGTGATGGACTGGTGACATGTACAGGGGCCTCTCATCCAATCACAGCCGGGACAGACTCCAGCCCTCCCAAAATGATGCATATAGAAAATAAATGGAAGAATTGTATAAAATGTTATTTCAGCTCCACTGTTGAAAGTTATTTCAACATTGCTGTTGAATGGTTTACGGTAAGGTGCCTTTAAGAAATATTTTAGCATAGCCCTTGTTTATATAATAACAAAAATGAAAAGAATACAAAAACAAAAACAAAGCAGATGAAATATTAAAATCACATCAACAAAAATTAAGAAAAGTTGACAAAAGATATTTCAGTTTAAATGTACAGACTATTCATTTGAGTGTTTAAGTGATCTGGATGTTACTGTTACTGTAACCTCTGCTTCAGAAAAAAAAATCATTCAGGAATGTTAGCAAATTATAGATGCTATTCAACCTTTTCTTTATAGGACTAGATCCTGTTTTTCTTTTTTTCCATATCAGAGTTAGTCATGGCACAGTTCTGTGCTTGGACCGATACTTTTTTTACACAAAATATGTTTCTTTAAGCAGCACGGTGGCTTAGTGGTTAGCACTGTTACCTCACAGCCAGAAGGTTCCAGTTTCGGCTCCCTGTGCTGGCTAGTTTTTCTGTGTGGAGTTTGCATGTTCTCCCCGTGCTTGCGTGGGTTCCCGCCGGGTACTCCGGCTTCCTCCCACAGTCCAGAAACATGCATACTAGGTTAATTGATGATTCTAAATTGCCCGTAGGTGTGAGTGTGAGTGTGTCTGGTTGTTTGTCTGTATATGTGGCCCTGTAATAGACTGGTGACCTGTCCAGTGTGAATCCCTGCCTCTCGCCTGAAATTAGCTGGGATAGGCTCCAGCAGACCCCCGTTACCCTGCAAAGGATAAAACTGGTATAGAAGATGGATGGATGTCTCATTGTTTCATTAAAGTTATAAAGTAACAGTGTGGCATACAACGATCAGCCATTGAATTATCATTGACAGGTACACACATTATGTGTGTGGGTGTAGTCCTTGTCTTATTATAATCATATCACTTAACAAATAAACAATTTAAATGCATAATAATTCTAATAAAATAAGTACAACCTGATCCCATAATAATAATAAGTATGTTGTATATGTACAGTATATGTGTATGCGTAGGTGTATGTATGTATGTGTGCATATTATGTACATGTGTATGTATGTGTGTACTTAGGTATGTATATATATATATATATATATATATGTATGTTATTGTGTATACAATACGCACAGAAGGATGAGCGATATTATAATGATAATGTAGAATATATTTATTTACATAAGAATTAATACTGGAAGTACAGCAATGTCAATCATCTTTATTATCGACCGTAGTCAGCAGGGAAAGAGGGTAAAGGAAAACATACAATACAACAAAGAAAAAAAAATACATGATAATATAAATACACATCAAGCTAACAAATAAAAGCACCTTTAAAATAAATGAATGCAATAAAAACTATAAAAGGCATGCGTACCAATGTTTCCACATGTGCGATTGGTAGCGAACCGAGCTGTAGCGAGGGTTGGTCAGTGCTATTACAACATCATTCTGTGATGCATGTAAGTGACCCTTGAACTTATACATGTGTATTCTCAGCAAGGCTTGAAAGGAGGGTAAGCGCAGGTCCTTAAAAAGCTCACTAGCGCTGCCACCCCTAGGAACTTTCATCAGGATCCTGAGTGCATCATTATAGGCCACCTGGAGCTTCCGCATACTCTCTTTACTGTATTTCACCCATAAGAGGGCTGTATATACAGGGGTGCAGTATGCTCCAAACAGATTGACCTTAACCTCAGAAGAGCAGTAGTGAAACTTCCTGACAAGCATGTTGGCTTGAGCATACAGCATCCGCCGTTGCCTGCACATGTCAGCATCATCTACCAGCTCATCATTAATGATGTGGCCCAGGTATTTAGTACAGTTACATACAGAAATAATTTGACCTGACAAATAAAAGAGGGGAAAGTTTAGTTGCTTGTCCTCCTTAGTCCTGCATATCAACACAACACTCTTCTTGGCATTGTATTTTACATCAAATTCAACCCCATAATCAGGGCAAATATTTAGCAGTTGTTGGAACCCTGCACTACTGGGAGAAACAAGGCCAGATCATCAGCATACATAAAATGGTTGATCAAGTTAAAACCTATCATGCAGCCGGTTCAACATCCTCCCAGCTGTAGCGAGAGGTCGTCCATATACAGATTAAACAGGGCAGGGGAGAAAAGCCCACCCTGTCGAACACCATTACCCACACTAAAGGGGGAGGATAGTGTATTTCCCCATTTGACCTGCATGCTGTTTGGCGTACCAGTAAGCCAGGATGCGAATAATACAACCAGGGACACCCCTCTGTTTGAGTTTGGCAAATAGCTTGTAGTGGTTGACTCTGTCAAATGCTTTAGAAGCATCAATAAACCCTATCAGCCAAGGACCTGCGGTCAGGGGAGGCAGGTGAGGCAGAGCTTCACCTGTCATCATGACAAGTAAAAAGAATAATAATAATAACATAAAATAAATATTAATATTTGTCCACTAATCTTTATGTATGATTAATTTCGAACATTTCTATAGTCAAAATCGTTGAATTTGCATATGTCCTGTTCAAATACGGGGCTGAAACGTGAGGTGCGGCAGCACATATGGGATGTTGAGTATTTGATCCTTCAAAATACATTACCCATGACATGAATTGCATTACACTTTGTGAAAATTATATGATAAAGAGAGAAAAAAAACAATTCTATCGCTTTATTTGATATTCATTCGGCTATTCACCTTTATTTAACCAGGCAGGTCATTAATAACACATTCTAATTTACAATGACGGCCTGGCAAGAGACAATGACCATTTGGGGGAAAAGGACGTGGTTTAGGGAGTAAAACACAATAAAATTGTAGCTCTACAAAGGTAGAAAAACCATTAGGTAGCATTTTTTGGCAAAGCAGCAAAAAATGGCAGAACACCGTATCTCTGCATGTCGCCAATATAATGTTTGCAGATACATTTATATACCCGGATTTTCCACAGTCTTGCTAATATCTTTAACCATTAAAGTTTAATGTTTGTAAGTGACATATTTAGTTTCGCTGATGGGACATAAAACTGCATTGAAAAAGGCACAGAGTGAGGCAGACAGTACTCTGCCGCCCTGAAGGGGGCGCATGTGAGTCCACGGCTGCTCAGGCTGCTGTTCTTCACGCAGAGTCAAGTGCATAGTTGCTGCTGCTGCGAGACGTTTATTTTGATGCTTTGCTTCGTCGGACTGCCAAAATGGAAGAAGATTATATATTTAAACTTAAAAATTTCTCACAACTGGACTTTCAGTCAAAGTGATTAACAACGGAAGCCCAACGCCAGAGCTAAAAGGTTTGTTTCAAACTGCGGGACAGAAGTAACCTGCTCTTTTCAAACGGAATAGGACAGATTCAGGACGGCTTTCCTCCCTGGCGATCATCTCCATTGAGAGAAAGACTTTTAAAACTAAAGGAACTGAGGTTTTTGTGTTGAAGGATAGGCGCATGGACTTCATCTACAAATAAAGGTAAGACCACAAACAATTTTCTATGGAATATTAGGGCCATGCAGGAGAAAAAATATTTGTGAGGGGAAGATTTCTTTTTATTGTGCACTTCGAGGAAAAAGTCGAAATGTCGACACTAATGTTGAAATACAATTTCAAGAATAAAGTCGAAATTTCGCCTTTTTTCTCAACATTTCAACTTTATTCACAAAATTTCGACTTTTTTCTCGACATTTCGACTTTTTTCTCAACAATTCGACTTTTTCTTCCAAATTGTACTTCAACATGCCGCGTTCCATTTGTCCTCGAAGTGGGGATTTCCCAGTTCCCAGTCGGAATTTTCAACTGGAACCCCCCTCGAAGTGGGATTTCCCACTGGGAAAGTGGGAGAGTCTTCACCACCCCCGAGTTCACATTCCAAGATGACTGTCCCGGTTGTAAACAGTAGAAGAGAGCTCTGTAAAAATTCGTAGCACTTCATCCTAGTTTTGGTCACACTAAATCAGTCGTATACAAGTATTGTTCGGCATATATATGCTGCTATAGTGTAATTTACATTTTTCATGTGGTATATGCGAACTACAAACTTGTTTAACTACTTTGTAACTGGAACGCTAATAACTCGGCTGTGACGTCATTCCCAGTTCCGAGTTCCGACTTCCGAGGTAAATGGAACGCAGCATTAATCTCGACATTTCGACTTTTTTCTCGACATTTCGACTTTTTTTCTCGAAGTGCATAATGAAAAAAAAGATCTTCCTCCTCTAAAATATTATTTTTATTTTTCTCCTGCCTGGCCCTAATACTCTTCTGTAGTTTTCATTTCAATCTTATAAAAAAAGTGTAGCTTTTCTAGTTTCATATGATACCCACTACGTTGGGGTGGAGCGTTCTGTTGCATTTTGTTGCGGGTGTTGCTCGTGTTGGTGGCGCCATCATTTGTTGCATGTGTATTTTTAAGTTGTTATAAATCAAGTCCTTTTGTTGACAAAACGTATTTGGAGTTTTGACATGTATGATTTAGCGCTACTGTAATTGTAACGTTTTTTTTTTCTCATCTTTACTATACGTACCTCGTGTGTGTGTGTGTGTGTGTGTGTGTGTGTGTGTGTGTGTGTGTGTGTGTGTGTGTGTGTGTGTGTGTGTGTGTGTGTGTGTGTGTGTGTGTGAAGAATGGTGATGAGACATGAAATAACCAGTAGCCAATTGAATAAGCTACCCTTTTGGGTTTATATAGTTGTAAATCTGACCCTAAAGGAGTCAGTGCCTCACCAACCATGAAACTCACTGCACGTCACTGCTATGTTTCCACCACCTCTTTTAAGGCATACAGATGTCTGTGCTGTGCTTAGCCTTAAACCCAAACTGATTGTCAGTGTTGTTTATAAAATCACTTAGCCTATCTAATACATTCTTTCTAGCACCTTTGACAGTATGCTAGCTAGGGCAATAGGTCTATAATTGTCCATACTCCCTACCTTACCAGCCTTGTCCTTGATGGCAGGCACCAACATCACTGTCAGCATGGAATCAGGCAGTATACCGTGGGTCGTTAGACCGGTAAAGCAGATGGAAAGCAACGCTGCTAACCAGGGGCTAGCTAACTTGAGATGCTCAGCTGTGATATTGTCCAAGCCACCTGCCTTATTATCAGATAACTGTCTTATAGCTTGAACACTTTCAATGGGACTGAAGTGCACCCCTTCTTCATGTAGCTCATTAACACAGTATGGCTCACTTTTAACACAGTTAAACAGTTATATTAGCAGTGCCGGAAACACCTTCGATGTTGCATGGAAGTGTAGCTTTGTTATTATTACCAGTTTTAACTTCCTTCCAAAAACCTGCATTATTTTGGCCTAGCAGTGACCCTGCCATAGTGTCATCTCTGATAGATTTTTCATGCTTGCTGATGAAGCGCACAGTGTGTTATACCTGGCATTAGTTAGTTTTTTAAACTCTAAGTCGGGGCCCTGCAATAAGCCAGGCTCTATGTGCTGCCTTAGCTTCAGCATGGTGATCTGCAACATACATGTATGCGTTCCAACCTGGCTTATTCCTAGTCTTTCTATGGTGAGTGATAAGCGTCCTTCTCTGTGCACAGCACCTCATCCCTCTCAACAGGAGCACTGCTGTTCATGGTCCTGGGCCCACGGGGCTCAAAGTAGGGTCGCACAGCAACCCCGGGGGGCCAGATTGCAGGACTGTACATGTCCGCTACTTCATTACAGTCAGCAGTGACATGAAACGAGCCAAAACGGCTGCCAGGCACGTCTTATCTTTCTACATGTCACTGTAATATTGTCCATTTTCCCAGCCACATAGTCACGTAGATTTTCAGCAACTACATTAAGGGAGAGTTTGGTGACAAATACACTCACCCTCTTGGTTGTGATCACACAAATGTTCGGGCAGGCAGTACCAGTACCCACAATCTCCACAGCTTTACTCTTCTGCTCCCGTTTTCCCCGAATTAACACTGGGGCGCGTCGAGGCAGTCGCTTCGCTGGTGTAGGCTTTTTACTGCCTTTAGCGATGACCAAAGACCACGGAATGGGAGAGCGGGACTGGGAGCTCGTTGAAGCCTCTGCAACGGGGGGAGGTAATGCCGCCGTCGGTCGAGCCGAGCCGATCTGACTCTGTACCTCGCTTTTCCGAGAAGCACCAGGGGGATCCGTAACTCCACCAGCAGCAGCCCCTGAACCCGAATCCATGGTGCGGCGCTCCTCCATCGCTGTCACCCGGAGATTCACCCGCTGGGCGTGAATCGTCTTCCTTAAGGCCCTGACACACCAAGCCGACTTTCGGCCGTCGGGCCGACGATGAGCGTCGGTGCGCGTCTGTTGGCCTAGTTTTCCCGGTGTGTCCCGCACGTCGCCACAGGTTGGCCGCCCGTCGGCAGCTTTTCAGCCGATTCGACATGTCGAATCGGCGTCGGCCGTCGGTCAAACAGCTCACTCTGTGATTGGCTGTTCAGATCTGCGTCGATTTAACGCGGAACCATAAATCAGCTCCCAAGCCGTCAGGCAGGCAGAAATCCCGAAATTTTCGGAGCAAATTTCTTAACAGGCGTAGCTACAACTGTTAGATTTCATCTATTAAACCAGCATTTATCTTCCTAAATGATTTATTTCAGCCAGCGGTAATTCTCAACAGAGCTGCAGGTTTCTCCCCGGGACGACGGCAGGTTGACCTGGCGATCACGTCTGTACGTGAGCTGCTGCTGCGCCCCGGACCGGCGGCTCTTCTCCGAAAACATCGCAGCAAATTGAAACGCAGACTGCGCAGAACGTACGTGCTAGTTGGCCGTTGGGTGTCGTCTTTGCGGTGTGTCCAAGTTCTTCTTTTTGAGCCCGACCCAGCCCGACACAGGCAACGCGAGGCGACACAGCAGTCGGCCGACAGCGGGCGACGGCGGGTTGGTGTGTCCTCGGCTTTAGACCCGATACTTAATTTCCCAGTTGCTCTTTTCTACTGAGCAGGGCCGAGGCGTCCAGACAGCTAAATCCTACAGGTGGAAGCAGGTGCAGGAATTGTGAGGTAAACATAGGCATGTTTTCCCCAAATTCGTTGAAAAGGCTCAGACATGCCTTTATGTTATTGGAGTCCTTTTCCCGACCAGTGTGGTTGATATTACGCATCTTGGTCGTCGGGCTATGTCAAACAGAAAGCCCTTGGATTTCACAATCCAATCCGAGGAGAAATTAGTTTTAGCCATCAAAACAATTTCTTCCTGGTCAACAGTCTTCAATTTGAAGATGAAGATTTCATCAACTACAATGATCTTGCTCCCGCATTGACTTCAGGTTTAGGCCGAGGGCAAACTGTACCACCTGCACCTCCACTTGCAGCCATCTTCGCATTAAGCTCAGACTTCCATATTTTCTAATAGTATAATATTTACATTAAAGTTAAAATACAGGGGGCACGGTGGCGCAGCTGGTAGTGCAGCGGTCTCACAGCAAGAAGGTCCTGGGTTCGATTCCCGCCGGGGGACGCTGTGGGTGCTGAAGTGCGTGTTAGTTCCCCCATGACTTCAGTGCCCACACCATGGGTGGGGTTGGCGAAAGGATCTTTCTGTGTGGAGTTTGTATGTTCTCCCCGTGTTCCCCTGGGTAGCTAATGGGAGCTACCCTCACAAAAACATGCACACAGTCCTGGGCTATACATGCCCCCTCTGGCCAACCGGGGCGCCAGATGGGGTGGGGAGGATCCGGCCGGAATAACGTGATCCTTCCACGCGCTACGTCCGGCCGGAGAAGCCCCACCCTGTCTGGTGAAAAGATGCGGCCTGCTCACTCCTCAGGTTAAGGAGGAGACCTGAGCTCAGTGCAGGGCCCTCCCGGGGTTGGTAGAGGATGGCAATGCCCAGGACTGTCAGTAGGTAGGAGCACGGGGTGGTAAAAAAAATGGGAAAAAAACCGGGATAAAAATATTAAAAAAAAAAAAAAATAAAGTTAAAATACAATATTTTCTGTTTTCGTTAAAGTTATTCCACATTGGGATAAGGTTTTGTAAAAGTCAAGTGCTGACGATGGGTTAGGATTAGATAAATCTATAACTTCCTCCTAATCCTTTTGAACATGTTTTTGTTGTTTTTATTTATAAATATTGCACTGTTTTCATTTGTTTTTACTTGTCTATATATATATTTAACCATGTTCAAATAAAGGATTCATTCATTCATTCATTCATTCATTCATTCATTCATTCATTCATTAATAACGGCAACAAAAACTTTTACGATTCTCTCGCACAAGTAGCAAAGAGTAAGGCAGGAAAATGGGCATAGTGATATTGTTTAAATTCATTTGCATATTTGGATGCTGATATAATCACATTAGATACAGTTTAGCACCTAAAGCCAAAACATAATTGGCACAGCTAAAACCATGGAATTAAAAATGAAAAAAGAGTTGCAGGACTTTCTGTCAGTGGACAGAGAGGAAATGCTGCCAGTCTCTCTGGGCTCCTGTCCTTTCGGGGAAGAGACCCACACAAATACAGACGCCGTGCAGTTTGTCCACGCCTATCACCCACTTTAAATTTATTCTCACAAATTATGCACTGCATGTTTGTATATTCCCCAGATTCACCCATCACAGAAGACTGTTGTGCTTTGCATCAGACACAGAGAAAACAAGGAGAAGAGAAAGAAAATCAGATTATTTTGACATGATTTCAGATCTGAAGTAAAGTCCCTAATGTTGGGGGTTTAACTATCTGTGTTAATAAAAACAATCACCTCTGTTGGAAGATGTTCATGCAGCTGTTTTATTTGTATTCTAGAAAAAAAACACCCACAGTTGTGACACAAAATTGTTCGATTACACATCAGGAGAAGTGGTGGAATCATTTAATCATCAGGGAAGGGCTTTTAATTGTTTCTTCTAACAAGAGAGCTGTCAGTTGAAACAGCAGACATTTTTATAAAACTCCTACACACTGTGTAGCAAATGATTTAAATTATTCCCAGTCAGCAAACAGGTAGAAGAGGAGCCAATGTTTGTGGCTGAACTGTAAGAAATAAATTGAAGGAAATGTGATTTATATGCAATAAAAGCTGATATGAAGAGGAGAAGTGAAGAAAACATGGTTACAGTGAGAGGAAGAGACTCAGCAATGGACTGTGGATGATTGGATGAAAGTGATATTCAACGATGAATCACAAAACTGAACCGGGTAGGGGAAAACCGGAACTTTTCTTTGGTGCAGAGCCAATGAAACATATGACTGTCTCAAGAAAATAAGCCCATTTCCACTGTGATTGGTGAAATGGGATTGCATATTAGGCAAAGAACCAGGGGAAGTGGCAGCCATTCAAATTGAAATTTTGGACAGTTACCACATCCCATCAGTCAAAAGTGGTCCTAAAGTCATTTTCCAGGATGATAATGAATCTTGCCCCAGAGTAAAGAGCAGTAAAACTTTTCTTCAGGAGATACATATCAACTCATTCATATCAAGGCATGGATCTCAGTGTGAAAGAAAATATATACAGTAGTTGAAACAATTTTGGAAAAAAAAATTAAAATGGAAAAAAAAGATGAAAAGAATATATTTTTTTATTCAGTGATATATATATATATATATATATATATATATATATATATATATTCCAAGTTACAAGCTAACTTTGTTAATACCCGTACAACAGCACAAGACAGACATGGCAGGTACTCACAATGCTCACTGAACAGGATAGTAGATGTTGCCCACAAGGCAAAGAACAATGAATAAATAAAGAAAGTAAAAACCAAGGTCAGGGTTTCTATTAAATAGTAATAAATAAGTTAAAAGCAGGATAGACCTCAGTAATAAATACAAATCGTTAAGATTTGTTTAAAAGAGAGACAGCAGCAGGGACGAAGCTGTTCCTGTAGCGTGTGGTCCTAGTTCTGGGGACTATAAATCTGCGTCCTGATGGCAGTAGCTGGAACTCACTCGTTAAGGGATGGGAGGCATCATTGGGATGGAGCTGGTGAGCCGCTGCAACTGCTTCGCGTACAGCGACTCCAGGCCCAGCTGGGTTTCCCCAATCAGCCGACCTGACCATTTAATAATTTGGTTGAGTGAGCTCCTTTCTTTTAGGGGCAGGTTTCCGAACCATGATGCAAGTGAAAAAGCTAAAACAGATTCAATAAAAGCAGATGTTTTGGCATTCTTCCTAAAAACAATTGCCATGTATTTGGTCTTTGTCAGATTGAGCTGTAGGTATGAGTCTTCACATATATATATACCGTATACATCAGGCAACCTTTTCTAAGCTGGACTCCCCCCCCCACCCCTTTATCCTTTCAGCTGCATTGTATACCTAGAAATATCCAGTTATCAGATTCTTCGGAGCATATTTACTGATGGGAACTGATTTAACTCAATTAAATAAATATTGTTCCAGATATCCACATCATAAAACATGCTCTATGTAGTTACAGGAGTTAAGAGCAATCCTAGACAGAAATTGGAATGGCTACGTTTCCCTGAACACGTATTTGAAATGCTGATCATTTCCTACTTTCACAAAGACGGTGCAATCCTCTAAAACAACAGCCCACTTCATCAGTTTCATTCTTTATGTTGTTTTGCTGCATGTGTAGGTCATCAAAGAATGTAATGAGCTGTCCTCATCTCAGTCTGCAGCTGCATGGGACCACCTGTGAGTGGGAGTTTGCTTCACAAAAAAGTACAATACCCTTCTGATTTACTTGTTTCTAAGTTATTACAAGGTGCTATGCTACTTGTACGTTTTCATATAAATACAAAGGGCTGTGGGCAGTAATTTAACATTTTCAAACTTGCGTTTCCTTCTGAACAATATCTTTCAAACTGTAAATTATTCATACATGATTTGCATTTGGGTTCATAGACTGATAATGATAGAAAACTGTATGTGAATATAATGGTTTTAATGAATGTGCTGTACTTTGATCTGATGCATGATTCACCTATTTTCTGTCTAGTATTTTATTTATTTTTATTTTTTTTATTTATTTAGCACAAACAGTATCATATAAATAAACAACATGAACAATCAACATTACTGGGATGTGCAAAGGGGAGGTATGAAACCCAAGAGGGCTTATATGAAAACCTCACCCAACATATTCAAATATCAAATTTGTTACAGTTTAAAAACAACATAGGAAAATAATTGAACAGTAATGAGAAATAAGTAGAAAAGTGTAGAGATTAGACAGTAAAATATATAAGGAAAAAAAAAACAAAACAAAAAAAAAAAATAGGAATACGTACATAAATGAATAATACAAAACAAAAATAATGAATAAGCTCATAAGGAGAGAGAGAGAGAGAGGGGCAAGAGAGAGAGAGAGAGAGAGAGCGAGAAAAAACACAACAATAATTATCTTATGTTTGATGATACATGGTTTGACTGATGAGGTACTTTTTGAGAGCCTTTTTAAATGATGTTAAGTTAATAATTTTTTTCAGATAGTCAGGTAGTTGATTCCAGAGACGTGGACCTTGATAACGAATTGAAAATTGCCCAAGAGCAGTTCTAAAGAAGGCAGTGTGGAGGTTGGAAGAGCTTCGTGTCTGGTAGCTATGGACTTGGTTGTTGGACATAAATATGTGAGAGAAACTACAAGGTAAAATATTCATTCTATGCTGAAACACAAATAAACAAATCTGATACACATTGATATCATAGACATTCATGAAATTAAGTTCTTGAAACAGTGGACCTGAACTTGCATGTGGCTCAGAGTATGTAACCATTCTAACAAATCGTTTCTGTAAAGTAACAAGGTGTTTGAGGTTTGTTTTGTAAGTGCTTGCCCATACAAGATTGCAATAAGTGAGAAAAGGATATATTAAAGTATAATAAAGTGATATAAGGATTTTTCTGGGTAAAACATGTCTTATCCTGCTGATGACACCAATGTTCTTAGCAACTTTGTTACAGATGAATGATACATGTTTTTTCCAATTTAATTTTTCATCAATATAAATACCCAGAAACTTGGCATATTGCGCTCTAATAAGAGAATGATTGAATATGTAGACATCTTTATCATAAGGAATCTTTTTCTTATTTTTTGGTACGACTAACATGTATGAAGTTTTTTTAATATTTAGAGATAATTTATTTTTTTGGAACCAAAGATTAACTTTTGTAAGTTCAACATTTGTTTGAGTAATTAGGTCTTCATAACTTCGATTCGACATAAACATATTCGTATCATCAGCAAAATTGACAAAAAACATGCTTTTTGAAACCAGATATAAATCATTTACATAAATAATAAAAAGCAAAGGACCAAGAATGGATCCTTGCGTATTAGTATTAGTGCTACAATAATCTTACAACTTTGAAATATATATATAAATATATATATATATATATATATATATACATACAGTATATATATATTTATATACATACAGTATATATATATATATATATATATATATATATATATATATATATATATATATATATATATATATATATATATATATATATATATATATATATATATATATATATATATATATATATAAGCTGATTTAAGCGGTTGTCAATCCTCAGCTGGAGCCCTCTACTCTGTTTACATCCAGATAACGTTACAGCCCTGTTGTCATTGTGATAACGCCGCCCAGAGACTTTCACTACAGGAGGAGACTGATTTGATTGGCTCCCCAGGACTTTTGGGGATAGTTAATGAGCTCGAACGGATGATGGTAGCTGGATATCCCTGCAAAGCAAATTAACATTTTCTAGTATGTCTAGTTCTAGGCTAAGTAAGTAGCTCATGTAGTGCTTCACATTTTTGTTTTGTTTTGAAAAATAAGCAACCATGGTCCATCTGTGCATCTGTTCCTGTCTGCTGATGCCCAGTAATGCCGTGTGACTGTAAATACAACGTGCCTGTTTATTAGTTACAAATAATATAGATAATACAGTTCATTGTCCTCTCATGTCCCTGATGCTTTCAGCTGATGCCGTTTTTGTCCTCTTATCTTCAATTTATCGACTTTAATTGTTCTGCAAAATTTCACAAAACTTGTGCAGCACAAAGGGTTTTACAAGGTTAAAAAATGATTAACAATAAATAGTTAGTTTGGGAAAAAATCATAATTAAATTATTTTTTCTGATAATAGTTGTTCATTAAAAAAGAATGTCTCCAAGGTGGTTAAAAAGCTGTGCAGTGGCAGGGCTCCATGGGGATGAGCTCCTCAAGGTTGTGGCTGTTGTGGTGGGACAGACTGGAGGGAGATTTTAGCCAAAAGGTGATGCTCTCTGTTAACCAGTCGATATGTGTTCCTGTCATCACTTATAGTCCTGAATTGAGGCTAGAGACCACAGTGAGGTTGTGAATACAAAGGGCTGAAATGAATGTCCTCTGTGGGGCAGCTGGACTCTCTCTTAAAAGGAGGGCAGAAGTTCAGTCAAGTGGAAGAGACTTGGAGGAGAGTCACTGCTCCTCGACATCAAGAGGAGCCAACTGAGGTGGTTCCAGCAGCTGGTTAGGACGTCTCCTTGACGCTTCCCTGGCATGTCCAACCGCTAGAAGGATCAGAGGCAGACCACAGACATGCTGGAGAGATTACATCTCCCTGCTAGCCTGGGAACACCTGGAACAGCTGGGAAAGGTAGCTGGAGAGACGTCTGAACTCAGATAAGAGGAAATCACTGGATGAATGGAATAAAATGAAAAATTAATGATTTTAAACAACTAAACAAACAAACAAAAAAGACTTGTTTGTTATCCAACCATTACTTCTGCTGGATTTTTTCCTCTGAATTTAATTAATTTCCCTTTGGAATAAACAAAGTACTTTGAATCTTTTGATTGACACGAAATAATACTGGTTTTATTTTCACTGCTTTACTACGGTCTCCGTTTCACATTTGCTAAAATTGTGCTTCTTCTTTTCTCTTGCTTTTATTCTCATTTCTGTTTAATTGTGTTGCAAATAGTGGTTTTATATGCAAATTTCCTAGTAGGGCAGTGCCAATTGTTGGCTAAAAATGGGAATGAAAATCAAGCTCGTGCATGTGCATACAATTCCACGATGACTGAGATTTCTAATCCATAAGCACAGCTTCATAAAACTGGCCAAAAAGAATATTTATGCATATTTATGCCTGTGTATGCCTAACCCTAACACAGTTTTAGTCACACAAGTGAACAGTTTTTTCTTCTTGCATTTGACTCCTGCAGATGTGTTTACCTATGAATAAATAACAAGCTTCACATTAAGAGGTTGGACTGAAGTGGTTCAAGGTCTCAAGACTGAGAAATGAGTTTAACACCAGTTTTTGTTTCGGCTTCAGTTCCCTCGCTTCCTTTTTCAAGTCCTGCGGTGTTTCGTTGCTAAATGCTCTCGCTGGTGAAATTTAGTTGCTTAAATTAGTTAATAAAGCTTGAAAAAGAAAGTGGTTTGATTTAAGATACATGAAATCACATCTGTGAGTTGTAATGTTGAAAAAGGTGAAAATATTGGTTTCTTAACCAGCCATGATTTTCATCAAAGATCCTGTCCTGACATCTTATTTGTGCTCTGAAGGTGTTAATATTCACAAACAGTCAGCTTTAAAAGGCCATGATCAGTCAGCTGCCGCTGCTGAGTTTGATCAGCGATGTGAAAACCTGCCGTGACTTTTCCTCACTCACATCCCTGGCAGAGGACTGGGCTTTGTGCTCATATCTATGCTGCTGTCTTGTATGGTTGGTTCCAATTACAATATTAAATCTGGAAGTGCTGGAAACTTGGCAGATGAGAACCTCAGAGCCGAGCCGGCGTCAAACATTGATCAGGGATGTCATCAGCCTGGAGAGGAGTTTCAGCAGCTTGTAATTTCACGAGCGAGTGACAATCGTCTATTACAAATGTTTCAACAAATTCAAACCGCAGCATCAAAATGTATTCTGTAATTTTCTCTCTCATTCTTTATACTTTATGCAATTTTCTTTATATATTGACATATTCAGGGCAGTCAGTAAGTACCTGTTTGTGTGTGCCAGAGTGTGATCAAAATAAAAATCGGAGCAATACATTAAAAACCCAACTAAACCCAACTAAAATTACATAGAAAAAATTGAGCGGAAATAAGAGTGTGCCTGCTCTCTCTCTTTGACAGCGTTGGCAGCGACAGCATGCCATTACCTGTGTGTGTTTGGCCATCTTCTGGGCGCAGATGTGCGGCTTGTAAATATTGAATGTGAAATTAGGATCCAGTCATCAATTGCTGTTGTAAACGATTTGCCTCTCCTCTGCACACCCACCCATCCTTGTCTGATTTGATCTACAGGACACCACTTTGTCTGCAGGGCAGCTGCGTGCTCGTAAACATGCCCCCCTTTGCTTGGCTTCTGCTGCTCAAGAGAAAGCTGAAAGGTGCCGTCATAAATCATTGATATTTCTGTTGAAAGGCTGACCTTGGCTTTCACCAGTGAGTCACCTGTTTCCTCTGTGACTTTGTCACTTTTCTCCCAGTTCACCTGTGAGCCCGAAAGCATGTAAATGGTGGCTTATGATGAGGAAACCAGTTCAAAAACACACCGTCTCATTCTCTTTCTTCTAGTAGACTTGCAAGCAATAAATGCAATTTGCCACTTAAGTTACTTTTTAAAAATTCATTGTTTTGTGTAACCAATCATTTAAATCCAAACAAATCAATTTGCAATGAATCAATGCAAACAGCAGCAACTGTTCTGATTTTGATAAACAGGTGTGTTGGTGAGAGATGCTCCCTGATCACTTTATTTTGCAATCACTCCTTTAGAAGAGCAGGCATATCAAGCATAGGAATTAATACAATGGTTTATATCATATAAGTATATCAAAGATGGCTATAAATGTTTCTCCAGTTCCATTGGATGGTGGAGTCAACAATACATTTATGAGCGTCATGGAAGTGGTAAACAATATGGAGAGCAACTTGATGGATGATAGAAAAACTCTGACTCAATCAAAATACAGCTGTTCTCTTGTGACATGTAAAGATGAACTGCAGGGTTGTGTTTTTCACCTGTTTTTATTCACACTCTTTTAAATCAGTGCAGATGCTCTACTCACTTTTATGTAAAAGTGTCCATGTTAGGCCATTTTCAGCCATCAAATTTTATTTTCTGGTACCAACAAAACTCCAAAAGCTGGTCATTCTTTCTGATGACAACGACTAAGCATCACAGGGCACGTCTTAGATGATTGTTCATCGTAATAAAACTATTGATAAGTCAGAAAATGCAGAAAAGAAACATATGGACTTTTTAAAAGTATTGGTGTGATTATTATGCTGTTTGGATTTTCCTGTATCTAGAAAATATAGAACAAAATGTTTATGTCTGTTGACCAGGTGAGATTAATTGTGCCACAGAAGATATTTTCCCACATTATATTGGCTGAAATAAATAAATAAATAAATACATTCCTATAGTGTAAACTGCAGACCCACTTACTTAATAACTTTAAACTTTATTTGTTCACTTCAGTTTTTATTGTTTGCAGTTTATTGTGTTGTATTTTGAATAAGCAGTATTATGTCTTAGAAAAGTTGCAGCAGTGGCCACAGGAAGGAGCTGGTTCTTTTAAAGTTTCAACCACATTTCTTCAGCCAAACATTGCTGGATGAGATCTTCCTCCTCCTGCCAAGAGCTCTTTCTTTCTCTTGTCTCTTGTCTCTTGTCATTTTCATTTTAAAACTATAAGGACAATTTCTCTGAACATGAAAAGAAAAAGCTTTCAAAGTAGAAAAAAATGAATAATTACGGGACACAGGCTTCATCAAAAGCTTGTTCAAGCTTTTGATGAAGCCAACATCTTGCAGCTGAATTTATATACATTTTTATTTCATGTGAGTATTGATCAAATAACTCCTGTATTACAGGCTTCGACCAAAGAGTTTCACGCACGTCTGAGCAGCAGGAACAGAACAGTGGTCATGGATGAGGGAAATGTCTCAGACCACACAAGTTAAATCCAGAAAATCCCACTTGTGAAAAAGGTCAAAAAGCTTGATAGGACACTTTGAAACTCATTGAAGTATATAAACGCAGCAGAAAATCCCGGTGCAGTCGTCAGGTTTTGGTGTGGATTGACTTTTCAAACATCTCAACCCTTTCTCTCCTCTCTCTGCAGCTGTTCAGTCTTTGAACAACCTGAATGACCAGATTGCTCAGTTCACGGTGACCCGACCGTGTAGCCTGCCTGATGAGGATGGGCCGTTCATGCCAGGAGAGAGGGATACCTTCAGGAAGTCCATGACTCTGATGAGACACCTGCTCGTGGACGCTCAGGTACGGGTTCTTTTTCACAGCAAAGTCAAGAGTCGTTCAGTCGATGTTTATTATGTTGGACTGAATCAAACTTTATTGTGTACTGAGGTGGAAAATTGTCTTTGGCTCACCACAACACACCAGACTAGCAAGAGGATGGACAGGTAAAGATTCTCATCAAGACAGGTTACAGAGCAGAGCAATTCACTGTGTACTGCAAGAGGAATCTCACCCAATTGGTCCAAACATTTCTTTTCTTTTTAAAAATCCCAACCAGATAATTGGACTACGGTGGTCAGAACATGGTAAATCCTGCATGTTCTGTGCGTGCTAAAGCTTGTGGTATGTGTTATTTAACACTTCCCCAGGACAAATACCACACACAATATCTCATGATGCTTCATTCATAAATAGGGCAGATTGAACAAATGGAAACACGTAAGGAATATCAAAATCATACAAAGATCACTAAAAAAAGGCTGCTGCAAATCAAATAAAAGAACGTCAAAATTGCAGTTTGAATTTCATTTGAAAGAATGTTTGATTCGGAAGTATTGTTATGTTGTTAGGGTTGATCATTTTACAAGCAATAATAATATTTTGCTCAGGTTATTTCCCTGCAGAGCACAACTATCTGATGCAGTCAGAGCTGACAGGAATGAATAAGCAATGGTTAACGACTAAATCTGACAAATAAAGTCTTCATGTAAATATACTGGCTGACTTTTAAGATTATAGCTGAATTATTGAATTTCTATCAGTCAACAATCCAACATTTATTCAAAATCAATTAAGGACTTTTAATTTGGTCACAGAATGAGACATGAGCATTCAAATCTCTCTCCCTTATTTAATCTAAACAGTTTCAGCATGGTTTGATCTTAGATTGGATATTGAAAATAACCCATGCAAGATGCATGTTAACTGCATTAAGGTTAACTGCAGTAATGGATTAACCTTTAACTCTGATCTTTAATCCTCACATCTTCTTCATGATGTCTCCCTTGCCTGCATCTTCGGGCACAAAAACACAAAAGTGGAGAGGTAATGAATTACGTGAGGCAGGTGAGGCGATCAGTAACAGAACCCAGGTGTGAAACGCAAAAGGGATTTAATATTAAACTGACTGCACAAGACAGAAATCTATGAAATTAAAGAGGAAATAAAGCAAACTAAAATGTATGAGGGAGAAAATGATTACAAAAATAAATTATAAATGAAGACTAGACTATAGAAAAAAGAACTGAACACTAATAAAACCAAATCTCAACAAAACGTAACACCAGTTTTATATACAGGTATCCTGATTTATAATGTTGTGTTGGACAGCTTTGAATTCAGTGAGGTAAAAGACGTGTCAGTACAACATGTGTTCAGGGCTAAATCCAGAGCATTTTCATCTCAACGTTTTCACTGCAGAGGCAATCCTGCGCTATGAAAACTTTGCCAACCTCAGCATTGCTGCAAACAACTTACAGCTGAACTTTGCAGGCGCTTTTTCCTTTTTTAATCCTCTTCTTAGCTGCTTTCCATTTGAGTTATCTCCAGAGCTTAATCCACTGTTATAAGCTTTTGGGTAAAGCAAAGAAAATAAAAAATGATGTCAAGTTTAATTTTTCATTTAAAAAGATCATCCCAAAAGTCAAAAACTCTCCTCTGCTCTGTCTCAGATGAGAGTTGCTGTCTTTTGTCTTTTTCTTTTGACTTTTTTCTTTTTTTCCCTTTTTTTTGTTCAACGTTAAATGAATCTTGACACCAAAATCCAATTGTGTTAATCAATTATTAATGCCGGTGGCAGCTTGTATTATATATATATAGAGAGCCCCTCCACCGCTCTCCTGGAGATATTTTCTCAGATGCAGTGTCATTGATTAAAGGGAAGGTAATTCAGCAAAAGGCCATTGCTTTCACCTCTGTTTAGTTTTACGCAACCTCAAGTGAAAGATTGTTAGCCTGCAGCCTGTTTCTCCAATTAGTGCAGCATATAGCATTTGGGGTTGATGGATGAGTAGGAGCCTTAGCTGCGGATGAAGTGGCGATTATCTCCCTTAAGAAGTTGTACTTGGGGGACAAAAGAAAAAAGAAAGTTTACCAGTAGTTCGTGTTAAGTGAACTGTTGAGACACCAGTCGGCATCGGAGATTTGAATGTCTGTTGGCCTCTTTTGCGTCAGACAATACAATCACAGATTACACATGTTCCCTGTTTTTCACTTCGATGGACTGTCAAACGGAGGCCTCTGAAAGCTGCAGGCCTGTTGCTCTTTTCTGTCAAGGAGACAAAATATCAGCAGGAGATACTGACATTTATTTGTACTGTACCTGCAAGAGTGTTTAATAATCCCAAGTATGCCCCGAGTTATATGATGACATATTGAATGTCCTTATTTGTAGGGGATTCACAATGCATGAAAGGAGACCATAGAAGAGTGCTGCAGTAGTTTATACGAGAGCTAATCATGGTCTGTACATAGTTAGTCGGTATGTATAAACACATATATTTCTCATGTTATAAAATGCAAAGACAGGTTGCAACATGAGTGGGACCTAGCTGTGAATCTATAAACCAAGTTTTTTTCCAACCGTTGTTTGGTGGACACTTGAAGATGTGATTTTTATCTTCATAGGTTAGATCAGGGGTCGGAAACCCAAAATTTTGAAAGAGCCATATTGGACCAAAAACACAAAAAACAAATATGTCTGGGGCCACAAAAAATGAAAAGTCTTGTATAAGCCTTAGAATGAAGGCAACACATTCTGCATGTATCTATATTAGTTATAACTGGGGGAAGATTTTTTCTTCATTATGCACTTCGAGAAAAAAGTCGAAATGTCGAGAAAAAAGTCGAATTGTTGAGAAAAAAGTCAAAATTTCAAGAAAAAAGTTGAAATGTTGAGAAAAAAGTCGAATTGTTGAGAAAAAAGTCAAAATTTCAAGAAAAAAGTTGAAATGTTGAGAAAAAAGTCGAAATGTTGAGAAAAAGTCAAAATTTCGAGGAAAAACTCGAAATGTCGAGATTAATGTTGAAGTACAATCTTGTGAAAAAAGTCGAAATGTCGAGAAAAAAGGAAAGGAAAAAGGAAGAAAAAAGAGAAAAAAAGGAAAAAAATAAGAAAAGAAGGAAAAAAATAAGAAAAAACAGAAAAAAAAGAAAAAAAAGAAGAAAAAAAAGGAAAAAAAAGTCAAACATTTTTGAAAAAGCTCCAGGGAGCCACCAGGGCGGTGCTAAAGAGCCGCATGCGGCTCTAGGGCCGCACGTTGCCGACCTCCGGGTTAGATGGATGGATTGGCTCGGATGACTAATAGATCAGTCTTAGAGAGATTTATTTAAGAGTATCATTGCTTCAAATAAAATTAAGACTATTTCAACGTAATAGTTTTGTGTTACAGAACCCAAATTTGTCTCAAAATGCACCGTCACTACTTTTATCTTCGTCCTTCGGCGCTTGATGTCAACTCTCCTCCCCACTGCATCTTTTCTGTTTGACGGACAGAAAATTAATCCGGTGAGCTTCAACAAATGGTGTGCTGAAGCAGAACGTCAAGAAATAAAAAAAAAACTCTGGTGACTTTGAAATTTCGACCTGTCTGTGGCTCTGTTAACAATGACGGTAAGAACAAGCGACTTTTGACAAAGACAACTGTGGAGGGAGTAGGCGTAGCTTTTCTCTTGTTCAGGTGGAGGTTACCCAGAAACCCCCCGCTATTGAGCCTCCAGGCTCCCTGTTAAACTCGGGCTATGATGCATGTACATGTAAATGTCTCAGCCATAAAACTCATGTATGATCTCACCCCTCACAAGTCAACTCTGCTCATCGACAGTGGTTTGCATTCATGGAGAGTCGTGCCTCTGCTGTCAGCTGGAATATGAAATTAAATTCTCTTTTGCTCTTTTAATGTCTGGTCCCCGGTTTTTAAGTGGCTGCTGTGAGGCAGAATACCAAGATGCTCTTGCATCGAATTTAGTGCTGCTACTGCATGGGGGAGACTCCTGCTGCTGAGGACGAATAAAGGACCCTCCAAAGCCTCGTGTCAATCACACAGCCAAGATGTCTTTTTATATTATAAAGACCTTTTTCATGACACAAAGCGGTGTAACGTTGTCTTTAGAAGTCAGGTTAAGAACATGTGATGGATTCAGCATTAAAATTTCACGTGGACTAAATGGCGGAAAATTAATTTAGAGGGGAATAGTTTGTCTCTGAATGCTACCCTAGAGTCGATTGCCTCATTTGTCATGTGCACAGATGAATTATTTATGTCCACGCTGCTGTACTGGGGTTGACTAATCAAATGGATTTCTGTGGGCGTGGAAGCTGTGAATTTGCGGCGTGAAAAGTTGCCCTGCTTTTGATCCTTTGGATGGGAGTCTGCCGGACTACAATGCTGACCTGGTGACAGAGTAACAGAGGGGACACTGCTCAGACGATGCTCGGAGTCCTCTTTTCAGACCAGGAAATGGACCAGTTCAGAGCAAATACTGCAGTGAGGGTCAGTAGCCACATTCAGAGGAGCACCTCAGAACCTTTGTTTGAGTAAGTCTGCATAAATAGCTCTTTCCCTGATGGCTCATTCTTTAGAAGATTTAAGGAGCTGAGTAAGAGTTACAGTAGAGAATTTCTTTTTGGACTCGTCTTGTGCTGCATTGCCATGCCTTTATATTTTTCCTGGCCCATTTAAACTGTTTTTGGACTCAATATGAAAAAAGGGTACAGAGAAAAGGGGGACACAATTCTTTCCATAATGAATCTGCTGTCAAATACTAATTTTAAAGGGCTGAATTACAGTAGACACTGATCAGCAGATTACAGTTGCTACAACTCTGTAGCTGCACACACACACTGCAGTAACTGCTGCTGCATGCACTTGCTGTTGCACAATTACAAACAAATGTGCCTCAGTCAGATATTTAACACCTCACCTTTCACCACGTTAACACTCAAAGTCACAGTGACAACTATGTCATCCTATGATTATAGTCAAAATCAAAACTCCAGTCTGCCTCAATGAGCTTCAGCAGATGTCAGTGAAGACAATTTTTCACTCTGGTTTTATTATAATGCTGTTCGGACCTGTGCACTAGCATTCAGTTCAAGTTCTTCACCTGCATGAGCAACCTCTTTTATTCACACCAGACACATCAAGACACACAAACTCTGTGTTGTAAGATTGATTTTATTTTTTTTTACACATTCAGTAATATACATTAGATGAAATATATAATAAGAATTATCCTGAAACACAGACATGTGAAATATGTTTTAAATGTGCCTGCAGATTTGAGCATAGTCACGTTGAAACACAGCTGAGTTCATAAAGTTTACGGTTTATAGATAAGTTGATATGATCTAAGATCCTTTTGGGGTGAACAGGTGACAGACACACACATCATTTACTTCCCCAAATAAAAGGCACAAAAGCAGATGCATCCATGAGTGACGTCCCTGTGTGTGTTGATTCAGCAGAGATAAAATTAAATTAAAGAAACTCGATCTACAGGAAGGAAAAATATTTGCCAACAATTCAAATGTACTTTTCTGCAAAACATTCTATATCCATTTGGGTTATATAGGGATCATATGGATTTGGATTGTCTTTTTGATTCCTGTTTTTGTGTTTTGGTGTATAAACATTCACCAGAAATTCACCAGATGTTCTGTTAGAAGACGAAACTTTATGCAAGATGATTCCCTTATAAAGTCATAAACACACCTTCTAGTTGCCTATACGTTTTTAGACTTTCAATCAACACAAATTTAAAGAGTGGCCTGAAATACTAGGAGGTGAAGAGTCTCGTCAGTGACACTGCTGCTCCACAAATCAGGATTAGTGCTCCATTCAGTCCATCCATCCATCCATCCATCCATCCATCCATCCATCCATCCATCCATCCATCCATCCATCCATCCATCCATCCATCCATCCATCCATCCATCCATCCATCCATCCATCCATCCATCCATGCATCTTCTTCCGCTTATCCGAAACCAGTCGCAGGGGCAGCAGACTAAGCAGAGATGCCCAGACTTCCTTCACCTCAGCTACTTCCACCAGCTCTTCCGGGGGGAGTCCGAGGCATTCCCAGGCCAGTCGAGAGACATAGTCTCTCTAGGACGCATGCGAGAGAGATGCCCAAGCCACCTCCGCTGACTCCTCTCATTGTGAAGGAGCAGCGACTCCGAGCTCCTTCCGAGTGACTGAACTCCTCACCCAATCTCTAAGGGACCGTCCAGCCACCCTGCGGAGGAAACTCATCTCGTCAGCTTGTATCCGCAATCTTGTCCTTTTGGTCATTACCCAAAGATCATGAACATAAGTGAGGGTGGGAGCGTAGATTGAGGCCCCGTACACACATAGCCGGGTATCTGCTAAACCGAAGATATTTTCCTACGTTTGGACCTGTCATCCACATGAAAACACAAATAAACGAATGTTTAAAAAAACTCCAGGCGAAGTGAAGATTTTTGAAAACTCCGTTTATGTATATGCATGTAGACCTGGTGTAGACCGAGACAACCGGAGTTTTGCGTTTTCGAATGTCACATTATGCGCCAAAACAACAACAAATCTGCTCTGACATCTAACGTGCGACCTTTGTTTACTACAGAACTACAGATGATCCACCATCTGTTCTCCAAGCTATTTATTAAATAAATGGTCTCTGCTCTTGACCACCGTTTGCTGCGTTACACCGACACAGAGCATACGCCGTAGGCTACGCGGCGACGCGCACCGTACGGCGTACCCTACGGCGTAGGGCTGCGTCGATTTAACGTGGCAGCTCCGTGGCGGGACACGGGGGGACTCGGGCTCGTTACCGAGAAGGAGACACGGCTCCCGGGGGAGCTTCGCCGCGGAGGCCGGCCCAAAGGCCGGAAGAACAGATGATCTACAGGTTTGGAATGCTTATGAATGTGGTCGAAAACGCAGATCTTCGGTTATGTGTGGAAGGTTTTTTTTTTTTAAACGATGTAATGTGGATACAAATTATTTTATAAACGGAGGGGGGAAATATTCGGTTTTAAAAATACCCAGATACGTGTGTACATAGCCTGAGTGGTAAATCGAAAGGTGCCTGGCCACTGAGGAGCTCACGAACCCCCTCAGTGACCTCAGCTTTGGTGATGGAAGACTACACCCCAGAGTCCTCAGTCTCTGTGTCTTGAATGGAAGGCATGTCAGTGCGATTGAGGAGGCGATTGAAGTTTTCCTTTCACCGTCCAACAATGTCCCCAGTCGAGGGTCAACAGCTCCCCACATGCACCGTAAACAGTGTTGGCAGAGTACTGCTTCCCCCTTCTGAGGCGCTGGGCGGTTTGACAGAACTTCTTTGAGGCCGACTGATAGTCCTCCTCCATGGCCTCACCGAATTCCTCCCAGACCCAAGTTTTTGCCTCCAGGACTGCCCGAGCCGCGGCTTGCTTGGCCTGCCTGTACCCGTCGACTGCATCAGGAGTCTCACAGGCCAACATGGCCTGGTAGGACACCTTCTTCAGCCTGACAGCATCCCTTACTCCCAGTGTCCACCACTCGGTTCGGGGATTGCCACCACGATAGGCACCAGAGACTTTGGATCCAGAACTTTTTGGTTGAAGCTGCCACGTCAACAATGGAGGCAGAGAACATGGTCCACTCGGACTCAATGTCCCCAGCCTCCCTCGGATTTTGTGAGAAGTTCTCTCTGAGATGTGAGTTGAAGACGTCCCTGATAGAGGGCTAAGCCAGACGTTCCCAGTAGAGCCTCACAATACATTTGGGTCTGCCCGGTCTGTCAAAATTCCTCCTCCACCAGCGTATCCAACTCACCACCAGGTGGTGATCAGTTGACAGCTCAGCCCCTCTCTTTACCCGAGTGTCCAAGACATGCGGCCGAAGATCAGATGAAACGACGACAAAGTCGATCATTGACTTCCCGCTTGTGGTGTCCTGGTGCTACATGCACTGATCGACACTATGCTTGAACATGGTGTTCGTTATGGACAAACTGTGACTAGCACAGAAGTCCAATAACAGAACACTGCTCGGGGTCAGATCAGGGAGGTTGTTTCTCCCAATCACGCCTCTCCAGGTATCACTGTCATTGCCCACGTGAGCGTTGAAGTTCCCAAGTAGAACAATGGAGGCCCCAGTTGGAGCACCATCAATACCCCTCCCAGGGACTCCAAGAAGGCCGGGTACTCCACTGCTGTTCGGCCCGTAGGCACAAACAACAGTGAGAGACCTTTCCCCGACCCTAAGGTGCAGGAAAGCGACCCTCTCATTCACCGGAGTAATCTCCAACACATGGCGGCTGAGTTGGGGGGCTATGAACAAGCCCACACCAGCTCGCCACCTCTCACCCTGGGCAAATCCAGAGTAGTCCAGAGCCCAAGCTATGTGTGGAGGTGAGCTCGACTGTGTCTGGCCAGTACCTCTCAACCTCACGCACAAGCGCTTGCTCCTTCCCCCCAACGAGGTGACATTCCATGTCCCTATTACAAGGGTTTTGGTCCAGGGATTGGGTTGTCGAGGCACCCCGCCACGACTGCTACCCAGACCACATTGCACCAGCCTCTCATGGTCCTTCCTTTGGGTGAAAAGCCTACTGGGTCAAATATTCAGCAGTGACACTTGCATAATGTCAAGATTCTTGTCTCAATCATGAGGTGACTCATGAATCGTTGAACCGCGTTCTAGTAGTTCAGTAGACTGAAAAGAACCATCCTGCATATCACCAGGCACAATAATGTTTTTTTTTTGACAGATTTATTATCTATATTTACTTTTTTATTGCTATTGATATTTTATTGCAAATGTCAACATGATGTGATGCCATATAAAAATTACTTACCCTAAATTTAATGTTTTGAATTAGTTCATTTAATGTCCACAGCTCTCTATTTTTAACATAAAAAGTAAAAGTAACATAACACCTTGTCATAACTTAAAGTCCCACTCAGAGTGGGTCCTACACAGCTGGAGACTGTAATAAATGGAAAATGCTGTATTATCTGTTTTCACCTTAATAAAGAAACTAAAAAGTAAACATGGATGGTCATTAAAACTTTGATAAAACAACAAGACTAGGTGTGTCTAAGACTTTTACTCTATACCCTATCTAGATGTCAACATCTTGTAAATACATCCATACAATTTTCCTGTTGTGTCCCTTCTGGTTCTGTTCTTGCCATTTCAGAAACATCATCCCAACATAAGCACAGAGGCTTTTAAAGAAATCTTTGCAACATCATATGAAGTCTACTTGAAAGGTTTTACCCATATATATAAAAAGGCTTTATATAATCCAGAAACACTGTTGACAGCTGCACTGCACTACGATGCCACTGCTGTCTTTTTTATGGGCAGATCTACTTTAATTCATTATCGGCGTAAAGCATTATAGGAGCAGAATGAGAAAAAATAGATTTGGAGGCCAGATTGATGGCCAAGAAGGTAGGATCTGCGTTGAGAAAATGGATCATTTTAGACTGCTACCTAATGAACTGATAAACTATTGACACAACAAGTGAAGAGGCAGATGCAGAAATGACAAAAGCAGGGACTCAAAAGCACATTTCCCACCTCAAAATCAGCCCATACTTTATTTTAAGCCATTTTGAATATCACTGCCTGCAGCAAAAGTAGGAATTTTTGTTCTCTAAGTATCTCTCTGTGTTTTGCCCCACAAAAAATTACCTGAATCCCTTGGTGGGAAGGACAGCTTTCATCTCCTCCTTCATTTTCAGATTTTTGTATACTTACCTGTCCGTATGGAATTCACTGCTCGTCTAATCCTTTATATCTGTGTGGCATCCTTTATGTTAGCAGTCTGGGCTGTATTTATAACAACTTGGGTTGATTTAAAATGTTTTTGTTTTTGTTAAATAGTCTTTCAACGGTTTTCACATAGTTACCCACTCAAAAACACCAAGGAGACAAGACAACACCACAGCGGCTGAAATAAAATATCAGTTTACATTTACATTTCTCGATTATATGATAGCTGAATTTTTTCTCCAGATACCATAAAACACACAATCATTCTTTTTAATCTCATCTGGTGGATCAACTGTTATTTTCATATTTAAAGAAGATTAAACCTTTGCCGTGAACAGTTCGGGAAGACATTAGTGGCTTCATCAGATTAAATGATGAATGTAAGATTTTATGGCTTTATCGTCCTTCAGCCTCTCTAAAAGCCATCTGTTTCTCTGGTTCAAGGCGTTTAAACCATATTTAGGGTGAAGTTGTTTCTATGGAAACAAAGAGCGCTCTCACAAAGCTGATCCAGATCAGTAAACGTATCCCTCTGCAGATCAAAGGTGTTCATCCCAATTTCAGGTGGAGCTTAGATTGTATGAAAGGGCCTGTGTCCCTGTCAACCTCCACTAGAGTGACAGGAGATATTTGTACTCTTTGCAGCCTCTTCTTGTCATGTTGTTTTTGTCTGGCTGCTGCTGGGATTGACGTGCTTATGCAGGAGTCTGAGAGTCAGCATGGGAGGATCTTCTTGTCCTCTTCTGTCATTTCCTTCCAACTGCAGGAAACTTCCAGCAGAGATTTTCACACCTGATACAAGCTCTCCATGGGCTTTCCCTCACTCTGTTTTGACTCATGTAGATAAAAGACAGTAAAAACTGATCCATTAGTCCATTATTTAGCATTCGGCCTCGGGTGAGCTTCCTTGTGTTGCTTTAGTCGCCTCCACAGAACCGAATTGTATGAATTATTCACCAAAAAACATCAGGAATGAGTGGAAACATTTGTGCAGCGTGCAGCAACGTTGGCGTGTCACGTTTCCTTCCTCTGAACCTTTTTCCACATGGCAGCTCAGCCTCTTTAACACATGTTCTCTTTTCTTTTGTCCAACTTGTTCCCTTTTACTTTCATTTTCATCTTTATTTTAAAAAAATAAATAAAACTCATCATCAAAGGCAACTCAGAAAAGAATCAGAGATAAGAAAGTTGCTATCAAAGCCTCTGAGTTCCTTGTTCACCTTAGAGAAGATTAAACGCTCCTTTTTGCTCCTGCTCGGGAGGAGGGGCAGGAAACTTAAATGACTCTCCATTTGATTTCCTGCCAGAAGCAGCTCTGAGATCGTGGGTCAGGTGGGCGTTTGGCCAAAAGCTACAGAACACAGACTGGGTAGTTTTTTGTTACACTTGGCTGCTGCACCTTCAGTCGTTCCTTGATAATATGACAATTTTCAAATTAGTTCTCATGCTTCTTCTGAACTTTGGGACGTGATGATCAAATGTAAACATACTGTACATGCTGGCTGGATGTGGGATGGTGGGTGAAGCCCTTGTGTGCACGCACTTGCTGAATGTAGTTTCAGTGTTTATGTGTTCATGTTTTGTAATCTTCCACATTTTGTATTTGAGGATCGTCTTGAAATGAGAAAATTCACCTCAAATGAGTTTTACTCTAATTCAATGTTGAAACAAAGAAATCTGCTGGAGTGGAACATAGTAAAAAACTTTTATTTGTGCATGTAGGATTAGAAAATTCATATAAACAACTCCCTAGACCAATGAAATAGTTCTTTATGAATTTTTAAATTACAATGATTCACAGACTAATGAAATGCAATAAGATGCTAAAACCATTTTTTTTTCCTGGACGTTGATTTCTCTCAGTAATGTAATGACATGGGTCGCAAGAGATTACAATTAAATTTGATATAACACCCTGATCCAGAAATAATACATGAAATCAAATTATTCGAATCAGGCCTTTCTTAATTAATTAGTTATTATGTAAACTGTGTTGTGTTTATGCTCTGCTGCTTCATTATATTCTAATCGGGTCATTTAAACACCACTACTACAATTAAACTGAGAAACTCTCTAGTTTGGAGCCCACAATGCAAATAAAGTCACCCATCAAAAACTGAAATGCCCTCTCATGCTTGAGGATGGACTTTCACCTACGTGTCCCTCTTTAGAGACTACGCCCCCTTGTGGTCCCTAGACAGAGTTCAAATATCACCCTTATCTAAAGTCAAATTGTTCTAATCTACTGTATTACATGATGTTTGGCCTTATAATAATTTCAAATTCTTTTAAATGGATTCGAAATATTCCAGTTTTTTACTTGACATAGTTTTATTCAGATTTCATACATAGTACTTATGTTCAACCTTCAACTTTGGACCATTAAATGTCCACCATTGCTACATATTAAAGCAGCACAATGTAACTTTCAGCTTTTGTTGAGTTTGGCGGCTCCTTTGGACAAAAGCGGTAGTGCTTTACCAGAAAGAACACTACGTTTCCCATGAGCACCAGCGCGTACTGCCGGAAAACTCCTGTCCCCGTCGCGTGCATTTGTTTTGACAGTGAATGACTCTGGAAATATTACAGTATATTAAGGTGGAAAAGTTACATAGTGCTGCTTTATGTAAGGTAAAAGCTGTAACTTATGTGGAAGATGTTTTGCTATCTTAGTGCAAAACATTTTTTTTTTCTATTAATGATTTTGTTAAATTTATAACAAATGTGATATTTATTCCACATTGGTTCGTAAGTAACTTGTGTTAGACAAGTGTCTTTCTTTTTTGAGAAGTGTTGCAGATTTATGTGAGAGATCATAATAACGGACATGGAATTCTTATAAATAATGTATGGTTTTAAAGCAGCACTATGTAACTTTTCCACCTTAATATCATATTTCTAGAGTCATTGTGATGGTACATCAACTTACAACAGGTTTAATGACACCTCTGTCATGGTCTGAGGGGGTCTGTATCTCTTTCACTGGCACTATGTAACTTTGAGGTGCATGGTAGGAACCCTTCCACACTGAAAAACTACAATTTTTATGGCTTTGACTGCTTTACGGCATACGTCACTTCCCCCTCCTTCCCGATTCGCAGTCGAGACGAAAGCTGGGCGGGGCGTGGAGCGCAGAGCTCAGGAGAAGCTGGTATCATGGCCGAAGCAGCGAAAAAAACAAAGTTTTATCGGAGGAGGCGAAAAAAGAAAGCGGGAGAGTAACAAGCTAAATGCCCGGACAAAATAAATAAATAAATAAATAAATAAATTTTTAAAAAAAATGCCCGGACAAGAATAAACATTGGCCTGGCGTTCACTCGCTGGCGTGAGATGAAAGACGAGGAGGGATGTCCGACAAGAGAGACAGAATTGTCATGATACAAATGTAAATGTAGAGTCCTATGTTCAATAAGAATCTAAATTAGAATGTTTTCACATACAGGTACAGGGGATTCGTCTTGGGGTCTAGTATTTTTCCTGAGAACAGTAAAATTGTGCAGGGCTGATCTGCAAAATATAAGGAATGGGCATTCAGTTATTCACAGGTTATAAAGTATTTTTTTATTTTGTCAGTAAGTATGTTGGACTACTAATTTTTGACCCTCTAAAAACGTTTGTAGTTTGGGGCGCATTATCTCGCTGAAACAGGACAGGGGGGCGGGGGTGACTTCACTAATAAAACCAAATTGAAGTTAGTGATTTTCAACATCGTCATATTATATTGTTTAGCCAAAAATAGATACATTACCTCTTCGCTATCCATCCTGCAAACGACCGCTGAAAACAGAAAAGTAGTTTTGAAAGTCCGTCCCGTCTTCTCTCATTCACTATCAAAACAAATGCACGCGACGGGGACAGGATCTTTCCGTCAGTACGCGCTGGTGCTCATGGGAAACGTAGTGTTCTTTCTGGTAAAGCACTAGCGCTTTTGTCCAAAGGAGCCGCCAAACTCAACAAAAGCTGAAAGTTACATTGTGCTGCTTTAAGAAAAAACATATTTTTATCTACTGAGGGACTGCAAACGCAGACTTTACTGACTCGGTCCGGTCCTATGAGATTCTCCAGCTCCCCCTCGTATGTAGTTCATCTAAATTTGTTTATTTCTACTCTGGATCCATTATATTGTATGCTTTGCTTGGCCCTAATCCACATGATTCCCACTCAGTTTACCATATTAAACACTGCTCTGCTGCATATTATCAGTTTCTGGGAAGAAGAGGACGCGTTAGATTCATAAACAGGCATTTAAATGGGAAGATTAGCTGAGGATGCACAACAAATTGTTAATGCAGGAAATGGGATGAGAAATGTCAAACACAAATGCTGATAATGAAAATCCAATTTTGTTATGTTTCTATAAGCTTTTACTAAAATGGAAGCCATTGGATAGATTCTGCTTTGTACATTGTAATTCCTCTTTTTGATGTTTTACTTTGCTCTTACTCAGTCTTGTTAGTATTCATGAGTGAGATTATGATCGCTCTCCTTGACTCTGAATCCGCTTATATTTTCCTACAGTTTCACAAAATGAATTTGTTGTTGTGAGATGCTGGTTGCGGAGTGGTGCTCCGTTTGTGTGCTCCATTTTTAGCATCTTGACTGCATAAGTGAGAACATGTGTTGAGGGACTTTAGCTGAAAGCCAATCAGTCCGCCTAATCGTATATGGTTTTATGTAGCTGATGCCAGATCAAGGAATCTGTTTGTTTAGTTCTTCTTCTTTTTTTTTTCATTTACCAATTCTCTGTAGAACCATTGTGCTCTGAATCTTGGTGCGGCTTTGGTGAGCAGGTGTTAAGATACTTATTTGAAAGCAGAGTTTACCCACTTGAAACTGCAACATAGGCTCTTTAGGAAATTGTAAAAAAAAAAAAAAAAAGAGGCTCAACAACAAAGTAAAAAAAATGTTTGCAATGATAACTGATATGTTTAAAACATAATTATGCCAGAAGAATATTCACTAATTGGCACACTGTCTATTTGTAAACTGCTCAGCAGGGTTCTATCAGGAAATATATATGTGATTTAAAGCCTGGTTGTTTTGGCTGAGGTGGAAAAGTTTAAGCACAGTTGCTGTAAAAGTTGTCCAATAGCTTGGTTGGTATCCTTCAAGTTTGACACAGTAGATTTTAAAAATTGTATTTAAACAATAATTTACTCTTCGAGTAGGATCCAGGCATAAAACACAGAGATCGTTTAAAGTCCAGGACCCAGAGTTGTAAGGTAATCTACTAACTTCAAACCAGTGTCAACAGAGACAAAGACAAGTAGTACAATAAGACACAGGGAAATGCGTTTCAAAATATATTAGGATGGAATGGAAGTTGCCTGTATGATAAACGATTCTGCGTTTATGCAGTTCTTGAATTATTCAAATAACGGAGAAGCTTTGACAGCTTCATACGAGATCAGAAGCTCTCCACTAAATCCCACACGAGCTTTGCAGAAAGTTGAACTCTGAGATTGTCTCCTGCATGTGAGTACAATTTTAAAGCAGATGCATTTCCATTTTATGGGACTTTATGGTTCTAACCCTCTACACTGAAGAGGAAGATACTTTACTTTGTCCTCTATACATGTAAACCTTGAACTGAACATTGTGATTAATCTATAATAAAATATTCTTTCACTTTTAAACTGCATTGTTAAACCATTAAAAACTTTTTTGACCTCATCTCTCAAAACGTAGTGTATAATTGAGATGACACAATTTTGATAAACCTGTTCACATCTCCACCAAGTTTTGACTTATCCCTAAAGTTTTAACATCATGTCATTTAGCAACACTTAAATTATGCAATGTCTTTCTCAATACCAATGAAAAAAAAAAAAGAAAATAAATTGAGAAGCAAAAGGAACCAAAGGTGTTTTTCTTTCCTTGTCAATGAATTATCTGACGTTGTCAGATACAGTAAGTAGGATCTTCTTCTCAGGATACACATTAGTTAAAACTCCACTTCCAGTAGCTGTGACAGATGTCGATACTTTGATGCATCGTTTGAATTCATGCTGTATTTTCTTCCTCACTGAGTTAAGGTTTATAAGCGCTGACTGGCATTTTTGGTCATTCTGGTGTAGATCTGGGAAGATTTGAAACTGCCATGAATGCTTTCCATTTATAAACACCATACTTTACATTATTTGGAAATATTTTTTCAACACTGTGTTGACATCGTGTTTTTTTTATATATTTTTTTTTAATTTTTTTTATTTTGTACATGTAAAAAAAAGAAACAACACTTCATGAGAAGTTGAAGAAAACAACAACAAAACAAAGAATTTCCTCCTTTATTATTACTCACACACATAATTATACATACATACACATAGTTGAATATTTCTATATATTTGTACACACATGCCCATATAAATATTTATATAAATATCCTAATTTACACTATATATATAACGGAGTCTGTAAGAGCTTCGTGGCCACGTTAAAGTTAATCGAGAGCAGGTTATGTGTCATCGTGAGCCCAATTTATTAAAGCGTGGGTACGATTAACAAAGCGCGCGCACATTTTGGAAAATTGTGCGCACAATATAATATAAAATCATGAGTACGATTTACTTACCCTTGATCAAAATTTAATAAACGTGCGCACGTTATATTCAATCGTGCTGTAATGCGTCCCTTATCAGCCATAAGGGCATTAAGATCCTTTAAACATGGATTTACCATGGGTTAGGCATGGCGCAAAAAGAAATGCTGGCAACTCTAGCCACCCAACATGGTATAGTGATCAGTCTAGCCACTTTGAAAAGAATGCTTAGAGCAAGTAATCTCCACCGTCGGAATTATGATGATCTAGGTCTCATCATTGATTTTATTTTGGGCCAACTCCAAGGCCCAGGAAGCCGCTCAACTGACGCTCCTCCCAACGAGCTCCGACCAACCGCCACACGCATGCGCACACTCACAACTCCCGTGCTTACCCCGCCCCTACCTGCTCTCTACCCACACATTAAATTGATTAAATCGTGTTCATGATTTAATAACTCGTGAGCATGTTATATTAACTCGTGCCCACAATTTAATTAAACGTGCACACGAGTTAATAGAACGTGCACACGAGTTGATAAAACGTGCACACGAGTTAATTAAATGTGCTCACGTTTTATTAAATCGCGCGAACGAGTTAATAAAACGTGCGCTCGATTCTGTCAACATTAAAAATATATTGCAGCTGTGTAATATATATATATATATATATATATATACATATATATATATATATATATATATATATACATATATATATATATATATATATATATATATATATATATATATATATATATATATATATATATATATATATATATATATATATATATATATATATATATAATTTGCTGCCCATTTCTGTACATAAATATACACAGATCTACCCACTCACTCAATAGTGTTATATCAGGCCCCTAAAGGCCGCTAAACCCCTTCCTCTTTGTACCTCGTGAGAATCATGTTTCATATTTGTTTTTAAACTGGTTAATGTTTGGATATTGTTTTAATTCTGAATCCATTCTGTTCCATAGTTTAACTCCACTGACTGAAAATTTAGAGTACCCCTTAAATTATACCTCCCCTCTCTGTCATAAAACATTTCCTGCAAGTGAGATGGTAATAAGTTGTTCCTAGCTTTATACATGAATTGTGCAGTTTGGAATTCTACTATGTCAAAAAATTTGATTATTTTAGAATTGAAGAATAATGAATTGGTGTGTTCACGAAAACCAGCCTTATGAATTATCCTTATGACTCTTTTCTGCAGTATGCATAGTGGTTGCAGTGAACTTTTATACGTATTTCCCCAAACCTCTAAACCAGGGGTCACCAACCCTGGTCCTCGAGGGCCGGTGTCCCTGCAGGTTTTAGATGTTTCCCTGCTTCATTGCACCATGATACAAGTGACTGTGTCATCAACAGAATTGTGCAGCCCTGGATGACAAGCTGATGACGATGATTAATTAGAATCAGGTGTGTTAAAGCAGGGAAACATCTAAAACATGCAGGACACCGGCCCTCGAGGACCAGGGTTGGTGACCCCTGCTCTAAACAGTAACTTAGATAAGGCAAAACTAGGGAACAGAACAGAATGCGGAGTGATTTGCTATCCAGGAATTGCTTTTCTCTGGCCAGAACTGAGATGCCTCTAGATATTTTGTTGTGGATGTATTTAATATGAGATTTCCAGCAAATCTTGTCATCTATAATTACCCCAAGAAATTTAGTTTCATGTACTCTTTCAATGTTTACACCCTCAATCTGTACCTGTGCTTGATTGTTTTTATTGTTTCCAAATACCATTTTTGTTTTGTTTAAGTTTAATGATAACTTGTTATTGTCAAACCATTTCTTAATTTTGTCAAATTCTGAGGTAATATTGTCCAAAAGTTGCTGTAAATTCTCACCAGAATAAAATATGTTTGTGTCATTGGCAAATAGTATGAATTTCAGTATTTGTGATACTTTACATATGTCATTGATAAAGATGATAAACAGTTTAGGACCCAACACTGACCCCTGGGGGATGTCCAAACATTGTGACTGATTTTCTCCCATCTTCACAAATTGTTTCCTGTTCTTTAAGTAGCTTCTAACCCACTGTAATGCACAACCCCTTATCCCATATAGTTCCAATTTATTGAATAATATGTCATGATTTATTACCCCACACCTGAACACGCGAGACCAGAAAGCTGACAAAATGTCTGTTTTCTTTCAAGTCTGCACACTTGCTGATGATCAGTTCATTAAGCGTAGATTTTTACCAAATACGTAGGGCATAAAATTGGACCAAATGGATCTGCAGACTATGATCTGCTGTGTTGACCCCTCTGCTCAGACGGTCGAAGCTGAAATGGCAAGGTTTTTTGTGTTTTTAAAAACATATGCAAAATTTAAAAACATAACATTAAGATAGGGTGTACTAACATTGCACGACTGCATATACATTGTGTGTTCTTTCTGTATACATATAAAGAACAATTTACATTTTCTCGTCATAAACAGGTAGGCACTCAGCAAATGTTGGACAGTGGTTATTAAACTCCTGTCTCAAGCACCTGATACAGGAGGAAAAGGTAGAAAATATTAGAGGAGCACAAATGTCTACAACTAAAGGGAACATTGCCAGGATGTGATGAAGTTGTTTTTTATCACTGGGGGAGCTACTGGCGTGGCTAAAATGGTCAAAGAGCCACACATCATACAATATAATTAATATATGGACAATGTTTTGTATCACTCCCCTTATCTGGTCTTTTAGAAGTTCAATGTCAGATGAAAGATTGTTCTGTTTCACAACCTCTCACACTAGCATGTAATTAACTCTTGTTGCCAATCAATGGATGTGTGACTGCTTTGTAAAAATATATTGCCTGGAAATGAAGGCGGGAGACATTTTTCTGGCTTTGTGTGTGTGAGGCTGATGTTGAGCCACAATGAATCGATACAAACCATACTGGCAAAACAGGGTTACAATCATGACTTGCTAAATCATATGATCTCTTTTATTTCAAGACCAGAGTCATTGAAACTATTGCAGTACTGACCTTTCACAAGTGGACACAACATCCTCCGCTGAACTAAAAATGCTGCACACTTTGTTTGTGGGAGCTTGATTGAAGTGTTCAAAGTGCCACTTTTGGACCATGCATGGTTTAGATATGAAGTGATAATAACACGATCACTTAAGCAGCGTAATGGAAATATATAGGGTCAAATAAATGTTGAAAGCCTGTTTATCTGTAAGAGCTCTTTAGTGTCTCAGCTCTCTTATGGGGTTTATGTTTAACCATGGGTTGCCTATACAGATAGATGTGCAGATAGATCATTAATCTTTCAAGGACTTTTGTAATGAAAGGTGGATTTTAAGTCTTTGGAGGATTGAATATTTACATAATTGCTATCCTCTGCAAACAAATTACTTTTTATTGCATGTTTGAGCAATTTTAGCCCTCCTCCGTTCTTCTGTCTCTCCCTGCGTCATTGGAGTGTTTGTCTCAGTATTTTTTTTCTCTTCCTAACATGTGCTCAAAAAGCTGTCATACAAAGCTGTTGGTGCACTTGAAAATTAGAACTACAGTACAGCATAAACACTTGTGCCATGAAGGACTTCCACTCAGGGAATTAAATACTAGGAGACCGGTTGGTCTGGTCTGCTTTTTTTCTCATTTCCATGGAAAATAATATTTCAGAAATTAGCTTGCCCACATGGAACATTTTTAGAGACAGAAAAGAACATCACATTGTTTTTCTTTTCATGGATCTTAGTATTAATGTCCCTTTCTAATCCCTTACAAGAGCTCAACTCCCTGAGCCAGACAAGTTCTGGATTCAGACAAAGTAATTTAGCATGCAGATTAATGCAATTACCAGCTCCTGCAGGAGTCAGCTTATTAAACACATTTAATTCACATGCATTAACTATTAGAGTAAGTTGGAGCTATTAAATAATAGACATAACACAAAAGTGTTTCACCAGCACAGTTTGCCTTTCCAAACACATTTGCATAAGTGCTTGCCCTTTTCAAACTGAGCATACATTAGCAGTTGCTCCCTCTCACTGGAGTCAAAACAAGAAAAGAAGTCAATTTCTTCAGTTATGTTCATAGATGAGTCAGCCTTATTACTCTAATTAAAATAATGAAAGTCCTGTTGCCAGGTTTGCCACTTCAAAGTACTGTTTTGGCTTGTGTTTAATTTCTTCTTTAGTGTTTGAACTCTCGTTCAGTCATGCATACGTGTGTGTGTGTGTGTGTGTGTGTGTGTGTGTGTCTGTGTGTCTGTGTGTCTGTGTGTGTGTGTGTGTGTGTGTGTGTGTGTGTGTGTGTGTGTGTGTGTGTGTGTGTGTGTGTGTGTGTGTGTGTGTGTGTGTGTGTGTGTGTGTGTCAACCACAAACAGCATTTTTTTTCAGTGCCATTATTTATTTAACAAAAACAAAGCCCCAAAAAACAAAAAAAACAAAAACACGTGAGTAATACTAAATACATGCATGATTCAATAGCTTGTAGATCCATTTGTAGCAACAGGGATAATCATCACCTGAAACACTTCATGGGTCTCTTGCATTGTTAGAATATTGATCTGGTCTCTTTACAATGAGGCTCCAGTTTATTGAGGTTTTTGGGCATTTGCATCGGCACAGCTCTTTTAAGGTTTGAGCATTTCAGTAAAGTTGATTTCTGGACTTGGACAAGGCCATTCCTTAACCTTGGTTCTTTTATTCATGTCATATGTCATTTTGTGCGTCAGATCATTGTCCTGCACGGTTACATTTTGAACAAGCTTTGGCTGCAGACAGATTTGCTTCTCGAATACTCAGATGTATAGAGGAATTAATTATTTTCTTCCTGTGTACGGTAACTATTTATTTATCTGTCAAAAATATAAAGTAAAAAAGAAAAACAAATGAAACATTTTGGCAATACTAAGTACCCCCATGAGTCAATAGCATGAAGATCTAACCATAGCAGCAATAACTAAAGTTGACTTAATTATTCTCTGACATTGTTGTGGTAGAATCCTTCTCCATCCTCCTGATGTCATCCGTCCATAGGACATTATACTGCAAATCTTGTGGTTTGTTCAGATGCAGTTTTGTGAAACTCAGTCATGTTGTCATGTTCCTGTTACCGTGGCGACGATAGACGCCAAAAAGCGCGCCCCCCATTCATCTGATCTACATTGTCTGCACACATATTAATGGTTGATACCATGCAGGTAAAAACCTAAGGCATATATATGTGCATTGTTACTATATTTAATATATATACATATATCTACGCATACATACGCATCTGAATGGTCCATATTTGATAGTTCCCACTTTCTGCCATAACTTTTGAATGGTTTGACATAAAGACACATGCAAGTCATAAAAGCATTTCCACTGCAGCATGCCTGAACGTGCACAAGGGTGCGAGGGCCCGTTCATCGCTGCTTGCAGCTTTAATTTCTTTTTGTTACGGGTTAATTTGGGACTTTTGCTTGCTAAATACAAAGACCCAATATGGGAGATGATTTTTAATATGTTCTTACCGAAACAAAAAACAATCATAGGATCAAAATGGTACAACTAACCTTTGTACATGACTGTGCAGGGTACGCAGGGAAGATTTACCATGCAGAACAGCACGGTAAGACTGGAATACTGAGTGCATTTTGTGTTGGTCTGGTCATCAGTGCTTCCACTCACTCCACTGCACGCTTGAATGTCTTTCAATTTAGTGTCTCTGATAAGCTCTCTCTCTCTCTCTCTCTCTCTCTCTCTCTCTCTCTCTCTCTCTCTCTCTCTCTCTCTCTCTCTCTCTCTCTCTCTCTCTCTCTCTCTCTCTCTCTCTCTTTCTCTCTCTCTCTCTCTCTCTCTAAATGTTGAAATATCATAAATGACTTAGCAACTACCCTTTTGCCCAAAGAGAGCTGGGATAGGCTCCAGCAGACCCCCATGACCCTGAATAGGAATAAGCGGATATAGATAATGGATGGCTGGACTTAGAAACGTCCCATGAGTTTAGGCGGCAGCCGTACCTTTCTCTGTTTACAACGTCCTATATCTCTGCTTCCCTTGCTGCTCATTTGTAAGCATCTTTAAGCAGATTCAATACCTTGATCTATTAGCTTTTGAAAATAAAGACAGTAATTATCAGCACATGGATCTGGTGTGCCATGGGACAAATGTGAAATTTCTTGGTACTAGATTGTTGCTTTTGTAATAATTAAAGGTTTTTTTTCTTGCTTTAACATATATAAAGTGGTCTCCCCTCAGCCTGCCAACTCAGAGAAGGAGGAAAACAACCAAATTCTGCAGTGTCTGTACAGCCGCCCGGATGAGCCATCCAGGCGTAGAATGGCATCTACGAGCCATTCAGATTCTGCTCCCTTTCGTTACGTAACCAAAATGCAGTTTGCATCGGTTGGCCTCCGATGTGTGAAACCACGGCCACAACTAACCCCGCCGGCCGGAGCTTCCGCCATTTTTTTGTAGCGGTGTATCGCGTCATTCAGGCAGCCAATCAGCACAGAGCCTCATTATCATAGCCCCGCCCACTCAGAATCCAGCATAGATAATGAGGTTAGAGAATGGGAAGATAAAGACATGGCTCAGAGGCTGAATTTCTCATTTATTTAGCAAAAACAATCAAAAGCTTGTTTTTAAGACATCCGAGGCCTGTTTAAAATAGGTATTAAATGCCATAATAGGTCCCCTTTAAACATGAATCGCATGCATTTTTTTGTTGTTTTTTGTTGTAATTTTTTACTTGAAAGACTTTGAATGAGACAAATACTGAGCAAGAATATTTTAACCATTATTTTGTCATGCTTTTAGTTTTGTAACAGTCAGGCTATTACTTATAAATCTCAAAGATGTCACTTGGAAAGATACTGAAAGACTAGAAAAAACTGCAGGCTAAACTTTACTATCATGCATATAAAGTAGCACCGTGGAGACGGTGATAAAGAAGTTATGGAGTGATCATCGTCTCTGGTTTTGAATTATCCTCTAGAGTGTGAATGTGTGATAGTGAGAGGAGTACCTTTTTCCAAAGGCTCTGTGATACACCAATAAGGAACCTAAGCTCTTTCTCAAAGCACAACATCAGAATATTACTCAGATATGTAGTAATCTGTTGTGTGTGCTGCATTGCGTTTGGCAGTGTTGCACTTTAATGCAAAAAAAAACCCTTTGATGTCTGAGATAAATTTTCAGTGCAAATGGCCCTGGGCTCTGCTACTAAATGCTGTAGGAAAGGAGGTAATTATTGGTAACTACTCTGAAAACCTCTCATACCTGTGTTGTAATTGTAATTGTTGAGGTCGGCGTAGCGTAGTATGATGACTCTTTAGTAATGAGGTCCAAAAGCTCACTAATCAATAAATACACATCTTCTTGAACGTGTAGTTTCTCAAACAAATTACATAATCATTCAGTAAGATGCAGAGGATTTGCTTTTCATACAGAGCCAGACAAGCAGATCCCCAATGTTGTATGATAAGATTAATAAGTATTACATTATTATAATACAATAAGCTGGCAAAAGTTGGCTGCAGTTTCAGATGTTTATTTATTTATTTCTTTTTTTTAATATTTTTTTATCCACGATTTTTTCCCATTTTATCACCCAGTGCTCCTACCTAAGTGTCAGTCCTGGGCATTGCCATCCTCTGCCAACCCCGGGAGGGCCCCGCACTGAGCTCAGGTGTCCTCCTTAACCTGAGGAGTGAGCAGGCCGCATCTTTTCACCAGACAAGGTGGGGTTTCTCTGGCCGAACGTAGCGTGTGGAAGGATCACGTTATTCCGGCCAGATCCTCCCCACCCCATCTGGCGCCCCGGCTGGCCAGAGGGGGCATGTATAGCCCAGGACTGTGTGCATGTTTTTGTGAGGGTAGCTCACATTGCTACCCAAGGGAACACGGGGCGCAAAAATGAAGGCGATATATATTAGTATACAGGAAAGGTTTCCCTTTTCTTAATATTCTGCAGGCTTTTTTCGTCCGTTAATGCGGCTCGAACCGCAATGTGCACCCAAGCATGGCATACATCGTTAGATACGTCTCCATCGTACCTCGATGGGTATTACTTTTCTCAGTCAAAAGTGTTACCGTGGCAACGCTAGCGGCTAGCAAGCAAAAAAAAAGGCGAAAATTTTGGCGCTTATTGCTCGGCCGAACTTTATCGTAGAGACATCGTTCAAATTTTCAAATACTCGGCCCGATTGGCACTAAAGAACCGTACAACCTCATTATGCCAATTATTAAAGTTTTTGAGATATTTAACTTTCAATTTAAAAAAAATGTCCATTTGACTTTGCACGCTTGTTGCTAGGCAACAGGTTATCGTAGGGACATGATTCAAATGTTTCAAAACTTGCCTCGCTGCGGACTACAACATACGGTATTCAAATTTCATGAAGCTGTGATTTACGTAAATCTTAAGTCAAAAAGCCCATCCCCAAAGGTTTATTAAGCGACTGATGAGGAAATTGTAACTGTAGTATTACCCACAGAATTTTTATGTTAAACTGATTTTTCTTTTCTTTCTTTTTTTGCCTGTAGGAATAAAAATGTGGAGAGGTTACGACTGTCAACCTGAGACTGTAAAACTATTACTAATACTATAAAATAGCTGTTGAAGAAGTGCTGGCAGTGACTTCTGTCAAAGGTTCTGTGACAAACTGTGAAGGTACCATCACTTTTTGTCAGTGCCATTTTCATTTTCCCTAATATGTAAAATATTCAGTGCAGTTTTTATGAATGGAATATGACTGGGTCAAAAAGTAGAGGTCTAATAGTGCATTTTGAGGATCACTTGAGGTGGAACCAATGCCAGACAACAGTCAGCAGGGAGCAGGAATGAGGCAAAGACGAAATGGGTCAGGGGCAAAACGGATCTCATTCGTGAAGGAATGTTCTGCAGCCCTGTTGACTGTTATCTCCAAGTGGAGAAGCTGTCAAACAGTTTGTTATTACTACACTGTCAGTGATGGAACAGTGGCACGATTGCACAGAATTGGAGTTGTGATGGGCACAGTTAGATGAACAGCAGATGATAGGTACTTCTCTGCAGATTTGATCTTATCTTGGGCAAGCTTTAGGAATCAGACTTCATCCTTCTCACAAAGTTTAAGGTATAAGTCTAGCTGCTGTTTTTATCTGTTCATCAACCTGCTGTATTGATCGTGCACTGCTGAGGCTTTGAATGACATCACCCAATTAAAAGCCACAGTGCGTTCAGTGAAACTGATTATGAAAACAAGTCCATTTCATGGTGCAGCCTAAAAAGAGAATAATCTTTCCCATCAAAGTTCACGAATCAATGAAAATAAACAAATTGGCTATAGAAGCAGGTTTGAGTCCAGTCCAGAGAAAACAAACATATGTCATGGTTATGATGAATGCTGGCCATAAGCAGTAGGAGACAACCACTGCAGGATCCTCCCAAAAGAGGAAAAATGGAATCCATAAAAGACCAAATAATAAAACAGCACAGCAGGTCAATATTGTTTGTTTGTTATTAGCCAGTGCAAAAGAACCAACCAAATCAATACATCCGAGATTTATTGATATTCAATATATCACGGACCATAAATCTCTTTACAAAAGAACATACTCAACCTGTGCGTAGCAAACATCCTATATAGAGGAAAAAAAGGTGACAGAAGAGAGACAAAAAAGTACCAAATTCAATTTCTGCCTTGCATGATTTTTTCTATTCCATTGCATTCTATCTATTCTATTTTTATTGTATTCCACCGCTGTGTTTTACCACTTGAGACCAAAGACTTGACTTGTACTGATGGAAACTCCCATGCCCCCCCAACTGTGACATTTGCATATGGTAAGTCTGTGCCATGAGCGAGCATCCGAAGATGTGACAGAAGCTCAGTCGTTTGTCTTTCTGTTCAGTCACATATGTAATGTGTGCTTGGAGATGTTTGTGTACCGCATCACTTCAGAAATGCACAGTTCTTTTGAAGTTAGGAAGAGTGTTTGCTGTACTGTGATACAAATGAAACAAATGTCATTTTAAGGACATTCTACAAATGCATAGATGTTGCCTCACCGCAGTGGGAAGCTGGTGTTCACACTGAATGAGTGTTTGTCACAAAGAATATGCAAGAGGTAATGTAATGGTTATAATGTAATCCTTTTTATTTGTAACTTTGGTTAAGGATTCATTCAAAGTCTACGCATTTCCTTCCATGACTTTAACACAAACACATGCACGCACACGGGCCGATGACAAAACGGCCCGTGTGCGACAAAACATTTAAGTTCAACCCCTCGTGGACTGTATATTTTGATGTCTCGGATATTCAGAGCTGTTGCCAGTGACGGCTCAGATTCACATTCAGATTTTTATTCAGATTCAGATCAAGACAACTCTATGAATCCCTGGAAGATCAATTCACCTGAAGCTCACCCCCAACATGTCTAGTACCCTTCGGTAAACAAACAGATGTTGGTAAAAGACAGCAAAAATACGAGATACAATAGATAACAATGGGTATCATTTAAAAATACCTTTTTGAAACATGTAATTTACTACTGTCTGAATTTAATAACCTGATAGCAGAAGGAATTAACTGATTAGTTCTCCCACAGAGATGAATGATAATGGTGGCCTGAAGGCATCACCGCAAACTCAGCTGACAGAACAAGATCGGATTGGTTAGTAATGTTCTCTTTTTTACCATCTTGGCCACCCGATTCTCCCAGAGGGAACACACACCTCTCTGTTTGGCTCTGACAATCTTGGAACAAACCTTCACATTTACTTGCAGGTTATTCTTAAAGATAATTCATTGAGCCAACAGACAAAATACAATGACTTCTAAAAAAGAAAGAAAAGACTTGATAAAATAACAATAACAGTTAAAACCATCTCGCTTACGTTAAAATAATTCTACTTCCCTATCGAATAAGTCAAGTTTATAATGCCAAGCTTTAGTTTACATGAAAACACAGTTACAAGATATTCATAAGACTCCACGATGTGAACAGACTGACATGTGAGTTTATGTTAATCATTGTGTCTGAAATCAGCGATCAGGCCTTTTGCTTTTGAGGTTGTTGTAATGAAACCATTTAACATACAGGGCCATGATCAGACTCTGAGCCACGGCAAAGTGAAAATAAAACAAGAAACCTGTTCTCGCGGGAGGTCCTACAGCCATCTGTATACATGATAAACAGAAATAGTGACAATATACAACCTAGATCTGTGTTTGACACAGTTTTCCTGGAGTTTTGTCTGTTCACAGAAACCTGCTGCCCCCTTGGAAATAAGAAAATTCAAAATAAGAATAAGAAGCTTGTCTGGAAGATTAAAGTCAGAGGAAGGTTTTTTTTAATCATTAAATGAGGATGCAAGGAGGTTGCAGCTGAGTGGAGATTTACAAGTACTTTATATTCTATCTGGATTATTTAAACAACTTTAATGTTACACTCGGCACCTCACTGTATAAGTACACGGCCCTCAATAAATTCTCCTTGGCTTCATATCTTAGGAAAAGCTTTTATTTTTTTTAAAGGCACTTGAGCAAAGAGCCTATTATTATTTGACCATGAAATAAACTGCAAGTATTTCATTCTTCTGATCTGCTATGAAAATAATCATAATTATTATAAACATTGTTATACTACTACCCACGATTATTATTATTATCATTAATAGTACTACAAAAGGCGCAACATCATGGGTGAAGACGACAGGAAGACTGTAGAACTCAAGGGACTGGATGTGCGTTTCACCCCAAAAAAATCACAGTCAAATGTCATGGATTTGCATTCCCGATTGTAGCAGGGCGAGTGCTACAGGGGCCCGACCGACAGGACAGAGAGGACACGGAGTTTTGTGCAAGAACTCTTTTATTCGCCAGATGCAAACACCAACACGTGCACAAGCACCTTCTCCCACAGCAGCCCCGCCTTATAAAGGCAGGCAGGGTGGAGAGGTTAATGAAGCAGGAAAGGAAGCCCGGAACCGCAGTCTGTGCCTCCGGGCCTTCCCGGTTCGGCCGGCCGCCGAGACCGGTCGGGAGGTCGCCCTCGGCGTCGGGCCGACCAGTGGGACCGGTCGGGAGGTCGCCCTCGGCGACGGGCTGATCGCCGAGAAAGCCGCTCTCGGAAATCACTGATACTGGAATTGCCGTCCCCTATTGCAGTTCTTGGGTTGCCTGTATTAAATTACAAAAACTGATTGCTCTCTATTTTTTTGATATTAGATTGAGGTTAACAAGTGTAGTTTGGTGGAGATTATATTTTTAACATACTGTAGCTGTCTTAGTCTGTGTCAAGACTACACTCACCGGCCACTTTATTAGGTACACCTTGCTAGTACCGGGTTGGACCCATTTTGCCTTCAGAACTGTCTTAATCCTTCGTGGCGTAAATTCAAGAAGATACTGGAAATATTCCTCAGAGAGTTTGGTCCATATTCACATGATAGCATCACGTAGTTGCTGTGGATCTGTCGGCTGCACATCCATGATGCAAATCTATCATTCCACCACATCTCAAAGGTGCTCTACTACTGGATTGAGATCTGGTGACTGTGGAGGCCGTTTGAGTAGTGAACTCACTGTCATGTTCAAGAAACCAGTCTGAGATGATTCACTTCATGACATGGCGTGTTATCCTGCTGGAAGTATCCATCAGAAGATGGATACACTGTGGTCATAAAGGGACAGAGGTGTCAAAAGTATTCACATTTATTACTCAGGTAGAAGTATAGATACTAGAGTTTAAAAATACTCCTGTAGAAGTTGAAGTATCAACTCAAGTTTTTTACTCAAGTAAAAGTATAAAAGTACTGGTTTCAAAACTACTTAAAGTATAAAAGTAAAAGTAATGTAAGGTTGGGGAAAAAGCCATTAAGGACAAAAGCCATTGAAAATGAATGCATCTTAGTATAATGCAAATATATCAAAGAACCATATATGTGTACTATTGAGCATTAACATGTGTTTCAGAGAGCAGGAGATATGATGACTAATTGCCTATAAGTATTGTAATGGTGCAAAAAGTCAAACTTCAGAGGCATGTTATCATTTATCCTAACCTTTATTGGAATGTACATTCAAGTTTAGTTGCAGGAATCTGAGGGAACGGATGTAAGAACAAAACTGGACAAGAACATCTGAAACAACCACAACCAAATTCACTCTATCCGGATGGAGCAATTTAACTGGATAGTTTTTTTTTAAAGGCCGAAATGAAATAAGTAAAGTAAAAATAATTACTCCAGTGAAGTACAGATAACCAAAATTTCTACTTAAGTAAGGTAACGAAGTATTTGTACTTTGTTACTTGACACCTCTGTAAAGGGATGGACATGGTCAGCAACAATACTCAGGTAGACTGTGGCTTTGACACAATGCTCAGTTGGTACTAATGGGCCCAAAGTGTGCCAGGAAGATATCACCCACAGCATTACACCACCACCACCATCCTGGACCGTTGATACGAGGCAGGATGGATCCATGCTTCATGTTGTTGACGCCAAATTCTGACCCTACCATCTGAATGTTGCAGCAGAAATTGAGACTCATCAGACCAGGCAACGTTTTTTCAATATTCTGTTGTCCAATGTTGATGAGCCTGTGCGAATTGTAGCCTGTGAATTGTAGTTTCCTGTTCTTAGCTGACAGGAGCAGCACCCGGTGTGGTCTTCTGCTGCTGTAGCCTATCCGCCTCAAGGTTCGGCGTGTTGTGCGTTCAGAGATGCTCTTCTTCATACCTCGGTTGTAACTAGTGGTTATTTGAGTTACTGTTTCCTTTCTATCAGCTTGAACCAGTCTGGCCATTCTCCTCTGGCATCAACAAGGCATTTCCACCCACAGAACTGGCACTCAATGGACATTTCCTCTTTTTCGGACCATTCTCTGTAAACCATAGAGGTGGTTGTGTGTGAAAATCCAAGTAGATCAGCAGTTTCTGAAAAATACTCTGACTGGCACCAACCAACCAACCTTATAACCATAACCATGTGTAGCAAGCTCGTTGCCACTGGGGCCGACCGACAGGACAGAGGACACAGGGTTTTGTGCAGGAACCGGTTTATTCACTCTCACTGCAGACACACGTGCACCAACACCTTCAGCAGAGACCTCTTGCTGCTGTGCAGCCACTTCTTATGCAGCCAGGCAGGTTGGAGAGGTTGATGGGATCACCTGTGCCCAATCACCTGAGTGGCTGCACCTTCCCCCTGCCACACCATGGTTATAAGTTTGACTAAAATATTCATATTGATATACACCAACCTCACTCATCTGTCCTGATCCGTGGGGTTGGAGTCTATAAGTGGATGTTAGGGTGGTGGTGGGGTTAATGAGCAGATTGGCAGTTTAGCTTTGTCTACCAAAGCAAAGATTGGACACATTTGCTCCTTTAAATAGACAAATGAACTCAAAGATATAACTGGAATGAATCATGTAGAGGGGTGTACAAGAGTGCGCACATTGTTGCGTTTTCTCAATGAACTACCTCTGGCGTTACCACATTTATAAATACTTAAGCAGGGCATTATATCACATTGTTATTGGGAAAAAAATGGAAAGTATTCAGTGCGTGGAGGATTAGTCAATATTCAATTAACCCAGGCAGACAGTCATGGCGACTGTTTATCAATACCACTTCTTAAAAGCACAACCACAGCACACTTAATTAAACTTTCACTAATGGCAAAAGAAATGGCAAACAAGCGAACAAACTAATTCCACAAAGAACAATATGAATGCTGGTCATTTATGGAAGTCAGCCAAGCTCCTCACTGGCCTAAAGTCCATGCCAGATTCATGCCAAGTCCACGCCAGGTCCATGCCAGGGTCATACATGCTTTTAGGCCAATTCTGGAGACAGCCTGAGTGATTCACATATGGCTAAGGTATTTCCTTTCAAAGTATTTGCGTTATTGATGAGTATCTGGGACAGGCTGACCCCTTGACCCTTAAATAATTAACTTCCTGATTTTCCACAAATGAGTGTATGGAAGGCCGGCCGCACATAGCCTATTTTGCCCCTCCCTTATATGACAGAAGACTTAGCTGTTGTGCTGTTTAAGACAACCGGATATGCTGGAATTTAAAAATCCTCCTTTGTAAAACAAGCAGTGAATTTGGTGCTAATCCATGTACTTTATTAATGAACTATATCTTTACTTTACCAGTTAGCTACAAATCAGGGTCAGTAAACCTGATGAAGGCTGATATGTGACTGTCTAGACATTGATAATGATCTGTTAACATGTGATCCAACATGCCATTGCTGCTCATACTATTGCAGATTTCCCTCAGTAACTGCAGTAACTATCCTGTGTGGCAACGACTGGATAATCGCTGAACATTGGACGTGTGGACAGGCATCATAAAAGAGAGTGCAGAATAAAAACTTGAGGGAGAGGAGAGACATCAGACAGAAATATCACCAATGACGGGTACCAAAAGAAGCATTGATGTTATCAGGCTCTCACGTGGTTGAGAGAATTTTGACCCACTTTCTTTATAACATGGCTTTGCTTTCAAAAAAAAATAAAAATAAAAATCTCTTACAATCACACCACAGCCACTGCAGCAATTCAATTCAATTCAATTCAATTCAATTCAATTCAATTCAATTCAATTCAATTCAATTCAATTCAATTCAATTCAGCTCAGGTCAGCTCAATTCAGTTCACTTCACTTAGTTTCCATTCAGTTCGACTCGACTCTGTTCAGCTCAATTAATTTTGGTTCAGTTCAACTCAGTTTGACTTGACTAAGTTAGGCTCAACTCATTTCGACTCTTACTAAGTTTTGTTCAGTTTGACTCACTTCAGTTCACTTGCACACAGATAACCTAAATTCAATTCATTTCAGCAAAGTTCAGTTCAATGTGACTCAGTTCAGTTCAGCTTAGCTCAGTTTAATTCAGTTCAGTCTTGACTCATTTCTGCTGTGATTTAATATTTAGCCGTGGCTATTTGATTAAACCAAAATTGCTGTGAGGAGCAAACTTAGCCATGGCCTGAATAGAGTGTGCAGACTGATACTCTAAAAGATTAGCTCTGACATTACAAACGTTTGTCTACCAGAATCGTAAGGATGAACCATCATTTATGCCATAAAATAATTATGCTTCCTTTGTTCATTGTCATTCTGCATCAAGACACTGATGTTTGTTTATGACCCTAGCGCATACAATTGCTTAATTAAAATGACTGAAATTTGAGTCATCTCTCAAGTCTTATTCTTGGTAACTTAGACGCATTCAGTTTCAGCCCAAATGTTCACCTAGTGGGAAGAACATATTAAGATTTTCGAATAGGTTTTTCCACAACATCAGTTCAGTCCGGTTCAGTTTTACTGGACTCAACTCAGTATTAGTAAAATCTTCTCTCTTTTTCAATGTCTTTTTGTAATTGGTCTGTCATGAACTTGTTCAAGTCACTTCTGTTCAGTTTAGTTTAGTTTAGTTTAGTTTAGTTTAATTCAGTTTAGTTTATTTTAGATTAGTTTAGTTTAGTTTAGTTTAGTTTAATTCAGTTCAGTTTAGTTTAGTTTAGTTTAATTCAGTTCAGTTTAGTTTAGATTAGTTTAGTTTAGTTTAATTCAGTTTAGTTTAGTTTAGTTTAGTTTAGTTTAATTCAGTTCAGTTTAGATTAGTTTAGTTTAGTTTAGTTTAGTTTAATTCAGTTCAGTTTAGCTCGACTCTGTTCAACTTAATTCAATTGGGTTCAGTTCAGTTCAGCTCAATTCAATTTAGTCCATCACATTTTGTCTCCGTTCAGTTCAGTTGGAATCAGTTCATTTCAGTTCAGTTTGACTGGACAGCTCAGCACCTGTGGCCTCAGGTCCTGTAACAGGCCCTGCAAACAGGGCACAGGTGGTAGAGCGGGTCGTCCAATAATTTAAGTATTGGTGGTTTGAACCCCAGTCATCTGTCATTGTGTGCAAGGCACTTCACCCTCCTTGGCTCCAATGAGGGCATCGTTGGTGTGTGAATGTGTGTGAATGTTCCACTGGTGGTCGAGAGGGCGTTGGCGTGGCTCGGCTGCCACGTTTCCATCAGTCTGCCCCAGGGCAGCTGTGGCTACACGTGTAGTTTACCATCACCAAGCATGAATGAAGAGTGAATGAATAATGATTATATGTATAATGAATATATGATTATTATGAGCGCTTTGAGAGTAGAGAAAAGCACAATATATATCTAATCCATTATTATTGCAACTACTTTGTTTTCAATGCAGTTTTTTATACCTAAGCAACACTGCCGTTTCTTTTATAGAGGAAGGACTTTCCTCTGATAACCCTTCCAACAAGCCATATTTATAAAATATTTTTCTAATTTTACTGTCTTTTTGTAATTGTTCTATCATGAACTTTAACATTTAGCATGCTAAACCACTTGTAAATAAACTTTCTCACTGTAGAATTAGGATTAAGACTCCAGAGAAGTAATGGCTTCATAACCTTTTTTGCCTCTATCTTTTTTTCAGGTGTCTTTTCTCCTTGGCATTGTGTTAAAACTCATGTGAATATTCCACAATCGTAAACTGCCAAAATGTCTATTGACAGAGATACTCACACTTAATCAAGTACCTTTGATTAGCAGAACCTGGATACTACATACCTTCTTAATGTATATGGGAGAAAGAGGGTTGTACTTTACTATTAACACATTACTCCAAAACATCCCCAGTATTCTTGCTGTTTATCTGAGGTTGTCTTTCCTAAATTTTAAGATCTGATGAGCGAGCAGATTTAAAAACAAAAGTTTTATTATGTTCTCAGAATGTGGTTGTATTTTCAGTTTCACAAGAGTTCAATACGTGGGTGAGGGATCTTATCTCTCGGTTTGCTTGGGAACTCTTCATTTGGCGTCCATAAGACCCTAAGGAGTTGAATGGGAAAGGAGGAAGGTCTTGGTTTTGCTTTTTTGACTGTTTCTACTGCTGTCAAACAGGGGGGATGAATGGGTCAAATTTACAATCAAATAACACACTGAACAAAGCAAATGCCCAGTGACTCAAATAATGAACACATATCTAAAATATTGTTGAGTTTGTGACAGACTCATCGACTGATTGACTAGTAATCTCAGTATTCATTTAGATCTGAGGAAAATTATACTTTATGGGTTAATGTGTAATTCAGGATGTGATGGTTTTTCCTTTTTTTTATGCAAGCGAAGCATTGCACTCATAATTTAATTATTTTTCCTTTCTCAAGACTGCTCAAGTCACAGAAAAAACACACACAATGTAATACTGATAAGTGATAAATATCCTAAAAATGGGACAGAGAAATAGTTCACAGGCACCAACAATTTAGAATGGCCTGTGATGTTTTTCTTATTGACAGCAAATTTGTTCCTTGTGTCCTGCAGTTGCAAAGTTAATGTTGGAAAGTCTCTCACCATAGTCGCATACACACACTGATACAGTGAAGCACAAGAGTAGATGAGTTTAACTGGGCCACTGGAAGCAAAATCAATTCACATCAATGAAAGAGTGGCATGCACATGTTGTGAACAATGTTATGGCTCTAGCGGCTCATCTAATTTTCCTGTCGATCTGGAAAGCTAGCTGTCCCATCTATTTGTGCCCCTCCCTGAATTTGTGCGAAAGCATACAAACACTGAGATGTCCTCGGATGACGAGTGATGGTGAGTGAAGTATCTCTCTTGCCAGACAGAATGGCAAGAACCTTCATTGTCAAATGCAAATCTTAAATTGTGACTAGTGATGCACCGATTGTTCGGTAACCAAAATTGTTCGGCCGAAAATGGCAAAAAAACACTTTCGGTGTTGGGTGGAATAAGTGGGAAAAAAACCGAACAATTAATAACGGCGTTGTAATATAAGGAAATAGACTGGCCGCTCCCGTAACGGTTGCGCACCACAAACATAAATCATTGGCCAAACCAAAAGGTAATTAGAATTTTACCTAACATTCACCAGGAGGTGGAACCAAAACAACATAATGCTGGGAAATTAAAAAATGTTCAGTTTTTTATGTTCAATAAATATTTTCTACCTTGTAATTTTGTAAAATATTTTTTTCTTTGAAAAGCATGCCTAAATCAAATTTATTTGATTTATGCAGTGGTGAAAAAATTGGCAAAATAAATGAAAAACTGCGAAGAACCATGTTCGGTATTGTTCGGTATTCGGCCAAGTGTTTATTATTATTTTCGGTTTCGGTTTCTGCCACAAATTTTTCATTTCGGTGCATCACTAATTGTGACGGTTTTAGATTGGAGATATGAAGTCTACCCCTCACGTTTGTTGGAATTTTACAACTGTACAAATATGAACTGAAGGAAGTTGTGTTTGTTTACAGGACCCACAGATAAGCTGAAACACAATCCTTCCAACTGTCTCTGATCAAAGAAGTAAAGCTCCTCTGTGTTTTCACCACAGCGCTATTGTAATTCTGGAGGCCTCTTCTCTTTTTGTGTACCCCATTACAGGGCTGAGCCTCTGTCCTTTGCTAAGTTTGCTCTGCGTGTTGAAATGTTTTCCCCTTGGACGCCTTGTGCCAGCCCCCTTTCCCCTTCCCCTCATGTGGGGGTGAGCTTTCCCAGGACAAAGAGATGAATATATAATGGAATGAAAAAGGAGGGGTGGGAGAGACAAAAAGGCAGCGGGGTGTGTGAGTGAGGGGGAGGAAGGGAAATGAGGGAGCACATGTGAAAAGATATAGAGGGCTTGACAAGTGCTTGTCGCAGGGCTCTGTGCTGCTGCTGCCAAGCTCAAAGTGTGGTGACACCGAAAGAAGAATCGAAGTGAAGCAATCTGCACTTTTCTCCCATTACGGACCCAACTGCTAACTCACTGCAGACTCCACAGGGTGTGGGACACAGAGCATACTGTGTTGATAGAGGTTGCCAGAGGAGCAGTTCAGTCCAACTGCAGCCCCGTCTCCCCCATCCCTCCACCACATGGTACAGTCCATTTAAAAGGCTGCATGTCATCTCAGTGTGTGCAGGGTCCTCTCTGAGAGCAGCTGCTCACAGCACATTCTCCTCGGCGGGAGCATTCACTTTCCTGTGCGCCTGCTGGGCTGCATCTCTATTCCTCTTTCTCTTTTTCTGTTTCTCTACTCTCTTTACTTTCTGTCTTGCTCCCTCTTTTCCTGCGCTTACTTTTATTTGCCCTTCTAAAGCATGTGCTTACTGTCACTGTGTAGAGCTTTGGGCATCTAGCTGTTATTTCTTTATGCAGTAACAGGTAGATATCATCTCCACACCGCTCAGCCCAGAACAGAAGATGGACCCGTGTGTGTTTTATGTGTAAAGTAAAGCTTAAGACAGGAGGCACAGGTGGAAAAGCGGGACAAGAAGAGAGGAATAGGAGGTGGTGGAGAAGGAAAGGGTGTCAGCGTCACCTCCTGTAAAGCTCCTCTTGACAACATGCTGCTCTGTGTGGATTTGGTTCTCAGGGGAAAATCGTTAAAATGATGGAAGATAACAAACAGCTGGCACAGAGGATTGATGGGGCCATCCAGTCCGCCAGTCAGGAAGTGACCAACCTCCGCTCTGAGCTCTCGGCCACCAGCCGCAGACTGGCAGAGCTGGGCGCCAGCAGCCCTCCTGCCTTGGTGAACCACCACCAGCACAACCACCACGATGACAGTCTCCACTATCGGGGTGAGTGTCACATCACAGACTATGAGTGTAAATGTGTGCAGATCTGCAGATGACACCCAGTCTCCTGGCTCTATGTATGTGGAGTCAGAAACATGAACATGTGTGACTGTTTTGCATCAACAGTGGGAAGTTATTTGGAGAATGTGCAGCAGGGCGACTAACATCATTCCACCGCTCTCCCCTCTGACTTATTTTCTCCCAAAAACTCAGCATGAGAATGACAGTGGAAAAGGAGAGTGAAAGGAAAGAGAACAGACTGAGTGTTGTTATTAGACGGGAGGGGTTGGGGTTAGAGAGCGTGAGCCAGAGCCGGCCAGACTTTGGTTTCCCAGGCAGCAGCTGGGCTGCTCTGGGCTGCGCTCCCTCCAGCTCCAGTTCTCTCTCTCTCTCTCTCTCTCTCTCTGCTCTCTGAGTATCACTTGACTGGGAAAAATGTGATGAATGAGGAATGAGCTTTACACTATGTCATGGGACTGATCAAAATAATTAGCTTGGGCTTCATGGGATATTTTTCCAATGTATCTGTGGTTTTCTGTGAGTGAAAAAGCTCAGAGACTATGGAGATTCATTGTTTTACATTCAGCTGTTGCATGGCTAATGACGCTTGACAGCAATTGTTTTTCTAGCAAGTTTGCTCCTCCTCTTCTTTCAACAAAGTCTGATGAACTTCTTTGATGTAGCTGATGTCTTGGTTTAGTTGAATCAATTGAACTGGAACATGAGTGAAAGAGAAAATCACGCTTCCTGTCAATATATTTAGAAGCTAATTTGTTATGAATGTTTGAAAAGAACATGGAGCGAATTGATAGATTGTAATTTTCATTCAATAAATAATAATTTGCTTCTGTTACTCTTTAAACAGAAAAATATATTAGGTTTTTAATTGAAATGTGCTACAAGGTTAAGCAGTACACACTGAGCAAATAAAAACAATGTCTTGAAAAACACTAAAATTGTGCAAATGACCTCACAATGACCCTAATCAACTATCGGCTGTTTGATTGGGCCTTCATCTTCTGCTTTGTAAATTTGCTTTTTAATCCATCAGTTTAATGCATTTTTGCAGCGATATGCATTATACCCTGCTAAAATACTGTTATCAGACAATTGGCAATAGAAAGTTTCGGTTGGTTTGCTTTTATCGAGCCATGAAGCTGGTGAAGTAACCAAATAAGTTCATAGCTATAGATAATGCAGATTTTTCAGTCCCCGGGGACTCTCGGAAGATTAACAGCTCTGCTGCTGTTTGTAAGTACTTCATTGGTTGTTGAGGGCATGATGATTTACCACTAGCACTAAGAAAATGGGATCCGACCTGGAATCCAAATGCACTAATCTGATTAACAGATTACGTTTTTTTTAACACACATTATAGAGTTAAAGATTGTTAGTCTTCAGAAGTGCAATAACTCTGCTGCAGTGAGTTGTCCGCTCCATCCATCACTCGCTGTCTGTCTCCGTCTTGTTGGAGCTGTGTTAACAGTCAGCATGACATTCCCACATTCCTGAATGTCAAGGCAGTGATGTCATATTTCCTGTTCCCAGAGGCCGGGAGTCAGGTGACTGACTGATCAAACCAAACGCAGTCACACCTCCCCCAGCTGAGCTCTCATCTCGCCTTCGTAAAGAGGGTTGAGCCTGGGAAGCGCTTAGTTTAAACCTGTTCTTACAAGATTTTAGAGATTAAGATGATTTGTCTTAGAGCTGTCTTAGGTCAGGCAGTTTTGGGTGTGATGAGCCAGCACTTGTGGCTTAGGGAGATTAAATGTTCTTTAGGTGAGGGTCTCTCTCCAAGCCGGGCGGCTTTTGTTAGTCCATTTGTTGGCTCTGTCCTGTGCAGGATCAAAACAGGGGTTGTTTAGTATGCATGAGCTAGCTTCCTGTAAATACATTACCTTGTGCCAAAGTGTCAGTGTTTTGCTGTGTTTCACCTCCCTGTGGGGGTACAATAACATTTCAGACAGAGGTCCAACAAGGCCAAAAACACTGCAGTTGAGCCTCCTGCTCCTGTTGGAGTCTGCCCTGCGGTCCACATTCAAAACTTTAAATCTCTACACCTTGAACCAGAATTCACCTCACCATCAGTTTTTAACACATTTTTCTACTGTCATAATTGTGGCGCATTTTGCAAGAGATCGCTTTATCTATGTGTGTACATTTTGCGTTATTATAGAGTAATCATTCGAAATGACTTTGAAGGTATTGATAGTAAAGTATTTATGGCCGAGGTGATTTCTATCCTTTCATCAATACCCTTCATGTTAATGTGTCACATTGATCTCAAGATGTTTAAATCACACTGCTGTTTCCATTCCTCCTGTACACTTACCATCAGAGTCTATTAAAGTGTTGTTCTCTATCAAATCCATTTGGTTCTTTATATCAAACTCCAGCTATGTCAGTGTCTTGCATCCAGTCTGTGAGCTAACACTCATCAAAGACTTCTGAGAGTCTACTAATAGTAATCCATGAGCTTCTTTGATACACGACTGTAAGATTTTATTGAGTAAAAGCACAGGTTGTTCGTATGACCCCGGGTAACTGTGAATATAATATCAAAATATCAAGTTTCCACTTGTCCCAGAGTGTAACAATAAGTTATGATGAGGGTAAAATATGAGGGCTCAATGAAAGAAATGATGATGGTGGAGAAAAAAACTAATTTTTTGATATGACAAAGATTGGTGACGAGTAGTTTTCGGAGCGACTTAGATGAAGATGAAAACGGTCAGGCTGAACTAATATAAGAAAAGCTTTAAATTAGAATATATAAAGTTCAGGAAGACAGGTCTGACGATAGGTTTCCTAACACATAATGCTTGAAAATGTTATATGTATCATGATCTTACTCAGCTTCCCTCCTCACTGGTATAATCAGTGATTCAGTCCTAAAGAGGCAAAAGTTCAGGGTTCAAATCCCCATTTAGGAAAACTGGAAAGACATAATATGTTAGGAAACCTATCATCCATTCACCTTTTTTTTACACTGGTTTTAGTGTTCAACATTTGAGAGCTTTTCCCTGCATTGGTTGAGATAGAAAGGCATAAAAATACAGCTAACTCTAATCAATTTATAGCCAGCCGTTACCCTAACATGTATTTCTTTGATCCGTGGTGTGTAATTAAAAGTACACATCTGAATACAACTGGAGAAACACCTGTTCCTCTGACCTCCACCATATTGTACTGAAGATGAACCTTTAAAAGTTATTCTTCAAAATGTTGCTGTAGGCATTCATGGTCATTAAGTATCCGTCTAAAAACACAATGTGTTTTCTCCGTAGAGGAGGGGCTGCAGTGGCTCTACTGCTCACTGCTGCAGAGTAATTGTAGAAAAGAATCCTCTCCCCATCTGGCCTGAGTTTGTTGGAAGCACAGGTCTCTCATTACGTCTCTGTCCTCTCGAGCAGGACTGGGAACACAAACTGCAGGGGCAAAATCCCATTCACTCCAGCTCTTTCTCTCTAAGACTCTCCAGGGACCACCCGCCTTCCTGCTCGCTGTCCACATGCAGTTCAAGTATGCCCCGTTATCCCCCGCCTCCCAACCCCATATTCCCCTCAGCCACGCCCTGTCTGTGGTCAATGCAGTGTGTGGGACACTGTGTCCAAACAATAGAAGCTGCCCCTAACTCCCCCCTTTTATATATTTCTCCCACTTTCTTCCTTTTCCTCCAGACTTCCTTCAGAAATAGTGGCCATGGTTTGCTCGAAGAATTGTATTTAATTTATGTCCAATGTAAAGATTCAGACAACAATAAGGTCTTTCAACACAGGAAGGGCAGGGTTGGTTATTCCTTTAGGTGATGGCAGACTAATCAAAATTCCTCTTGGAGACTTGTTTCTTCTTTATTGGACTAAACTGTTTGACATTCAAGGGAAAACCACCATTGTAAGTACATTAATAAATCAATACAAAATTAAAAATACATTTAAAAAGGTTGCAACATATGCAAAAAGGTGCAAACTTGCAGGAAAACTGTTAAAACTGACCAAAAATGCTCAGTTTATAAAGGACTGGGTGTGTTCATGGATGCAGGAGATGTCAGACTAGTGATTTTATTACCAAGGTCCCTTTTTTCCATTGAGTGTTTGATTATTTTGTTATGTACAGTTTAAATGTCTGTCTGTCAGAGCACAACTTTGGACGAATAATTGAGACTTCTACAACCGCCATTGCAAAAATAGTCAACAGAAGACAAAAGCAGTCGATAATCTTTCAAATGATTATTCAAAGGCAAAGACTACATAACATCCAGTGCTGCTGGAGACGTATAAATCTTAAAAAAGTGTTTTCATTACACTTTAGCACTAAACTGGGCTAGCAACATGTCTGAAAAACCACCCCATGAAAGCGTAAAAACCTTTTTGCATTATTTGGCAATTCTTTTTAATTCTAGGTGTTGTTATTTGTTTTGCTTTGTGACTTATAAGTTTTGCCCAATTTTAGTGGTAATGAAACTGTGAGTAGAGCTTGGTAGTGGCTTTAAATGATTGATGACAGTGTGGTTATTTGTTTTGATTTGTAATGGAATGCAAAGCTCAGTAATGAACAGACAGAGCAGGCTGTCGCTGAGAGCAGAAGCCTGGTGGACTTTCGCTCAAGCAAGAGTTTCCATTGCTGACTTCAGCTTCTTGCAGTCAGCGAGTACATCTGAGCAGCATATATCCACTTTCATGTCCTTGCAGGTCCACAGGAAGCCAGCCCGTATTGTCTAAATTGCTTTGACGTTTCTGGGGTTTATTTTCATCCCAAAAACTTTAGGTTTATCTTGTAGCATTTGTACAAAGGTTACAAATGGCAGCTAACCCTCAGAGTATTTTTTGCAGGCCCATTAGCAAAGACTCGGGGGGTGCCGTGGACACCAACCGGTGATTTCACGGTCTCAGTTTGGGTGAAACTGGGTGCTCTGCCACCTCAGAGAGTGTGTAGAAAGGCAAACTGGCAGAAGCGGGAACAGGAGTTACCAGCGAGATGCGGTCTCTAAGACATGGTGCATCTCCAGCTGACATTCCTCCGCACTAACAGTTTCCAGGCAAGCGTTATGTAAATGAGACTTCGCAGAGCTCGTAAGTGAAAGCCATTTCAAGGAGAACTGACAAGTACTCCAGCGATGACACAAAGCATTGAATTTCCCTCCAGTATGACACTCTTGGATGATAGTATTCCTGACAGTGAGACCGATACATCTCCACTAATTATATCGATGAGAGCCATAGTGCACTTTTAACTGTTTCCAACCCACATACCCAGAGCAGTCTACGGTTCCCAGATGATTTTTAAAGGAAACTGATTTCATTTAATATGGACTTCATTTTACAGGTCATGACTTCAGACAGCAGCAAATTGTGAAATTGGCTTTAATTGTCAGGAGAGGGGACAGAGGAGTTAGCTAATGAGGATATGCATCACAGTTTCAGCACTGACTTTTGAAATTTCCCTTACATGGGATGCCTTATCAGAACTCTGCATGCAGCAAAGCAGTCTGGGCTTTTTCTTCTTCCTTTTTTTTTTTCTGTTGGAAAGAGAATCCGGTTGTAAAAAGTGCAGGCATGAAGACTTTGCATAACTTCATTGAATATCCTGTCAGTAAAGAATTCTTGTTCTGAAGAGGGTGAAATATTGCTTCCTGTTGTGTTTTATGGACTGGCTGAGTTTCATCTGTGTCACGTGCGCCTGGAGAGGATCAAACGGCAACGTCCAGGAGGGAGAAAGTTGCATCAAGCAGCTGACTTAAAAGGATTTGTCTGACTCTGGCGGAGCTCTGAGAAGACGGAGAGTACTTTGGGGAAATATGAGGGTTGATGACGGTACAATGTGAGTGTGAGTGTGAGTGATGCCTCGGGTAGCAGAGTGGAACATGGTGTAGGATGTCTCGATTACTGTCACACATATGGTGCATGGATGAAAGAGATCCACTTTGAGTACGCAGTCAGAAGAAGGGATAAAAAATAAGACAAAAAGAGCTACGACAGACTGTTTAGTTTGACTCTCCCCACCGCTGCGTGGAGGATGTTGTGGTTCCTGCTTCACAACAAGAGCCGCAGATAATGAAAAGACTGCCTGCACTCAGCACATCGAACTTTTTGCTTTCACTCTAAATCGTCCAAGTCCCTGCTGAGTCCACCCATCAACTCTCAGAACGAGGGGAGTATATAGTCGACGAGTGAGAGGAACCTTGGTTCCCTTCACAACAGTCTCAGCTCATCCCATTAAAATGCCTCATTGCTTCAGCAGCAGAGACTTTTTATTGCTGCTGTATATCGTTGACTGGGTTGCAGTTTAAATCCATTCCCCACAGAGAAAGGATGAAGCATGGAGGAAAACAGGTTTTGGGGATTCACAGCCCCCCCCCCCCAACTTGTATCAGTCCGCTAGAGTTGACGATAAGAAGAAGACTATTCACATTTTCTGAATCATCTGCTTCATTCAAGCCTCTCATGAGATAGTCGGACAGGGAACACTGGGACAATGTACTCTCAAACAAATATGTCACTTTTCCTGATGCAAATATGAAGTCATAATGTATATAATAGTGAAGGAATCAATTATCGAACTCTCCCGCAAGTCTTCCGCCTGGATTGGCTTATCCTTTTAATCGAAAAGATACTTTTATGACTCATAAATGAACCGTTTTCACTGGCTGGCCACTGATTTACTCAACAGATTTTGGATAATCACATAAAATATTTTTAGTATCAGAGTATAAAATGATTCAACGGTTCATCATAAGAAAGAACCTCAATTTGATCATTAAAATTGACAAAAAAAAACTTTTATTAACTCAATAAAATAGTTAACTAAAGTCTTTTTGATTCATACAGCTTTCTGAGCAAAATATTAAAGATATATATAACAATAATGTGAGCAAGATGTCATATTTTCAGTGTGATCATTTTACTCGTTAATTGTTTCTGCAGAACAATGAGATGTCACTTTGGGCTCTCAGCGCTTACATGGAACATCTATTTACTACTGCTACTACTTCTACTATCATTTAGCAGATGCTTTATCTAAAGCGACTTACATCTAAGAGAACAAACACACCATTTCACCCGGGGAGCAATTAGGGTTAAGGGCCTTGCTCAGGGTCCCAAGGTGGTTCATCTTGGGACCCTGAACCGGGCCCCACTAGTCTGTTTAAAAAGCATTATGTACCAGTTACAATATTTTGCTAGAGCTCCCTTGAAGGGCAATAAAATTGCCCTTCAAGGGATTAATAAAGTTGTCTTGAATCTTGAATCTTGAATCAGTTACAATATTTTGCTAGAGCTTTATTTTTCTTCTCTGGCCTGCAACATATGGCTCACACTGTGTGTTTGCTTTTAGAGGGGCATTTCTCTGAGTGCCTCTGCTCAGGTTGTTTCCAGTTACTGTTCTATGCATGAATTCATCATTTCAGGGAAAACAGGTTGACAAAACATGACATCAAATTTTGGAAGGATCTGACTAAACTTTACATCATTCTGCATTTGAAGTGAAACTGATTTTTGAGAAGCCGTTATCTTCCAAGCACCGCAAACATGATCATCTACTCCAAGCATCTAAGTGGGCTTCATCTCTGCATTGATTTTGGTTTGCAGCATGAAGGCATTAGTGGTTGAAGCATGCATCTCCCTGCTACACAAATATTTATCAACACTTCCAACAATTACTGTAGCCTGTGTTCTTGGGCATATACACGCAGAAACGTTGTGCCTGTGTTGTGCTGTGCGGGTTGTACATATGCATTCCAGGAAAACCTTACACTGTTTGAAATAAGTATCTGACTAACTTTTGCCTGAAACCATATGTGCAACTATATCCCAGGACACAGAGTGTTGTTTTTCAAAGCTTATTTGTGTTGTCGGAATCATTTTTGCACATACCCATTTTTGCAGAATCAGATCAAAGGAGGTATCATTATCACAAAGCCTCTTAAAGTTGCTCACAGCTAAAAAGCATTCAGATCAATCGTCAGAGAAATTGCTTTTGGTGTACAGAAGAGAAAAAGAAACATCTATTTTCAACTGACATTTTCCTCATGAAATGATTTGATTAGTGAACTAATCTTTGCTTTGCACAAATTTACGTCATTCGCTGTTTTCTTTAAGATTAACACACAATTTCAATAAAGAAAAAAGCCCTAATCTTTTCTCCTGGTTCAAAATTGTATAAGAAATATATTCAAAGAATGCTCTCTGAAACTGCTATGAGCCATTTGTTCTGAGTTATGCAAAATGGAGTGAAAATAGAGCCTAAAACAATCAGCTGTCTTTATTTTTGTCTATTTTAAGCTGCACAGTCCCTGGATCCCATTTGGACTAACCGGGCAAACCAATAATATTACCATCAAGATCTTGCTGACTACATCCATTACTGTACCAAAATCACTTTAAAAAAAGGAGGAAGAAATAAAAAGACATATTAATCTCTGGGGCTCCATGCTGCAGTGATTTATGCATTCACTTACTGATTCGTTAGTTTGCCGTTTTAATTTTCAAATGAAGTTTGGTCTTTCCCAAGTTTGATATTAACAGGGAATTTTCAGATATATACTGTACATATATATATACACAAACACACACGTATACACAAACACACATGTGTATATATATATGTGTGCGTGTGTATAAAGCTATAGTCTTTGTGCATCGTTATGTAGCTACAGTTGACTGTGAAAGTTTGCTTCCATTGTTAATTGGCATTGCACGCTCTCAGCTCTTTAATTATTACTGCTGATTGTTGATACAATATGTGTTTGTCAAACTAACTGACAGACAGCTGCATGTCTTTCAGCTTCATCCTTTGCTGCAGTTTGGGATCCAAGGCTTCTTCCAGTGAAACTCTGTGTCGTCAACATCAGACATATTAATCGCTTATTACGTTATCACTGTTATCAAAGACTGAGCCGTTCTCCATCTGATCAGTAAATTATGACACGTTTAATCATCAGATTGCCCTCTGAAGCACTAACATCCATCGACTATTCCCTCCTCTGTTGTATGGTTTTACTGCCCCAGCCACTTTCTGAAACTGGACTCCTCGGTGCAAACATGACAGCTCTGACGACTGGACATAAACGGTGGAATCTTCCGTTCTGGCAGCTGAACAATGAGATCCATTTAACATGCTTGCCATTACTTGAACTGGTGCGGGTTTGTTGAATGAGGGGTTTCAGATTCGGGGGTTTACCCACAGACTCCCTTAATTAACCACAGCAAGAGACTCAGCTACTCTCTCTGTCCAGGAATGTGCTCTCAAACCCCCAAATATGCCACTGTTCCATCCCTGCTGTAAACCCTCCATTTTTCCAAATGTCATTCATCAGAGTATTTCATCTTACGATATTCCATCATTGGAAAGCACGGAGGCATGTTAGTTATCACTGTCACTACGCGGCATGGCAGTTCCTGGTTTGAATCCCAGCTGGGGCCTTCCTGTGTGAGGCTGTACATGTTCTCTACACGGGTCTCTGCATGTTCTTTTTTATTGGGTACTCTAGCTTACTCACGTCTCCCACAACACATTCATTTTAGTTTGACTGGTGTTTCTACATTCATTTATGCATTTTCTTTTCTTGTTTTAAGCTTTGCTTACATTATCCAGGTTGTCATGGCAACATGGCATCAGGATGTGTTGAGATGTGAGTGAAAATAGGTTTGTTTGTTGGTCTCAGCGATAGATTGGCAGCCTGCCTGTGGTGCGCCCCGCTTTTCTCTCCATGACAGCCTTGGAGGACCCCATCCTCCACATACCCCCCACATGTATTTCAGTTCATTCATGGCTAGTGTACAGCAGCTGAGACAGGCTCTATTACGCTCCCCTTATGAGGTTAATGTGAGCCACAGGCATGCAGAACATCCACCTATTTTTCAAGGAACTGAACCGGTGGAGAAGAGCTTGTATGTTTGGAAGTTACTGTACGCAGAGAAATCTTGAAGAGGGGAGAGGAGATGAGAGGATATTCAAAATAAGCACCATTATTAGATCCTGTGTGCTGCCTGGATTGATTTTAGAGGTCAGCACACGGCTACCTCAACGCTGCACTAACTGTGACATCATTATGGCGTTATTAGTGCAGGGGGGGGACCGGTGTCGGTGCGAGAGTAATTCACAGGTGTGTGAAACGCGTCTGGTAAAGAAGGAGAAGAAAAAGAAGAAGTGGTGTTGAGAACACTCGTATTACACTCCTTTTGGCAAATGACTCAAGAGGATTCCTGAACAGTGTTAGCACCTTGTATTTTCTTCCTCTGATTTCATGCTCTACATAAAAATCTCTTTCTTCTCCGTCACGTTAGCCACAGACTCAGAAATATGTGTAATCTATGTGATTTTAATGAGTCTGACACCAGCGGAGGTGATTTACATAAAGATGACATGCTAACCTTACAGTGTTTCTTTTCTTTTCTTTAGTGCGTTTTCTTACCTTTTCTGTGTTTTTAAAAGGTCTGCAATGTTACAAAGACTAATTTACACACCAAAAAGGAGTCAATTCTTTCCACAGACGACAGAACATGTTAAATGTGGGTTTTGCTTCTCTGATTTCTTTACATCACCGTGTGGTACAAGTCATTTGCATTGAACCTGCTTCTTAGCCAGTTAGGTACAAAGAACATCTTCCCTCTACTGTTTTTGATCGATCCGTTAACCAATAAGAGCATATTGGGCCTTTCAGAGGAGACTCTTAAGGCAATATGATCAAAAACTTTAGTAGGTAATGGATTTCTACTATAATTTGAGCAGAAATCACAAAAGGATATAATAGTTGATGTTCAAGGTTATCACTATTTCAGAATTCATGCCACCTATTTGATATTTTCTGTTTGAATCAAGTTAGAAGGCAATTAAATAGAAGTAATATGAGGAGAAAACACTTCCTGTGTTGCTGAGATGACTCACTGCTCCATATGGACTCAATTAAAGGTTCTGGTATTCACTGCCAAGCTCAAGTGACCATTAATTCCTGTTAATCGATATTCCTTATTAGTCATGTTTTGACCTTTCAACAAGTTGACACAAGCCCAGTAGGGATTTAAGTGGGATCTGCTCACACTGCGCTGCCTTTATAAATAAATGAAAAGGTAAATGAGTACCTGGAGCACGAAACCTGTGCGGTAATTATCAAGGTTGGTTTCACTTGAACAGGCTTGAAGCAGAATGTAACGCTGATTATTGGGGCTTCTTTTGAAGCAGAAATGGCCAAAAGGTGGCCATGTGAAAGTAAAATGGTTTTCTTTTTCTTAGGATGATATTGTATTTGAGAAAAAAAAAAATTCTTGTAAGGAAATAAATGGTAATTCAGAGCTACTCCAAAATAGTGCAAGGTTTATGTTTACAAGATTTATAGCAAGTTTTGAATGAAGGAATGTGAAAATGTGGGTTGTTCCAGAAATATCATCCATCTCGTATTGATAAACTGTTCGGACAGCTTAAAAAGGGCATACAAACACTGCGTCACTGACAAGAGTTCAGTCCTTTGTACCGAAATGTTTGAGCATTCGTTTCATTTTTCTCTGCGCCAAAAAAAGACGGAATAATGTTGGGAAACAAGTCCTTTCTCAGTGCTTGAGAATAAATGTAAGCCTTGATTTCTTATTGTTTTCCTCTGGCACTGTTGGCCATTTCCGTACTTCTAATTCCCACAAGATCACAAAAATGCTTCCTTTTATTTTCCTTGTCTTCGCGCTGACTATAGTCTAAACCGTAACATGCAATATGTCCAAACTGATTTATAACAATTTGCAGGCAGAGACGCTGTTCTCTGTGGGCCTGCTGATGTGAAAACAGTTTTTGGCTGCTGCCTCTCTTTCTTTCTGGGAGAGAGAAAAAGATAAACTAACAGATGTAGGGGTTTCAGGGGACAAAGTAAGAAAAACAGAAACATGGAGATTATGAAGCAGACAAGATGATTCAGAAGGTCAAATACTGAAAGTTTCATCGGACCGGCGAGCTGAGGAGCAGCAAGCGCCGTGAGAAAGAAGTAATGAGTGTGTGGTAATACACCTTCAGACCTTAATTGGTTTGAATGGGCAGGCTGAAGAGGCTCTTCCATCAGGCGTTGAATGAGCAGAGCGTCAGGTGACAGGCCATGGAGAGAAAACAAATAGGTTCTGCTCTCCAGACACAGCTCCAGTCTTTTCTTGTGTATCTGGTAGAAACACTGGCTGTGCAGTTTGCTGACTGAGGTCTCACAAAATATACTGCTTTGTTGTTCTGATTTCAGTTTCATTTGAAAATGTAGTTACTTTAATAGTGGGGCTGCTTAAGTCCATTTTTGAACCGAATCGTTCACTTCATGGTACAAGCACCAAATTTGGTACAAATGATGTCCAGGACATACCTTCTAATAAAAGTACGTTGCCCAGCTGAAAATCCAAGAGGGCGCCAGTTTTCAAGATGGCCGCCTCGTCAAACGCCAAAAAAAGGTTTTCGAGGTAGAACTTGAATTAACAGAAGAATGTTAACGATCCAAGCATCACAATGAATGTATTATGACTGGAATAACTCGATGGTGTTAATTGAATTCCAATATGGCCACCAATTTTCAAGATAATGGCTATTAAATGACTAAAAAGTAGCGTTTTCGCATTTTTTCTTCAGTTTTCTGCAATGATCTTAAGTGAAAATCTGCAGAATTCTGAGGGATGTGTTTTTTGTGTGAATCATTTGTGAAAATGTGTCCAAACTTTTGACTGTCACTCACCACACACACACACACACACACACACACACATACAGCAACACAAGCGTTCTTTACTGAAATAAAAGTACTAATTTAGCAATATAAATGATAATTCATTAACATTCTGTGGTCAACATTTATTGGTTAGTAATTTTTTATAAAGGGGACCTATTATGAAAAACATGTTTTCTCTTGCTTTAAAGGAGCTTGAGGCTCCTTTTAAGAAATGAGACTCTCTAGCGCCACCCTTCACCACGACGGCCGTTGGGGGTACTGCAGCCAACAGTGAAGCCGGCACGGGAGAACAGGGAGAGCGCACATGCAGCGTCATGTGACGTCACATCCGCAGCCCAGCGCGGGAAATTCGGGACCGAATTGCAGCACATTTTGCAGCACACAGTCTGTTCAAGGCAAAGGAGAGATACACTAGAGGAAACATTCTTTTGGGTTTGGAACGCTTCATCTGACATTATTACTAGAAAACTTAAAATGTATACAGATTTTTTTCATAAATCTTGCCACAATCCGGCCTCAAGCTCCTTTAACATAAATAAAGTGGTCTCCCCTCAGCCTGCCAACTCAGAGAAGGAGAAAAGCAACCAAATTCTGCAGTGTCTGTACAGCCGCCCGGATGAGCCGTCCAGTGTGATGTGATTTCTACGAGCCGTTCAGATTCAGATTTTGTCCTCCGATGCGTGAAACCACGCCCGCAACTAACTCCGCCGGCCGGAGCTTCCGCCATTTTTTCGTAGCGGTGTATCAGTCATTCAGGCAGCCAATCAGCACAGAGCCTCATTATCATAGCCCCGCCCACTCAGAATCCCACATAGAGAATGAGGTTAGAGAATGGGAAGATAAAGACATGGTTTAGAGGCTGAATTTTAATTTTAGGTTAATTAGATGCCATAATAGGTCCCCTTTAAGATTGAAGTCAGATTAAGCCCTTAGACCAGTGGTTGTCATTCCTGGTCCTGTCCTGCGTGTCTTAGATGTCTCCCTGCTTCACCACATGCTGATACAAGTTGGTGATGGCCAATAAAAAGTATTAAAATAAAAAATAAAAAAATAAAAGTAAGACTTTCTGCAACGAAGCCATGGCTTGTGTTAAGAGAAGGCCAGGGTTAGATTTGGACTTTACTACGTTTAAATGCACATGTCCTGTCTGTCTCACACAGCTTTTAGAAATCACATTAAATTGTAACATAGAAAGGAGCTATATTGTCATTATTATGGGGAGGACCATCCTCTTGCAGTGGTTTGTTGACCCATCCATCCACCCCAACCTCATGTCTAAGCAGAACACCCTGTCACCACTCACCTCCTGTAAAAAGTATCACATCAACCAGAGGCTCATGTGGCCTGAGCATAGAGAAGCGTGTTTTTTTAAGCCATTGCTGGATCTAATTCAAGTGCCTTTAGTGCTGAAACCAGCGCTGGTAAATTTCTTTTTTTTTTTTTGGGGGGGGGGGTTGGATCCACTGCATGAAGTTGAAAAATGAGATCAAGGTTAAGCAATTAATACAGCGTAAAAGCCAGAAAATTATGGAGCCAAATCAAGGCCAAAAGTTTTGCTAATTTGAAAATAAAATTTGAAACTGAAAAAAAAAAATGTGAAACTGAAAAAAAAGATCTGAAACTGAAAAAAAGATTTGAAACTGAAATAAAAAATTTAAACTGTAAAAAAGAATTTTCAGGTTCAAATTTTATTTTCAAATTAGCAAAACTTTTGGCCTTGATTTGGCTCCATAGAAAATATGGTAAACACAGAAACATTGTCATTTTAGAAAAGCAAAGTGTTTGGAAAAATGATCCTGATGAGAAACAATAAAGATATAGATACAAAACTAGTCGGCACACATCCCAGGATGTTGAATTTCTTCAACAGAAGTGTGTGAGACTGAGATGGCGGTTGGCATGGCTGACGCTAGTGAGTCAAATTTATTTTACATGTTCATAAGTTCTCCCTGTATGAGAGTAGGTGGACACAATGTTGCTTGCGTGGAAAATATTTTGTTCCAACTGGAATCCTTTTATGCTGTTGATATCAAAGGATTACACCAAGATTGTCTGTGGCCTTACATACGCCTCTGTGACATATTCAGGTATTAGCTTTCTCATATGGTCTAGTTCAGCTGTCTGTTTACACAGCTGGAGGATGAAGGTCCTGGCTTAAGGGCGACTGTAAGCCAGGACAGTATGAGTGTCCTAGGCCTGCCCAGGAATTTCCCATCTGCCACGCTGATTGATGTGCTGAGCAGGATCTTGTGGGCGGATAGACCAGCAGGGGGTGGGCAGGACTAGTTCAGGGTGGTGCAGAGTACGCTTTAGTTTATCAGAACATTATTCGGGGAATAGAGATGATGGGAGGGTGTAGTCTGATCATGATGGATATCTGTACACCATCCTTCATCTCATCTGGGATCCTCAGAGCAGTCCTGTGAACTGGTGCTGCAGGAGCATCCAAAAGGTTGATAAGAGAAAGCAAAGAAGGAAAGCAGGAAGGACACAGGTGGATGGTTTTTGTGTTCATGCTGAGGACTGAGAAGATGCTGCGTCCCAGCTGTATACCATGGGAGCTGCAAGGAGCTGAGACAAATGGAGGTAAAGCAGCACTGTACTGCATCTCGTATCAGCGTCAGAGTTGTGGTGACGCTCAACATGCACTTGCTGCCACCCACCTCCGACCTCTATAAGTGTCATGTGGCTGCAGTGCAGTAACTTTTGATTTATGCAGTTGAATTTCTCCAGCCTTGTAATGCGATATTAATGCGATATGCACACACAAGGCTATCATCTAACCTTGAGGTCAGTAATATAAGGGCATTTGATACTGAAGGCCTCTCTTTGCGGAGACAATGCATGTGTATGTATGAGTGTGTTTGGATATCCATGATTGGATGACACATCTTAAATGAATTCAATTGTTGTCTCAAGGGCAGAGTCATATTATGAATCAGGACGTGGAGGGGTATGAATTATAATATGGCACAGTTCAGTGTACTGATACAACACCCTGGCAGAATAAACGAGGAGCTGGCTGAAACTCTGATTCTTCTTTTTTTGTTTCTCTGGATGAACTTTTTGATGATAAAATTCAGAAAACACAGCCGATTATTTTGATTTCATCACCTTCTGCCCTGTTCTAATCATCCCGCTACATCTGCTTTTTTTATATGACTTTGTTGGTTTTGCTATTTATTGACTTTCATTTCTAATGTTGAGGGTACTCGGAAATGTCCAGGCCAGGATGAGGTGTGAAGATAAAAGATGGTTCATTTATAAAGACCAACCACCCGCTGACCTCATTATTTCAGAGTACTACAGTATGCTGTTGGGATACGTTATGTAGTCATTTTATTTTCTCTATTATTTTTGGGGGATTTTGTGGATTCCTGTGTGCAGTATATATGTTGTCTTTAGCCCTTTAGTCTTGTTACTATATTGTTAAATGGTACTTTTTTTTAAAATACATTGGTCATTTCCGAGCACTATTTGCTTGTGCTTTACTTCCTGAGAAGACATTGACATTGTTCTACAATGTCAGCAGAGGGGTGCTGCCATCCACTATATTCTTTGTGTAGTGACAAAGGTAACTTGGCTAGAGTGTAAAATTGAAGAGTATGCAAATGTGGTTCTTTCAGTGAAAGGGCTGTAGAGAAAAATGCAACAATTGCTGGAAAGATGATAAATAAATGCCAGAGCAGAATGTGACAGTGTTATTTCTTATCATGCACAGCATGCATTCAAATGGGAATAGTAATGTCAATTTGTTGGCTCTCAGTCCCCCAGTTTAGCAATCAGGACAGCAGTTGCTATCTTGTGTCATTTAATAAAAGTTAGAAAATTGTGTGATGACTGTGAGGTTTCTGAAATGGGCTTATGAAGAGTTCTCGCTTTAAGACCCCAACATCAATTGTTTGTTGACTTCCCTTTCTCTCTCTTATCATAACTAATGCCAAATTATTCACAGCTCCATAGCCCCCGACTTTCTTTAACATTTTCTTTAAAGAGGATTAACGTTTAAATCAAAGGTTGCCAGCTCTGCTGTTGCTTAGCAACCGTGGTGCAACTGCATGCCATGGTGCAACAATGGATGTTTAGGTCTTTTAATGTTACTCGTTTCGACTTTGCCAGCTTGCAAAATGTGACCATTTACATCAGCATAGGGAAACAGCATCCGATGGTATTAACCTACCTTTAAAGTTAACATAAAAGAGCTTCAGTCACTCATAGTTGGAGGCGATTTAAATTATAATCATTTTAATGACAGAACATGAACATTCATCCATTTATATACCCACTATATGCTTTCTTCACTATCTCAGATTGACATTTTCACAGTTTTCGGTCTCTGTGATGTGAATCAATTAGTTGTACAAAATGATAATAAAAAAATGTCTTCTTTTATTCATAGTAAGTTCCCAAACTGTATCACTTGAAATAAACAATGAAATGTAATTACAAATTACAAGGACAGGTGATATCCAGGTAAACCAGCTGGAGACCAGAAATGAGCTACAACTTCAACATTAACACTGAAAGTCTTCATGAAATGAATTGTTTATGACAACTGAATGTTGTCATCATGAAAGTGTTTGAACAAGAGCCTATGTGATGATTTCATGCCCCAGAAATGTTTCATAACTAAATGTGCACTGCATAAACACTGGACCTGGTAAGTCCCTGCTGGGATCCAGGGACCCTTTGGTGAGGCACTCACCAAAGGAAGAAAGCTTCAAGGTCGGGGTTCTCAGCAGGACTGAGGTACCAGTGGAAGGCTGGGCGAAAGTAGATGGCTTGGTCAAAACTCAATGCTCAATGAGCCTGATGCTTACTAGCCGGCAGTGGTGGACAGTAACGGAGTAAATTTACTTGAGTACTGTACTTAAGTACATATCCAGAGGATTTGTACTTTACTTGAGTATTAGATTTCTTTGGTACTTATTATTATATTTTTACTTTTACTCAAGTAAATTTCTAGGAAGGCTGAAAAGTACTTGTTACTTTCAGGTCTGCTCTTTTTTCTTCTTCCCTAAAATCCTATTGGACACGAGCTGTTTTTGTCAAAGGAGGAGACCTATCACAGTGCACGCTCTCCACTGGGATGTACGTAAAGCGGAAATACGTCAAGCCTCCTCAAAACGATACCGCCAAAGTAGCCTGCGTTTGTCAAGACAGAGTCGCAACAAGTCAAGACATACAGTAGCCGCAACAATGGCTATGCCTGCGTCAGGAGAAGAAAGACAATCCGCTGAGTCGTCTGAGTCTGATAATGAGCCGGACTCGGAGCAGGGACTTTCACAAAATCCTTGGTCGTATCTCAACTCAATGTTTGAGTTCGACCGAGTAAAAAACGAGGGCACAGACAAACCACAGACAAAATTAAAAAATTAAATTAAATCAAAATTAAATTAAAATTAAAAAATATAGTAATTTACTGATGTGGAAAATAAGAAATTTACTCTTACTCTTACTTAAAGTAAATTTAAAAGCATTTACTTTTGGATACTTAAGTACCTTTAAAAGCAAGTACTTTTCTACTCTTACTCGAGTAATATTTTGACTGAGCTACTTTTACTTGTAACGGAGTAAATTTTGACCAGTAGTATTTGTACTCTTACACAAGTACTGGGGTCGAGTACTCTGTCCACCTCTGCTAGCCGGACGGCTGCCAGCTGCACCAGGAGCTGAACTGCTGCACCGGTCAGGCTGGCACTCAAAGGTCAGCTAGAGGCCTCTGGGAAACCACCTTTGCCCCCAGATACTTCCAGTTCAACCCAGAGCCCATTTCAACAGTCTATTAGTATTATTAAAAGCACAACCCATATTGTCTTTTAAAGAAGAGTGATAACACTATCGTATCTCTTATTTCACAGCTACCATGTAGTTCACAGAATATGCAAAGCGCTGAAGCAGCTAAAGGGGTGACAGAAAACCATTTGACACCATGCACTGCAATACAACTTGCTAATTATGCATACATTTGTGACGTTATACAACTTTAGATGATGAGGTCCACATAAATTCACCCACCCTCCATACAGTTGTCATAATAAATCTATTTTGGACAAGACGCTCAACCTCCTATTCCCTTCAATACATGTTAGTGTGTGTATGATTGAGAAAAAGCACTGCAGTGGTTAAAGAAAGTACATCTAATAAGGCTTTGCAGCCAAATGTAGAAAAGACAGAGGTGATCATTTTTGGCCCTAAAAATGAAAGGGAAAAGATCAGCGCTCACCTTGGCTCCATGTCATTGACAGCTACAAATCAAGCCAGAAATCTTGGTGTAATTATTGACTCAGACCTGAACTTAAATAGCCATCTAAAGTTTATCACTAAATCTGCCTATTACCACCTAAAAAACATTGCTAGAATTAAGGGGATTCTCTCTAAACAAGACATGGAAAAACTTATTCATGCATTCATTTTCAGTAGGTTGGATTATTGCAATGGCATCTTTACAGGCCTTAACAAGAAATCAATCAAGCAGCTGCAGCTGATCCAGAACCTGCCGCCAGAGTCCTTACAAACACCAGGAAACTGGACCACGTTACAGCGGTCATGAAATCACTACACTGGCTTCCAGTCAGTGGAAGGATAGAGTTTAAAATCTTACTGCTGGTCTACAAAGACCTGAATGGTCTTGGACCAAAATACATGCTTGATCTGTTAGTTCCTTATGAAGCTCCCAGACCCCTGAAAAATCTTCACTTTGCCCGGAGTTTTTTTAAAGCTTCGTTTATTTGCGTTTTCGTGTGGATGACAGGTCAAAACGTAGGAAAATATCTCCGGTTTAGCAGATATCCGCAGATATCCGGCTACGTGTGGACGGGGTCTTAGTTACAATAGCAAAGCGGAATTAAATTGTCTCCTTGCTCTTTGGTCGTCAGCTGACACACAACAGAAGTTTGAAAGGGTTACCAGATTGTTGATGAGGGAAAGTTGCATTTCAGACGTAAAACATGATTTTTAGGGCTAGTATCTGCGTCTGCACATAATTAAATTAATATACCATTTGTTGTTTTGAGGGATTTTGGGCTTATTTCACAGATTCCCTGCTTTTGCTTTGATGACGTAATAAGTGACTCCGGTGCTCTCCAGGCAGTGGAAAAGTAAGCCAGGTCTTTGTGGAACCCGTTTGTTTGCACTGGTTTTGAGTTGGTCAAAAAGCTCTGTGAATGTGGTCACGTTCGTGTAAGAACATGACTTCTACTATATTACTGATGGTAATGGGCAGCAGAGCTAGAAATGTTATATAAATGCATTTCATTTACATGTAATAACAGAAATAACTTTGTAACATGTTAAAGGGATTTTGTATTCCCAAATACAGTGAATAAGTAGGGCAATTATTCATTAATTAGTTCTGTTCTAACGTGTTGTTTTTTTTTATTCCTCCAACAATTCTTTCTTCAGTAGTTTGAAAATGTTAAATGCTGAGAAACAAGTATAATTGTACGGAATTATACTGATTATGTTTTAATTGACTCTTCCTTCATAACAATTACTTTGCCATACGTTTTTTGTTTGTTTGTTTCTGGTTTAACTGCAATTTTCTTTCACTGTTTTCATGCATAATTCAAACTTAATGCAGTAAGAGGAGGTTTGGGATTCATTCTGAGAGTAAATGAAGGCAGGACTAAGCTAAATCTGGGAATGCTAAATTGGAGAGCAAAATATTAGCATGACCAGCAGAAAAACGCTGAATAAAAATGCAATTACATATTTTCCAGGGAGATAAAAGTACAATTCTCTGTAAGCTTTTTTTAGACATATATTCCACATATGGCTCCACACAATCGTACAACAGTGAGCACGCTCTCCGTCAAATTTCACACAGTGACTTTCACAGTGAATCGTTTACTGGTTTTAAATTTGCAGCTTTATTTGGCTATTTAAAGTGAAGTTGGCCAGGTGCTCAGCGGTGTCTTGGGAGGTCTGTCTCCAGAAACGAATGAGCAAAAAATGGAAGCAACATTAGAGTCAGAGTTGTTAATTAATCAGACAAAAATGTAGAGGAAGAGAAAACTGAAGAAGGTCCACAAGCGTACCTCTGGACTCTCTTGAGAGAAAGTTTGTTGTGCCCTTAGGAGGCACAATAATGGCTGCCGAGATTTTGCCATGTTCTTGTTCTCTTTATGAAAAGTTTAATTCATCTTTTTTTTTTTTGGGTCTCTTTTTCTTGGTCTCCAATAATCAAGTGTCCCTGGCTGCATGGCTTCCTGTGACCGTCTGCCCTGCAGGGTGCAAGTCACATGCAACTCAGAAGCCCTCTGCTCTTATTACTGCAGCTACTCTCCCGGGGAAAAGCCTCAGTGGATCGAACAAACGGTGATCAGTGACGCAGAGCCAAATGGAGGAGTGGGGGGGGGGGCGCTGACAGAGAGGAAAAGGGGATATTTATCACTGCAGAAAGTTACAGTACAGAGACAGAAGAGGAATCTTAATAATCATGAGGAAAAAAACATCCTTTGAGGGAAGGAACAAGATGAGTTGTGGGATTTGGGGGATTTTAAAACTTGCAGAAGAAGGTTGATTGATGAAGGAGGATTCAGGAAGGGAGAAGGAAGGGAGTGCAGAGGCTGTTGGACGCACTGCGTGAGACTGCAGCGCTGGAGGCGACGTGTGAATGGAAGGCTGGAAAGAAAGCGTACGCACAGACATACGGAGAAGGAGCGCCTGCGTCGCTCTCAGCGGTACAGCTAATGAGATGACATCAATCACTCAGTGGACCACTAAGCCAGTGGGTCATTATCTGTGCTTTCAAAATACTGTATCACACAGAAGGTTAGCTTCCGTGATAGGTGGAGGTGGAGGACTCTGCTTGCTTTATGTGTAATTATCATTAGAGCCTACAGCAGGAGTTCTGGCAGCAAAAGGAGTGAGGAGAAAAAAAGGAAACAGCATTTTTAATAAACCAGAATTCCCAGATGGGTGATGATAAAACAGCGCTCTTACATACCGTATTCCTCCTTATGTTATAAATAACAACGTAGAATTCAGCACAGGCTTTCTCCTCCAGTTAGTGAAAGTATGTGATTTTTGAACGGTAATCTGCAACACCAGCTTGCATCATATTGATGTCATGGCAGTGCAGAGGAGGTCGTGTTGTCCTCCACTGAGACATAATTTCATCAGATGTGAACATTTTCAGCTTCAACATGAAAGTTTCACATTTTGGTTTTGATACCATTTATTCTCATACCAATGACCCTCATCATGTCTGCACATTGCTTCACTCATTGCATTCTGGTATAGTTGGTGAAGGCTTAAAGTTTAATTCCCCCATGTGGATAATTTGATCTCACTTATTCATCATAAGTATATATCTTACATCAAGATACACAAGTTCTCATTAGTAAAGAATATTTAAGGAAAAAACTAGCTTCACCTTTATTATAAAGTTAAATACTACTTACATACCTGAAAAGCACAATGTCACCTCTGCAGTGATTACAGAAACCTGGTTGATATTAGTGATGCACCGAAATGAAAATTTGTGGCCGAAACCGAAACCGAAAATAATAATAAACACTTGGCCGAATACCGAACAATACCGAACATGGTTCTTCGCAGTTTTTCATTTATTTTGCCAATTTTTTCACCATTGCATAAATCAAATAAATTTGATTTAGGCATGCTTTTAAAAGAAAAAAATCTTTTACAAAATTACAAGGTAGAAAACATTTGTTGAACATAAAAAACTGAACATTTTTTAATTTCCCAGCATTTCTTAAATATTCCAGCAGACATTATACCAACAAAGAACAATAACTTAAAATAAATAAATTAGCAAAATACATTTTTTGGCCATCTTTGAGCTTACGTTAGGCTTAACTTACTGAACATTGTAACATAGGCCTTAAAACAATAAAAATGCATTAAAGCGCTCAGGGTTTTTTATCATTTCAAATGATAAATCAAACTTGTAGTGCTGAAAGACTTTGCAGATGTGCTCCCTCTAGATATTTGAGCAGAACATTCATTGCAAACAGCCATTCTTGTATTATTCTTTGCCATTCTAAAATACTTCCACACTGCTGACATTTCACTCCACGTACTTCGCTGTTTGATTTCGTCTTCTAAACGCACCTGTAATAGATTGATTTATGTTGTTTTGGTTCCACCTGCTGGTGAATGTTAGGTAAAATTCTTATGTGGTTAGTTTTTGGTTGGCCAACGATTTATGTGGTGCGCAACAGTTACGGAGCGGCCAGTCTATTTCCTTATATTACAAAGCCGTTATTAATTGTTTGTTTTTTTTCCCACTTATTCCACCGAATACCGAAAGTTTTTTTGCCATTTTTGGCCGAACAATTTCGGTTACCGAACAATCAGTGCATCACTAGTTGATATCTTAATTTCTTGTCACTGACGGGTGGAAGGAGCAGACCAGGGCACCTAGCTGGAACACGCCCACTTCATTCAGTCCCTGTTTGCTATTTTAGCTTAGGTGACGTCGCTTATGCTAACCTATGATGCTAATTAGTGTTACTCTCTATTCATTCGGATCAAATCTGTCTAAACATCCTCATTTCAAGTGTTGCTACCAAACTGATATATGCAATGAGGGCTGCAAGAGCTGAAACAAGGACTAGCAGTGCCCTGGTTCCAACCGCATCCCGTCGCTTGGCCTGTCGTCACCCACATCGCACACTGCAAGCCCCAGCAGACATATTGTAATTTGAGGTTAAAATGTTGGCTCTTGGTGAAAATATGCATTGTCGCTGTTAACGATGTAGCACATTTATCTGGATCGAATGCAACTTCACAAAGCTGAAATGCCACACTTTAAAAATGAGACAGAGACATTTATAGCACAGGTCTTTGCTGAACCCCACGGGTGTTTTCACTTGGCTTGCATTATTAGATTTCTGGTAAAGGTGCACAGAGGTAACAATTTTTGAGATGGCCATGCACAGAAGGGCTCTGGGGTGGGTGATTAAGACCACCCAGAGCAACTTAGGTACTCATCTACTAAGCATCAGGTGAACCACTGCTTGTTCACCCTAATCTAACACTGAACCATCTGGGAAGACCTTTACTGCAACTGCTTGGAATGCAGCAAGAACTTGCTGCATTCCTGTGAACTGGTTGCTCCAAGCAGTTGTAACATGAAAGGGATTATGACCCGGCTTTTGACATCAGCTTATTTTAAAGGAAGGCAAAAGCTGGACACATGGACACTGTAAATGGCTCCTTGCATTTAGGAATACAGCATACCGTAAACAGGGTAGAAAATGGGTAGAATAGACAGAAATCTGCAGTGTGGTATGTGGTTTGGTTTGCAATTTTGCAACTAGGGTACTTTTTTCACCCAGAAGACTCGTGTTGTTTTTAACTTCCTGCCGTTGTTTTTCCGTAAACCTGACTTCACTTAATTACTCACACTTGGGTTAAATCTGCTCATCTGCCTTTTTTACCATATAAAGCCGATTCCGCTGTTTTCTTTGTTCTCTGCCTGATTACCTCCATCAAGGAAATTATGTGGTTGATTTGCTTCACTACATCTCAGCTTTGTTTTTGACTTTTTTGTTAGTCTGGAGTCAAGGTTTTTATCTTTTTTTCTTTTTCTTTCTGTTGCAGAGGTATGTGTTCTTGTTCTGCTCTATTATCTTTGCACTATTTGTTAAGCAGTCTTGCCAGGTAATGTTTTGCATTCGTACCACTCCCTCATTGCTCATGGTTCTTGGTATTCCTGGAAGTCTTTTTGTGTGTCTTGTGTGTGTATGACATTTTTATTTGGTTGCCACACAGGTTTTACATCTGCATAAGACTTGAGTTTCAGGTGTCAACGTTTTGATTGTTGGAGTGCACTTTTTTTTTTCCTCTTTCAAGTCCTCATTCTTGAGACATGTAATCCGGAAGAAACTAAACTGGCATTTAATAAAACTAACAATTGTAGTACTGTATTGTAGAAACCCTGTTACAACCAAAAACGTAATAACGGCCAATAACGTAATAACTGCCAATAATGTAATAATTTTGGCCATTTCAAATGTAATAAAGCCAATAGTGTAATAATGTGCCAATAATGTAATAAAACTTTTGAGTCAATAATGTAATAACTTTTTGCCGATAATGTAATAATTTTTTAATACCAGGCCAATAACGTAATAACCAGCCAATAATGTAATGCCTTATTACATTATCGGCAAAAAGTTATTACGTTATTGGCTCAAAAGTTTTATTACATTATTGGCACATTATTACACTATTGGCCTTATTACATTTGAAATGGCCAAAATGATTACGTTATTGGCAGTTATTACGTTATGGCCATTATTACGTTTTTGGTTGTAACAAACCCCCATTCTGTTAGTCATTTCGTAGCTGAGTTTCTCGCAGAAAATACATGCAAATTAAGTTGATTTATGAGTAATGATCAATATTCAATACTTGTGAATGCACATTGTAACATTATGTGAGAACCAGGCACATTAACATTCCATAAAACTCAATCTGCAGGTGGTGGACTGTATAAGTGTGATATGTGTAGTTGCCATCCCGTTAGCCACTGGGTTTTAGGCTCACATTTTGCAAACTAAAGTCCATCTTTTTATTCATTTGGCTGCCGCTGGGTACCAGAGAGAGGCTGATGTGGCTGTTAATGGAAGTAAATATTAACTTTGGTAAATGGTCTGCACCTACATAGCAACATTTTAACATTACATTAACTTTAGATTCCGTTTTCCATTTACCCATTCACAAAAAAACACAAAAAAAAAGCACTCACACTACAGCACTTCTTTTGCATGTATTGGATGCTTCAACAAGTGATGGGGTGAAGGACCTTACATTGGGCGGACAAATGGCTCTATTCACTGATCCATGGCTGACTATTTACATTCACAACGTGGCCCATTAATGACACAATTATGCACAAAATTTACATCATGCCTTATTAGAGGAGATGTGAAGCTAGAAATTGACATCATAATTTCATTCAGAACTGGAGACATTAAACCAAACCTCTATGCAAAATAGTCCTTTTACAACCTCAAGAGTCACGCCCTGCTGACCTACTAAATAAGGCAGTAAGCAGGTTGCATGTCACGACATGGACGCTCTGTAGGGTAGAAATTGCACTGACAAAGGAAACAACCGTCTGTTGCAAGACTTGTTTAGTGTAAATATTTGTGAAGCACCAATTGTGTGAACCCCCATGACCATGTTCAGATTTGGCATTTCACTTATTTTCATGTAACTTTGATCACAAGTTGCCAGTGCTAATGCAAGAATGCATTCCAGGATTCAGATCCAGTCACTCAGGACACATTTGAAAAAAGCCTGGGACACTTGTGTCCACATTTTTCTCATAGTCTGAATGTGAGAGCCTTCGGAGACAAATTCAGGACCCACCCTCTGAACTAATGTCAATGAAATGGGTGCAATAAACATATTTTTCATTAAATCTCTTCTTTGTGTTTGTGGATGATCTTTGAAAGTTTTTAAATCAGCACGTATGTAATCATTTTTAAACAAGGAATCGCAGTATGTTTTCTTTTAAATGGAGTGAATGTAATCTAGTAATCTAGCATGAAGTGGGAGGTTTTTGCACTAAAAAGGAGAAGACTCTTTTTAACTCTATGATCTAGATGTCATCATTAAAAATTACCCAGTTCCTGCAGGTTTGGATAGCCTCTGTAATTACCAGACATAAGAAGTACACTGCCCAAAGAAGAGAGTCCTAGTGTGTACAATATGTGCATGAAGCACTGTGGTTAAGTTGTGAAAGTTGGATGGGATGCTAATTGGCACATCCACTGCCAACCAACTAATTATTGTCTTGTGTAGACTGCAGCTCTGATGGAGAGGGCAGAGGGTGGTTAGATTCCAAGCATGGATGCTGTACTGTGTAGTAATTCATCTTTTTGCCGTTCACGGATGCGGTAGGACGAGAGTAAGTGGTCAGCTTCCTTCTCTAGATAGGTCCCATGCAAAAGGCATTAGTCATTCTGAGCGGTGAATCGAGCAAAAAGCTGATTCAGGTTCTTATTGAACTGTAAGGTCTTACAAGGAGAAGATGTTGACCTTTAAGGCTTCAGGGTGTATTGTAACGCTAGCTGTGAGTGGCTTACTGAGTCGTTTTTCATTTGCTGAATTTTTCACCATTACAGTAAAACTCACCAGGACACAGGCTCATTTGTCACCCTGCCAGAGGAACGCAGTCCTGTGACTTTTCCATTTGTTTTTGTCATGCTCATGTGTCAGGTAAAACATGGAGTTCAACTTTTATTAATGTGAAGATTTCTTGCTTTAATTGATCTCGTTTAGAACATTCCTAAGCTTTGAAATCTTTAGATGTAGGCGCTCATAAAAATGCTAAAACAGGATTTCCTGCCAAAATGTGTCCAGTTTATGTAGTAAAGAGCAAAATCCACTGCACCCCGTCGCTTTAACGTAACTTATTTGAAACTGCTATTAATCTTGTTTGGTACAAAAGCCCTAATTTATGCTCAGGATTCACCCGTATAAATTTAAACCACCATAAAGGTGAATTTATTAACCAGTCAGCCACATTATTTAACACCAGAAGGGAAAGTAAGTTGAGCTGGATTTTTCTCAAGCCTCCTGAGAATTGAGTGCTGGAAATAAAAGGCTTTAATCAGATTTTGTAATTTTCTATCCATCTGTGTTGCATGTTTTGCTCAAAGGTCTAATTAATTATGAACTGTTTTTGTGGTTTCATTCTGCAATATATTTACAAATGAAGCCTTAGTTTGTATCCAGGGGAAAATAAACTGTGATTTAGTGAGTTAGACTGTCTTAGTCAGTCCCACTTGTGAAAACAAAAGTAACAGTTTGAAGGTTATCAGCCATAGTTAAAAATGTATTTTTCACAACTACGTGGTTTGTAAGAAACAACATTTTACAAATTGCTGTTGCCTAGTCTTTGTTGTCAGTTTCAAGCCAACACAAGAGCAGCTGTGGATTTGTTTTCATGTCATGCTTGATCCCTTCTTGTCTTCTCTCTGCTTTTCTCCTGCAATTAGCGATAATCGACAGCGGTGGGAAGTGTGGCAGGAATATAACAGTAGAGCAAGGAAGGTGACTCTTTTGAAATCATTACAACTGGACACCATCTGATTTGATTGTCATTTTTGCTCCAGCAGAGATGTAGTTACCGAGTGTGAGTTGGGCTTTGTTGTACTCACTCGTTGTACATTGCATTTTATGTTTGATTCTGTTTGAAGATGGTATGCTGGCTGACAGAGCTGATGGTGGAGTTTTCACCCTTCCACCCATCAATGGCTGGTTTGTCTGGGCCCAGTTAAAACACTCGTCTCAGTTCCATTATTAACGCGTCTATCCGGCTTCCATCACGGTCACCACTTCAAGCTATGCATAACAAACTATATTAGCTGTTATACTGTAGCAGCACTAACAGAAAATCCCTTTCCTGTGTGTTACACCCAACGCTGGCTCCGGAGGCTGGCTTGCTGTGTTGTATTATTCAGCTCGAGAGGTGCCGCGCTCTCTTCACTGGAAGCCTTCAAGCCTGCATTATCTTTGTTTTTGGACGGATTCCCATTTTCTTTGAAACTTCATTGTCATATTTTGGTTGAAAGAAGTGGAGTGTGAAAATGCAACCCTGTTTTAAAGTTGCTGCTTGTTTTTTTTTTTTTTTTTTTTTCAATTATTCACATAAGAAACCTTCAAGAAGGCAGTGTATGCTCAGTCCACCCACACTCTTGAGTGTGCTCTCTGAAGAGGAGGAGATCATGCTTTGATGCTTCGGAGGAAGCTGGCAGACTTGGCATGTGTGACAACCATTCACCAATTGCCAGACTTAAGGTAAAGATATCAGCAAAAAGTGTAAGGTTTTTCCTTTAGTTTCTGAGTGCGACCAGATCTGCTGACACCATAAATACTATTGTTTACCAAAGGCACAATAAGTTAGGTGTTTTGTTTTTTTTGTTTTTTTTTCCCGGTGCAGAAGTTCATCAGATTTTCTTGCTCAATCTCCAGTTTAAAGGTTTCCTCAGCCAGATTTACTGGTCTGGCAAAGTCAGGGCAGATGATGCTCTGCAATGACAAGCTGTGGCTGAAAGAGTCGACCAGATGAGCCATAGACTCTGATTGTGTATGCATTTGTTGGGTGGCGAGGAGAGACGTTGTCTCTGAGGATATTGTTGCAACTGTGAGGACACTTCAACATTTATACAATTTTAGAAATACTACAACAGAAACCTCCGTCATGAAGTTTGTTTTTTGTTGTTTCTTTTACCTCAGTCGTTAAGTTCTGAATCTGTTCTCCATGACTAGGGCTGGGCGATATGGACCAAAAGTCATATCTCGATATTTTCTAGCTAAATGGCGATACTCTATATATATCTCGATATTTTTTCTGTGCCTTAATTGGGGTTTCCCCCAAAGCATTATAGCATAGCATCTCTGTTAGCTTCATTTTTTTCTGAGGCAAACCCTTAAAAAAACAGTCAGTTTTAATACAAAGCCTCGTGCCAAATGTCACACAGGTACCTTTATTAACAGAGGTCTGCACAATATCAAAATGTATAAAACAATTGAAATAAAAATAAACTGCCTGCATATATAGAATAAAAATGCTTCTTGAATAAAATAAAACAAATATCCCTTTCCTGCATAACAATTAAAATAAAATACACTGTGCAATTAATACAATGTAGACAGTAACAGGCAGACTTTTCCACTGAGGTTGACAGTTGTGCAAATAACAAAACATTTGTGTAAATCTCAAATAAAACATTCAAGTCAATTTGTCACAAAATAAGCTATATCAAAATCATTAAAAAAAAAATTAAAAAAAAAAAAAATATATATATATTTTTTTTTTTAAATCGATATAAACGATATTGTCTCGTACCATATCGTGTTTGAAAATATATCGATATATATTAAAATCTCGATTTATCGCCCAGCCCTATCCATGACTGTGGCCCTCTGTCTCATCCAATTGAAGATGAGCTGTGCACTGCTCTGCTGCTCTCCAACAAGCCTCTGCTGGCTTTAATAGTGTTTTGCTGACAGTAGCTAATGCACTAGGGGTACGGGCAAATTTATATCTGCACCATAATAGAGTTCACATTTTTCACTGGTTGAGCTACACTGGTAATGATTCCAAAAGCTTTATGGACTGCGCTACATCTGTCCTACGTCCACATCTATGAGGTTACCCACTTGATGGATTGTGTATTTTATTTATCTTAAACACACACACACAGTACACAGATTGAGAAGACTAAAGCTTAAAGATAAACAATCTCCAGATTGGCATGTCAGCTCCACTGATTATTTGTCAGCTTGATGTCAATGATCTTATTACTTACTATTTCATCTCCTAGTGAATCTAAGGTGAAGCGTCGTCCCATAACTACTTCCCTGTTGATCTTATAATGGATTATAAATCGAGGTTGCTTCAACACTGTTGTTTTGGTTTGGTTTTGAAGTTTTTTATTCAAAACTGCTGTAGCGTGCTCTCCATCACTGTGAAATCTAAAAATAAAGAGCTGCAGATTGTAAGATGAAGATATTTTTTTCTAATAAAATGTAACTAAAGAAGAGTCATTTCCCAGGTCCTGAACCTTTTCTCTCTTTTGCACACATTAAGAATAAAGACATATCTATAGAATCATTATTCTTCAAATAAACAACAGGAAATTCCAAAATAGCACAACATTTCTCAAAGAAATTAAAAAAAAAGATAAGTGTCTTAGATCAGCTAACCAAGATGTGGGGATGGGACTGGCATGGAAAATTATGTTTCTTTATTGTCATGCTTATTAGTTTAAACAGAAATTAGTGGTGACATTTACAGAAAACTTACTAATCAGTCAGTTTCATCCCTTCATCCTTACTTGCTTGTACTCATGCTTTCACTTTGCAGTCTCTCAGTTGTCTTTTGACGTTGGCATATGTCAAACTGCAAATTGGCACGTTCTGGTCTATCCGGATGCAACCAGCAAAACAATCAAACTGTTACTGATATTGTTTGGACAAGGTGGGATTTGTGACACTGTGCATGTCACTGAAAGTATATGATACTTCAAGTGTCTCCATCTACAAAGATAAAATACTAAGCCAAAATGTTATGTCTGCACAGTGAAAATCCAAAAAGGTTCCCTTTTAGCTGCCATGCCTGTGTTTTCCACACAGGAAAGTGTCAGCAAAACTGCAATGAAACCCTTTATTTTTACAGAGGTGACACAGTCAGCAATGCATATAATTAATGACAGTGAATAAAATAAGTGAAGTTGTAAAACATTTTTATAATGATACAAAAATCCTCAAAGGCAATATGTCAACATGTTATTGGCTCTAAAATAACTCAAAATGTGAAAAACATAGCCACACCTTACTAGAGAACCAGTGAAAATGGGGACAAATTTTGCAACCCCATACAAAATATTCTCCTGTCCAGTTTTTAAATAGAAAAAATGTACATTAAAAGCAGTGACAAGAACTTCATATGGTTTCTTATTTCCTCTTAGCCTACTTCACAAATCAAAAATCCTTCATTTTACAGCAATACATCATAAGAGAGAGAAAAATGTAATAAAGCTGCAGACTTCTGAACAGAGCACCAACTGTAACAATAATAACCCCGGACACTCGTTGATGTAATGGATGTGTCCCTGTCGGGTTTTTTTGTTTTGTTTTTTTGTTTTGCTCATGTTTCCTCAGGGAAAGCAGCTGTTTTGCTCCAAAACAGCAGCACAGCATCCATAGGCTATGGATCACAGCAGCCTTGGAGCCTTTCAGGCCTGTGGTGGATGACGACAGGAGTATCGATTCGCTGTGTCATGAAATTATTATTGCAGCAGAATAAAAGTCAGTATGTTTTTCAGCTCTGAGCAGACTAAAATGTTAAAATGACATTTTTCTTCAGTGTCTTTTGTTTGGTTTAAATAACAGCCATGATCACTCAGTCTTTGATATGCAGCATGAATATCCAATTTCACCCAATGTGAAATCCTTCAGGTGATCTTGTAATAACGGTTGACGATTGCTGAATACTACCCCGGTGTACTTAACTGCTTTTATCAAAATACTACGTGACTTGTTAATGGGTTGTGTTCAGATAGTTTGTCAAGTTTCTTTTTTTTGTCTTTTTAATAACTTCTTAATTCCATATCCAGATCCAGGATACATCCCTGTTGTCTCATGTAACAAGACAGGGTCTTTCTCCTATGGCAAAAGTTAGAAATGACATCATTCAGCTTTGTTAGCTTATTCACTGTTTGTGGGTCTGTGAAATTTCACCTTAACAGTGTTTCAAATTCCTCTCACATTATGTTGTGTCAGCTTAAATGCATGAGGGGGAGTAATTGAATGCTGGTTATCATCATGCCAGCAAGAAATGAACACTATGCACTACAGAGAACAGCCAGATTCTTTACGGATTTATACTTTGGCTTTATGAGTTGTTTTACTCATTAAATATCTCACCCTTTAAAGTCTTCTTCTTCTGTCCAAGTCCTCCGAAAGACACACATTATTGCAGTAGTAATATGCCAATTATGTCAATTTTCTCTTAAATTGAGAGGTTCAGCAGTATAGCTAACCTGACTTTAAGACATTTTCAAAACCATTTCTGTAAAGACAATTAACGCAAACTCCTGTACACACCTGTTCACCCATCATGTGGTAATAACACCATTTATCTGGTCATTATTATTATTATAAGTGGTGCATGTCAGTCTCAAACAAAGAAATGCATTACATGTAGTGTTACTGAACTTGGCAGCACAGCATTTCAGGCCATTACGACTCCACAGATATGTCCTCACCTATTGTTTCTTCAGTGTGACGACTGATAGAGGACTGGAGAGGTCCACTGTGTGTTGGTGTAATATGTCAGTGGAATAAAATGAAGAAAAAAAAATATGAGTAAGCTGTACATCAGTGAAAGCTGTCCCTTATTTTTGCTCGTTTGTTTCCTGCAGTGGTATCTAGATTCTTCATTATCCCAGACTAACTAAACACAGCTTGGGGGTGTTTTTGGAGGCTCACACGTAATTCCCAATGGCTGTTCAGTGTTTTCCCTCATGATGCTTGAGATGTATTTCAGCCATAATATGTGAAAGAGTTAACGTTACTTTCAAGCTCAAGGGAAAAATAACCTTTTTTTTGTTTTTTTTTGTCTTTTCTTGCTACAGAAATGTGTATCTGTTTTACAACTCCGATCTTGTTTTCATTATCAGAGTTGAATATTGCGTTAACCAAAACAGATCAATATAAATGTGATACTTTAGTTTAGAGCTGTGCATCTTAACCACTAGCCATTTCACATAGAAGTGCACCTTGTTTTGTCTCCAATCTTTTCTGTTTGGTGGTTTGTTTGTTTGTTTGTTTGTTTGTTTGCGTGAGTGCGTGCGTGGATGCGTGCGTGCATGCATGCGTGTGACTTCATAGTAATTTCATATTTTGCATTGCAACTGAAAGTTTTGACATAACATTTTAGATCTTTCTTTTCTCATGTCATACTCCACAAACTCTCATGTCATTTCTACAAGCTTGTGCAATCTTGAGACGTGCACCTTCATCATTGTGTTGTCAGGGAAGCGCAGGGATGTTGTTGCCCACACAGAAGTTATATTAGTGAGTCACACTCAGCCGTAGCATTGAAGTCATCTGTTTGTGGAGCACAGAATGCCTCCCAGTTTGTAGCCACAAAACATCTCTGCAGAGTTTCTCCAGCTTCCTGAAACCATCTCCCTACAGTTGTTCTGGTCACAGGTTGTTCTGGTCACTCATCCCATCTTTGACTCTTCTTCAACTCTTCAGGGATTTGGGGATTCAGTACTTTTTTTGGCTTATGAAACTTTGACCTATTCTAGATGACATGTTGGATAACTTTCCCGCCTTTATTACGGAAATGCATCCTCTTTGGGTACTAGAATTAGCAGAACGGGGGATCTAACTTAAACTGCAAAGGAATAATCACATGAAGAAGAAAGAGATTAATTTTGCAAAGAACAAAGTTAGAACACAGCACAGTAGAGACTGGAGGGGCATCTCACCAGCTCAGGGAATCAGATTTATTCTTGGAAAATTGGATGGGCCGTGTTATCAGCCTGATACCGCTCTCATTAAGGCGCCATATGTTATAGTTACTGGATAATGCATACTCTGAATTAATTTCATAAAGATCCACTATCACTCTGCAGACATTAGAGGGCAATACAAGCAGTGAGAGAAGTGACGTTAAAGGAACAGAGATTACTGCTATCATCCACCTCATTTTTCATCTGGTAGCTTCACAGACGCTCACCGGAGGGAAGCGAGATAAAAAAGATGCACCACTGCCACATCCAAACTCTCTGTTCCAACAGTGATCCAGGATTATTGTGCATAATACTGTATATAAAATACACAATGAAATATCTTACTTTGATGGTATTTCATTTGAAAGCTGACTATGATAGATATTTTACTTTAAAGACGCAGACGTCAATTTACAGCATATTTATTTAACTTGAAGGCCATATCAGTTATGAAAGGCAACTACAGTGCTCCTCTTGATCTGTGTGTGACTAAAGAGACTTTCTTTTTGTTATTTTTTTTGTATATTGTGTTTTTGCCTGAAAAGGGGATTTGTTTTCCATTGCTATTTAAAATGAACATGCAAAAAACCAGACCAATGAAAGTTGGATGTCAGCACAGCAAACTATCTGTCAGAGAGAATTGTGAAGAAATCTAACACGATATTAAGGTCTTTAGTCAGGATTGTTTGGCCTCATTTTACATTTAATTGTTAAAAGTTCAGGTCCAACCAGGCAGAAGTGAGGCGGCTCGATTTACTGGTTTCTTCATTGGAATCAACATACTTAAGAGCGCTGACGCAAGGGCAGGGTGTTTCCCTTGAAACACAATGGACTGCAGCTAATCTCAACCTCTAGGGAGGTGAATCACTGAAAACCTCAAACAACCACAATATAACACAAATCCCACTCACATGCTGTTTCGAAATACATGTGAGAATTTGGGATGTTTATGAATTGACATCTAGAAACAGCAGACGGGTTCAGGAAATGACCTGCAATAGTGAATTTGCCTCTCTGCCAGCATCTCAATCCTCTGCATCCCTCTCATTAATGATGTTGCCATGTAAAGCGTTCTTAGAGCAGCTGAGCACGACTCTGCCTGCTGTCCAATCTCTGCATTAAAGACCAAGGAAAAGGTCAGCTTAACAACACCGAAATTGTTATTGACAGGTCAGGAGGACAGAGGAGAGGGAGGGGGAGAGGGAGAGGGGAAGGGAAGGTCAGTAATCCAGATAAATACCGTATGGCTGTGAAACTGAAACTGTTGAAATTTGCAGCTTAAGAAGGAAGGCGGGATCACTGGGGGAGAGTGGTAATGCAGATGGTACGGCACAATGAGCCCCTAAGGGTAGACTTTTAATGCAGTACTAATGGAATGGGTGCGTGGTTAATGAAGAAAACACTTGACATCATGAAGTGCTTTTATGTGTACTTTGGAAGGGCTGTCACACTTTTATCTGGCAAGAAGAACAACATATATAACTTCAAAGGATGTAGACAATCAGAGTTTTACTTTCCTGTTGACAATGTCAGAACTGAAGCTCATCTGCCCTGAGGTGCAAAATGCAAAAACAAAAGTATTATAACATTTTGGATGAGAACCAAACAAGAAAAAATATATACATTTCACAAGAAAAACAAATGACAACGTTTTTACAACATTTCAACTGTCTGAGCTTGCATAGTTCTGCCAAGACTGAATTAAAAAAAGAAAACAAACTCCTGAGGCGTGTACAGGGATTCAGGTTCCACATATTCAGGAGTTTCTTCAGGTGATCTGGTTTGAGAAAAACCCTAACAATGAACCATACAGACATACTGGACATCAGATGGCCATTGCCAGTTATTTTTGTCTTGTCTTTAGTATGTCAACATTAGCTTCACAACCATCTTCCCTCCAAACAGTTTGTGATTACTTTAGAATAATTAAGAGAATTACCTTGAGTTATTCTACTTTCATAAACTAGATGATGGTTTCTAAAGTATCCTCTGATTGGCCACATTTTTGGAAACGTTTGGAAACTGACTTAACTTGTGCCAGTTTATGATGCAAAATTATTATACTTTGTATTTATTGTGATCAAATCTATCCAAACATCCTCATTTCAAAATGTTCAAATGCCATCAATCAAAACACCACACCCCTTATATATTTGTTGCTTTATATGACTTTACCTGATGTGGTTAAAAAAAAAGACCCCCTGTACAGTTTCATAGATGTGAAATCTACCAAAGAAACCAGATTGTGAAGATGTTTATACCTGCTGCAAAATTGGGGATTTTTAAAATGCGGTTCAGTGGAGACATATGCCCTTTTGGAATCACCTGGTGGTTGGTTGAGGTACTGCAGCAATACTTTTTCCCATCAAACTGGCAAGGGTGATGTCATCCACTTGGGTAGCTCGTAGAAGTCCCAAAAACAAAGGCTCACTCGTTCACTAGTTTTGACTATTGCTGTTTATGTTTTGCACCTTAGTACTTCACTGGATCAGATGATATCAGAACTTCAAGCTCTGATGGTATCAGATTCTGTCCGTTAGATCAGATTTTGTGAAATTAAACTAACATTTTCTGTTTCCCACAGATCCATCGATGCATCACAGACAGAAGACAGTGGTAACGGACATGTGCTACCCAACAGAGATATCCAGCCTCATGGACTTTGGCACTCCAGACTGCTCACTAGGCAAAGGTATGCCGTTTCTCGAAATTGCAAGGTGTTGCCTAGGTGACAGCAGGAAGTGAGCATGGTGATTTATCCTGGCAGTTAAAACGAGAGTGCGCTGTTGGTTTGACTGGAGGGTGAACAGACGAGCAAGAGCAATCAGACAACAACACTTACCTGGTTTCAAGGGTCTGAGCGGTCACTGCAAACCTTGATTTATCTTACATAAATAACAGAGCGTCATAGTTAGATCATATTTTTAATTTGTAAACTTGATGATCAAGTTTGATGACTGATCAAGTTTAGTGATTCTATCCCTCTTAAGCTTTTCTGTAATGTACAACTCAAGCAGCTAACTTTTGCAACTCCACTTATCTCCTACAATCACAGCCGTGAGAGAAAAATACAGTGTTTTGTGGAAAAGGTTGTGCAGCTTATGGCGGTGCAGTAATCACACTGACCACCATGCATCCATACCACAAAAGGTATTGATCATGAAGTCTATTGATTTTGTGCTTTGTTGCTTTATCTTTAAGAATTGAGTCCATTTCTTTCTCGCAAAAGAAATAAGTAACTGCCATTATGCCATTATTTTTCTATTGTTCTCGTGCTGATAACAACCGGGAGTGCCTGAGCTGCGCTTGTAATTCCAGGCTTTTCATCTAGTCTAGCCCCTTGAAGCCAGCACAGCTTCGGTCATCAGACAAGCCTCTTGTTATTTTAATCAACAATGAGCGGAGACAGTTGTGACCTCAGAAACCCATTCGTGTCTACTCCCGCCGTTTCAGTCTCCCTCCTCTCACAGACGCTTTTCAGCGTTAATGTCAGCAACGCAAATGAATGACACAATGATGCAGGGAGCTAAGCCAAAGAAGAAAGAAATTTAGGAGTGGAAAAATCCAGACTGAGGAGGTTTCAGGATAAAACAGTGATATGAATAAGATTAACTGCAGCTTTGAGGCAGGTTTCAGCAGGACTTTTGTGTGACAGAGTTCAGAGACAGCTATCAATGCATGAAGTATGGGACAGGATACCTGGAGGTTTTATTTTCTGAGTAACGTTTTTCAAATGCCACACTTAATAAAGTAAAAATTTAACAAACCTTGATCAAGCCAATTATAATTTCAAATACAGTAACCCATTCAAATTATTAAAATGCATGCACAAACACTATTTTACATTGCACAAAAACACGGTTGCAGGACATTCTGCCCTGAAGGAAGAGACGAATTTCTGCTGCAAATTGGTGTCTGTTTGGGATCAGCACACCGCCCAATATATCCTCTTGTTGCTAAACCAGATATATTCGTGACCCCCGTAATTGAATGCACTCCTGGCATCGGAACTTCTCCGGTCCATCACAAAACTCAATGAAACATGAATGCAGCCAATTGAACTCTAAAAAAAATGCAATAAACATAAGCCTTGCAATTGCTTAGTTTCTAAATCCTCACGTTTTCTTTCTCCTCCTCCCTCCTCGCCATAAGGAAAGACAGATTCTGAACAAAACCAGAGAAATAACTATTAACAGACATGTTTCTAACAATTTCAACTGTTATGAAATGTGATTCCTGCAGGAGCCAATTAAACTGGAATTGTTTTGAATATAATGGCTCTGATTATTTTATAGTAACAGTGAATACTATAGAAAATACATAAGTGATATTTGCATTCTAATATTGATAAAGTAACGACATTGAAGAGTTATTGTTGCAATGCCATGTCTTAACTCGGATCAGTGAGCAAAAACGAGCCTAGTAGAAACACTTGAGGTGCCAGTGCATGATTGACAAATCCATTGGTTCATGTGACAAGAATCTCGCGCGATCACATTTGATCCTCGGGCGAAGCTGAAAAGCCGAGCATCAACCTTTGACAGGCAGGACAAATGGTACTGCTGCTCTGAACTGCTGTCAGTTTTCCAATACAAGCACTTAAACTCACATTTTTCTTGCACACAAACACGCAAATGCATCACGTCTTCTCTTTAGTTGGGTTTGCTGTGTCACGCAAGTGCTCGTATACCAAGAACTCAGTCAAAGTTCCCATCAAAGCGGGCCCTGCAGACTCGATTAGATTTCTTCAAACATCCTGCCTGAGGCAAAGACACTGAAATTTAAAACTGAACAGTGATAACCTTATTTACTCTGTCCACTCACAGCCTAGTACTCATCTAACATGACACAGACAGTCAATGTCGAGCAACAGAACAATCAAATACCAGGAGAGTTAAAGATAACATGGGAGTGCTCATATTAATAACACATTTCAGTGTGTGGAGGTAAGGCAATTTGATATGGCCTTTATATCACTTCTTTACTGTCATGATTCATTTAAGAAGCTGACATTTGTTAGCACATGCACCATAAACAGTTTACAGGGTTGAATTACATATCTCCTCAAGCCAAAGCACACATTACCAGTAACGTAAGCCCATGGAAGCATTGAGGAGTCTGAAAAGAGAGCAAAGCTTTTAGACAGAGGGTTGTTTTGTTCGGTGTTTGGATGTAATTGTATGTCTTCTATCAGCTCTTGGCCATCAGGTGGGGTTAGAGCTCCATACCTGGTTTGTTACCTGAAGCCTCAGGTGCATTTTGTGTTCCCCATCCCCCTCATGCTTGTTTGGTTGGTTTGTTTGGTTGGGGGGGGCGAAAGTTGTCCAGGCTCTCTCTGGGTGTGTCGCTGAACAGGTTCACGAAAAGTGGGAGAAAAAGAGAAACACATTCAGAGTTTAAAAAAAAAAAAAAAAAGCAGCAGTAAAGGTGTGTGGCTTTCAGAGCTGACTTCATAACCTGCCTGGGTGGAGCCACGCAGAGCAGAGCTGGGAGCGGCTGGCTCTGATAGCGCGGTGTGTGAAATTTGACTGGTGGCTGAGCTGCGGCTCTGAGCATATGTGTGTGGTTTCTTTTCTGCTTTTTCTTTTTTTTTTTTACTTGCTATGAGAGCTCACACCATCGTTGACAGTGGAGTCAAGCCGAGCCCATGCCGAGGAGGACATGAGGTCCGAGAAGGAGGAGGGGAAGGCCGGTGAGTTAATGATGGAAAACAGACAGTTGGGAAAGAAAGGGACTGTGCCATGACAGTGGCCTGAGCTGCTCATGCGTGGGTTCACGTCTCCTGTTCTGAGCGCGTTTACATTATACAACAGGAATCTGAGTCACAAATGGAAGGAAAAATATTTGTGAAACAGTTTTGTGTTTGTCATTATTCATTTGTGATTGATACAGTATATCATCCAGCAGCATTTTCTTCAGGGGCCTTGCTATTCGACTTTACACAAACTTAGACAGCTATAAATAATAGTTAAATGGCAATGTCATGCTTTTATTTGAAAGTCGCACATTTTTGAGAATATGGTTGTTAATTTATTACAATTTACATATTATTTATCATAATTGAATAGTCGTATCATTTTTTTATGTTTATTTCTTTCACTTATGAAACTGCAACTTTCAGTGAAATTACATTTTTATTCTGGTAACATTGCAGCTTTGCTCTCATAGAATAACAAGTTGAGTCACATAATATTATGAGAGATAGATTTTTTAGGAGAATATATGTGTGTATGTGTATGTATGTGCATATATGTATATATATATATATATATATATATATAGAAGGTGGTTTAAAATCAGCTAATTCTCTCTGCCTTTTTTGACCAATATTGGCCAAATTCAGCACGTACTGGTAGCATAGTTTGCAGTTTCAGACACATCCGAAGCATCTGTTCGGATGTTGCAAGCCATTTAACTTATATTAAGCAAAGGAGCATCGTCTGCTGTGTGAGATAATGCGTCCCTTTGATGTGGACCTTTGGCCACTATGTTCTGATTGAGAATTGTTTTACATGTAATTTTCATACACACATATATGAACCTGTTTCATAGCCGAAACTAACCGCTGACCTATGCACTGCTGTATATGGAGGAGCAAAAAGTAGAAATATATTTTTTTGGTTTTCTTTTTCCTTATACATGCATTTGTTGTTTTTACATTTCCTCATCTCCTCTTTTTACTTTATCTTATGCATATCTGCCTCACTATGCAAATGAGAAGGGTTTGCCCTTCTTGGTCCATTCCCTCTACTATTGGTCAATAAAGAGGAAGGAGCAGGATCGGGCCAAAATTAAGACTATTGCGCGACTGGCTGTGGCACACTGGGATAAACATACATAGCCTACTCCTCAGATTCGTTGAAGTGTATGTGTAATGCTGCTCTCATGCCTTTTTTATTTACACAATCAGCCTCACTGAAGACTGAATATTGTGTAATGGGTGAATTTCTAAAATGATCTATTAATGTTATGTGGTGTAGGGGTGGTCAAAGGGACATTATAAAACAAACAAAGCAGCTAGTGTATATTAACTATGAATCTGGACATTATTACTATTAGTTTTAGTCTTGAATTAAATATACAGTAGAATCGGCATGAATATAATTCAATATTGAGGGCATTTCTCAACTACACTTCCAGAAATTGAAAAAAAACACTTGTTAACGCTGGCTTTTCTGCTGTTTGTAAGCGTTAAAAAACCCTAAAGTTAAAGAATGAGTTAAGGATGAGCACAATAGCTGTCAGCTTCTAAATGCCCAGTCCAAACTTAAAGACAGTCGAGGATGTGTCTAATCCAGTGGGTGACCAGCCTAGGTATGCAAGTCGTTCTCTCTCCAACACTACAGGGACATGTAGGCGGTCCAATGAGTTGCAGAGTTTGACACCAAAATTACAGGCCGAGTAACGTAAGCAGTCATCTTCTCCGTCGCCAGCGCCGGCCACTCAGTTATCGGTGCAGGCCTATCGGTAATCAGATCAATAGCCGGCTTCGGATTGACTATAGCTTCCTGCAACAAGCATGTGGACACCGCCGGTTGCACAAAAGTCTTAATTTTGGCCCAATTTGGTCCTCCATAAAATGCAATCAGCATTTTATGTGAATATAGTGGCATTTGTCAAATAATGGACGGTATTACAGGTTGGAAGTAGACATAGTGAAGCTTTCCACCACTGATGGAAAACAATCGCGGCTGTGCCTCTTGTGGTAAGACAGAAACCTCCTGCTACTGCACTTACTGATTATTGTGAATAAAGATGTGTTCAGGTTGTGGTTGTGAAGAAAAATTGGACAATCTAGCCTTTTTAGTTAATCTCTTGGAAATCACTGAGAAACATTTTAACTTCTTTTCTCTCAGACATCACAATGAGGATTTTTCTTTTTTGATCCCACCGTCTTGCATGTCTCCTGCTGCAGCTGATGTACTCTGAACTCTGAGGTCAGCACAAGATAATGGGTTTGAAGTATCGCTCTGGAGCAGACAGATGGCTGAGCCACGGTTGGCTCAGCACCCACAGTTTTGTTGTGAAGTACCTCACCGACCATTACACAGAAGATGTAGCACATATCTTATTTTAGTTCTGTTTTTCGCCAGTCTCTGTGTGACCTGCAGCTGTGCAGGGCAGGTATTTATTGACATATTTTAGATGATTCAAACTTCTCAGTAAGACTCTTGAAATCTCACACACTGACATCAGTAGCACCTCTTGCTGAAACGGGCTCCAGTGTGTGGGATTGTTGTTGCCTCCCCGTACGTGGAGTGGATTATTGTGCCCGGCCTCGGGATGTGAGGATCGTTGAGTATCAAGTCATGTTTTCAGTTCTTTACGCACTAGATTTTTCTATTTCTAAAGGAAACTTGGTGTTTTCTACAATGCTAAACAGGAACAAGAAACTGTGCCGGTCTGTTACAGTCAAAGTGGACCAAACAACACTTATAAAGCATCCGATCAGACAGTGTTGATCTGTGCAGATAGTAAGGGCTCTGGGTTTGCCTTTGACCACTTTTATGAACACTTTTTTTCCTCCTCATGAAAGTGGCGTGATGGTGATTTTCAAAAGGAATCAAATATGTTGAATTTTAGGTTTGACTTGAGGAATAAATATGCATTTGGTCCAGGATCTTTTATTTTCATTCATATTTATTGGAAAAAACAATCAGAATGGTATTTACTCTTTGTTTTATTGTATTAATATTAAAACTGAAACATAGGTGGGATTCTTTCATAGTAAAAATCACAAGATATTTAAGGTATTACAATAAAAAGTCACTAAGAGACAGAAACTAAATAATTTGTATTATTTTCTATTTTCCAATTTATTAGAAAAGATTCAAAGTGTATTTTTTCAAGAAAATTATTTTTTTTTACTATATTGAAATTATACAGTTTCTAAATAATATTATTTTGTATTATTGTGAATCTTTTTAGATGAGTTAGTGTGGTAGTCTCAGAAATTCATGTATCAAATATAACACATTGGGCATTATAGGGTCAAGTCAGAACACATTTTTAAAAAGCGTGTTTTTATTGCATCAAAGGAACAAGACACGTTCATGAGGGAGCTTCAGCAAATTTGAGTTAATTTTGATTTAAGCAACAGTATATCCTTATTTTGCATATAGACATAGGTCTATCTTTGACACTCTTACTATAAAAGATAATTTCCTAAGTTTGTTTCTTTCTTTAACGTAATATGGAATCTTCAAACTTTGCTGACCATAGAAATGTCACTGGGAGGCATGTGGCCGGGTACAATACAGTATGTCAGTTCAACTGTTTGCTGTTTCAGCGTTTAGAGGAATCTGGGGTAGTGGTTGAGTGGAAGTGTCTTAAGGATCTTTGACCCGTCTGGCGGTAAGAAGGACGCTCAAATGGCTCCTCTTGACTGATTGCATGGACTTGTTAGCAACTGTCCTCGCTTACAAAGGTCTGAGGAGCTCCAGTCCCTTTTTGGGTCCTCCTCACCTTCCAGGTTAGTTGTTTACATCAGTATCTTTAGTTAGAAACTACGCGCATACATAGCTACTGATGCTGATATCAAATGACAGTGAACACAGCTATTGACAGCATTGTAAAGCTAAATAGGTTTGTCCATCCTCTCTGGGGCTCTTCCAGTTTCACATCCTTGGCAGTGAGCCTAATCTGCTCATAATAAACGTGTAAATCAATTACAGTTAGCTGCACTTAGCATCTCTGTGGTGACCTCGGTTGTAATGTAAGCCCACAAGCAATTCATTAATGCAGGTTCAGTCCAATAGATTTCATCAACTTACATAAATATTCAGTCTTTAAGGACTAGGATATTATGTATTTTACGTTTCAATCTAGACTGAAGTATGGATTTGACAGCAATGTGCCAGGTATAAATTTGAATCTGAATATGTTCAGAAACAAATGTTTGCACAATGTCTTTCTATTTTGACAGAAAGCATAGAACCTGCAGAAGTTCAAAAGCAATTGGAGCTCATTAAAAATAAAAACTATGACAGAATTGAAGGCTTGCTGGTTTTCCAAAAGCATTAGGGGTGAAAAAAGGAAAAATAAAATGTGCATGACACATGCTGACGCACAAAAAGGCTGTTGAAGGGATTCTTGTGGATGAAGGGAGTAAATTATCTACATGGTGAAGAAAAACGTTTTCTGACAGGAATGCACAGCTGGATAGAAATTAGCATATCTCCTTATGAGCTATAAAGAAGCAATGACTTGACTAATGAAAAGAATTTACCTTCTATCAAAGTTATTGAAGGAGAAACGTGTGGAGGAGGAAGACTTTATGAACCAAAGCATCCCACCTTATGGGTCAAGCGTGGTTCTTTTGTCTTAGTTGGACATGTGCAAATGCTGCCTGAACTGGTACGAGTAATTTGACTCTAAATGGAGGCATCAGGGTGAATTCACTCATTTGCAGGAGGATGTTGAGCACTCGGACTGAGCGAAACAATTCAAAACACTAAGATAATTTTCCTGCACAATTAAATAGAGAAAAGCAACCAAAGGAATATTCCCAATTGATTAAGTTATTTTTTCATGTTTTTTTTTTTTTACATGAGTCTTACCTGGAGTACCAAAATGCACCATAAGCCTTAAAAGTCTTATTGCACATTGTATAGATGGGCTGTTTTGTCTTTGAGTACGCTCAAAGCCATTCTAGCCGTTTGGCAGTGAGGTTCTGGTAATGTAGATGTAGATTTCATGTGCCAGAACAGGCAAATGTTTAAATCTGTGTAGAAAATAGATCTGCTGTTATTCCTTCAATGTCAAATGTTTTTTAACAATACATGTAGTCTATCTTTGAGGATACACAGATATAGTCCTTTGAGTGTCAGAGTGTCAAGTTATCTGGTACAAGGTGTTCTTTTTTTTAAATTCAGTATCTTGCATATGTGATATGTGATGAGTTTCTGCTGCTTTTTGTAGCCTCAGCGTATCAAATCTGACTCTATACAGCCCACACTCTCAATACAGTCCCGTACCATCGGTGCCTCATGCGCCCACAGGGCGAAATCAACAATATATGCTTAAAATAAACCTGCTGATGATTTAAAAAGAACCACTAATCGCTACAAACCACTTCTGCAATCAGGGGCAGACGACCTCTAACCACGACACAGCAGAGATCCATTGATGGAGTGAATGTTTTGGTGAAGATCTCAGCAGAAGTCTAATATATTTCTTCTGCTCGGCTTTTGTCTTCCTTTTTTGTATTTGACACCAAAACTGATTTGATGCGTTTCTCGAATAAATGCTTAAAACACTATTCGTTTTATTCTTTAGTCTTGAGCTTAGAGATGAAAATGTGATTGATCCGATAGCAACTCTGTACAGGTCTTGTCAAATATTGTTCAATAACACGTTTTGTCAGATGTTTTAGTTGTTTTAAGAAGACTTTACTTTTTGCTATAGTTTGTCTTTTGACTTTGTGACAAGAGCTCGAGTCCTCAGTGACGCAAGGCTCGTTTGATGGTTTCAGCAAAGTCACAATGGAGATGCTAAAATACTCATTTTTAGCTGACATGTTTACGTGTTTCTTAGCATCTTCGTATGGTAACATCTGGATCCCTCTTTGTTTCACTTCATGGATCTTTTTGCAAAAAAAAAGTCAATGACTGAAAGAAAAAGTAAAGCCAGTAGATTTTAGATGTCTGCTTGCTGGTTAGAGGTCAGGCTTTACATGTTGCAAGTAAGAATACCTAAATAATTAATCTACTCCTCATTTAATAAGAATTTGATTTAAAAAAATAATAAATGCTTTTAAAAGATTATCAACAGTACCTGCAATTTGATTGGAAGCGTCGTCGATTACTGTAGGTGGAAACTTGTTATAAATGAAGACATTTGAAATTAGCCATATTACAGTACAGGCTGTAAAAATGTCATGCCTGACCTTTAGTGTAGATAGTTCAGTACAACTGGGGTAAAAAAAAAATCAATTCCCTGAGCCTTCCTTCAAATCAACTGTGATAGTTATTTACTTAATTATTAATTTATTCATTTCAAATGTTGTTGAGTTTGACTCATCTTGTGATGATTGAGTTCACTTGTCTGCCTTTTTGGTTCTTATTTATTTTAAGTTTTGACCATGTACTAAATTTCATAATTTCTCATCATCTCTGTTATGTTGTAAGCGTCTCTGATTCTAATTAGCTTTGCTTGAAATTGATTCTAAATATCCACTAAATGATACTTACTGACAGCTAAACAGTTGTTGTTGAATGTTTTACAGTTATAAAATGTATATTAATAAATTAATAATATTCTTTTTTTTTTTTTTAATTTTCATCTGTTGCATATATTTTTTGATATACTATAGATATACTGCATACCTTGATCTCACTTGGTTAATTTTGGACACTTAAATGTCATTTACTGTAAATCTGTTTATTCAATTATGAAAACAGTTCATCTCTGAACAGTTCAGTAGCTGCAATAGTTAACTTGTTAGTCTTTCTTAAAAAGGTGGATCACATTTGAACTTGAGGACTTTCTCTCTCAAGGTACTGCTGTGAAACTGAATCCAACTTTCCCGACACTTCGACATTTGCCATTTCTATTGCCAATGCAAACATATTTATATGTCTTCCTTGGGATCCAACGCATGAGTTTTGCAGTGTGCTGGACTGGACTACATGTAAGAAATGCTCCTAATATTCTGCACCTCATATGTGTCTGGACTCTGGAGTATGATGCAGATGTCAGTTATAGTTCAAAAACATCTCTAACATTGGATTGACTAACATTTATCGCATAAAGTGAAGGTGACAGTGATAGAGATATCCTTGATTTTACAGGTGTTTGTTCATAAACACTGGGGGGATTGAATGTGATATCAAAGGAGCACTTTCAAGGAAATCAGCTGCAGGAAAGGTCAGCGGAGCGCCATCCGCTGAGACTCATGAATCTTTGTACACATCAGCTCCGCATTACTGAGACAGACAGAGTGTCATATGAGGACACATAAGACTTAAATAAGATGGGGCTTATGACAAGCTCATTGTTGATCTCTAACATGTGTGACTTATTTTCAGCATGTCTATGCTGTTTTTTGAGGGTTTTTTCCGGCCTGCGAGGCTACAAAACACTCTGTATACAGTGAGTTTAATCGAGGGATGAAGTACACTGCTGTGTTCTGTCGGGCAATCTCAGCTGATCTTTACACTGTAATTACTGGAGGATGCAGCTCTGCAGACATATGCTCTTCTCTTAATGCGGTACAGAAACAGACGTCTGTGAGGACAGACAGACGACCTCTTCCACATCAAGTAATCCAGGCATAACAAGAGACACACTTAACCACTATGATGTCTGAGTGTCTGCTTCTGGTTCTTTTACATATTTAACTTTATGACGCAAAATGTAATTGCACAGCAATATACAATCAGACATGCATCTTTTGATTCGTTGATCCTCTGAAAATACTCTCTAATTAGTTCAACTAACTTCTCAATTAATTTATTTGGTTGCTGCACAGACATTCCTACGTTTTTCTTTTTTACTTTGCAGATTTATATGAAACATTTGAGTTTTTGTGTGTTTGGGCGCTTGTGGTTTTTAGTAACTAACCGGTTAAAATTACCCAGATCTATGAAAATCGGGAATACGTGACTTTTTGCGTCATTGGGGTAAACTTAAGAAAGAGCTTATTTGGTTGAGTGGTCATCACATACAGTAATTTAGCTCGGAGAACAAGTTAGCTCCCTTTCCGTCTTGGAGCTTGGAGCACTTACCCCAATCACTTTCACTGATCTAACGCGTCTCTGTTTTGCTTTGAGTCTCTGAGCAAAAAGAAAGATGTCATGAAAGCCCAGAAGGCTTTGATGAAGCGTTTTATAAACTTCACTAGCTGTTTAAACCAGCTCTACTCCTAGCAGCCACTTACAGAACAGCTTTTGTTATATTATTGCTTTTCATATCAAATGAGCATGTGTCATATTTCATGTAACGTGGAAAGCCAGCTTTGATTTGCATGTTGGTTATTAAATCATTTGCAGCGTACAATGTTCAGAGAAAAATTCAGCATTAAAAGATGTTGCTTTGATGTCCCATGAGAGTGGAAAATCTCCCAGCTCTTTCAGTAGAAAGCATTACCATTTCCATGCTGTAGCTTGAGTCGCACTGAACACCTCAATCACGTACGTGCAACCCTCTTAACAGAACTACAGATAGCAGAGTGGTGTGTAACTGTGCAGCAAGAGCAGCGGGGCAGAGGATAGTAGTGTGGCAATTCCCTCAAGGTCAACTTATGTCTTGATTATTGTGTACAGACGCTACTTCATTACGATTTCACATTTAAACATGTCGACATCTTAACATTTCAGATGGATCCTCTGAGTGGAAGCCGCTCTGTCATTCAGTGACAAAGGCAGAGTTTTGAGCCTGTTGCAGTGCAGTCATACAGTATGTGTTACGTGCTCCTTCCATTGGAAGCCAAAGCTGCTCGACCAGACTGAGCAGCCCTCCTGTCCTGCCTAGACGTGTTTATTATACAGCATATTTTAAGTATGTGTGTATTGTAAGCAAAAGTGTGTCAAATTCCTTCTTTTATTCAAAGGGCAGAGTTCGGACAGAAAGGCACAAAGATGCCATGTTGGACAATGTTCGAACCTGGCCAATAAAGCTGATTCTGATTCTGATTCTGATGTGACCTCATTATCCAGGCGACTGTAACTGCACCTGAGAGCATCATCACATCTTGATTTTTTTTTTCTTTAACAGAAATAGCTGCATGAAAAACACTGTACTGACTAAAATTACATGGATTTTGAATTGTCAAGAAGACTAAGGTGGAATAGTGACAGCCATGCACATCGTAATCCTTAGCTGCCTTCTATATATGCAGAGATACAGTATGTGATGCCCTGTGAGACTGTTTCCTGACGTTTTCTGGTTTTGCTTTCAAATATTGTCCATAAAACTGGTTCTTTTGGATGTAAAAAAAAAAAATCGCAGTCGTGGTAGCCAGCAACGTTAGAAAGTAATAATCGAACCTTTCAACAGCTAAATTTTATACTATACATCAATGTACTTTTTAGTACATTCGTGGGGAGCTGGAGTTTACATGCCTCACATTCAATTTTTTATTTTTTTATTTTTTTCAATGAACGTAACCTCGAAACTTTGTGGAGGTCATGAATTAGGGAGTCAAGAAGACTCATCTTTGAATGGCGAGTCAATGCTTCAGTCCACAGCGCCGCAAGACAGTAAAACCCACATTGTACCCCTCGTTTTCTAAATAGAATAGTGCTACGAATCATGAATAAAGTAAATTAATAAACACCACAAAAATATAATTCTTTATAAATGTTCGCGTCAATGGATGGAGGAACAAATTGTGGAGTTGTTATTAAAATCAAACAAGGCTGAAAAAGAAAAAGTGTTATATAAGTTACCAAAATCTCTGAAAACAACTGCCTGAATGATCACTTAGTCTGTCTTCAGGAAAATAATTGATTTGCATTTTAATTGTCAAAAAAAATAAAATAAAATAAAAAATATATATATATTTATATATATATATATAAATATATATATATATATATATATATATATATATATATATATATATATATATATATATATACACACTTTAAGAGGGAGTAGCAGTAAGACATTTTAATTTACCGACTCACCTGAGTTCAGTATTCAGCATCTTTGATCATTCATGTATATGAATTGGTGCGCTTTAATCCCTTAAATTATTCACAGAAGACTAATCAGCTCTCTGGCTGTCAATCAACGCATTTCTGATGTTTCAACTTTTCTGTTTTCTCTTTTGTTTAATCATGAGGCTAAAGCCGCTATAAGCTCTCAGTGTGTGTGTGTGTGTGTGTGTGTGTGTGTGTGTGTGTGTGTGTGTGTGTGTGTGTGTGTGTGTGTGTGTGTGTGTGTGTGTGTGTGTGTGTGTGTGTGTGTGTGTGTGTGTGTACTGGTTTTTGACAACTCTAAATAAAAGGGCTGAGCGTTACCTGCACTGACGGACACTGATGGGAAGCTTGAATCAGAACTTCAGTAAGTGAACCCCTGCAGGACAGGCAGAAGTGGCTTGGAAGGGCTTTAATGACTTGACCAGGGTTTATCAGCCTATACAACATGCTGCCATTTCACAACAGGAGTTGAAAACCTGAACAATTTGTTTAGGATTAAGTTTAAGACAGAAAAGTCTCTAAAAAATGTCCAACTCTGTCCTCCTCCGCTCTATGTTCAGACCTTACAACATACTGCCATTTCCTGTTTATACGATGATGTTTGGACCAAATGAACCAGTTTCCACTCGCTTCTTTCAGCCACCCATCAGTCAGTGTGCAGTGAAGCAGCTGTAATGTGTTTTTTTTAATCTTTGCTTTGGTTTCAGTTAGTGTACCTGTTGCTTTTTAAACGTGTGTGTGTGTGTGTGTGTGCGTGTGTGGATCAATGTTTATTTTTGGTCCTGTCAGTTACTACTGTACAAAATCAGATTTGGGAGAATTATGTTATTTACTTCTCTGTAACTTATACACATTCGTTACTACTCTCTAGTTAGATTTCTCACCCATTTAAAAACGTAGAACACATACCCACAGGATACATGCTGATTCATATATAATAAGCTGCAAAAGATGATGAATAAGTGCTTTTGAGGTACAAAAAGGACATGAAATATTGCTCTCTCTGGGAGACAAACCTTTTTGTCACATGCAGCACAGAGCTGGCTGGTGTGTTTCCACTGTCCTGCTCTGACGGAGACCGATGGACTGTTCCTTGCTCCCTTATCAGAGCTGCTGCAGCCCCACAGCATCTGGCTGAGGGCCTGCAGAGACCTTCTCCCTCGTTTCCCCCACCAATAAGCAGCTCCATTTCATTCACACATGCTTTACATTTGAAATACTTGGACATGGGGTTATATGCATATTTAGGAGGACAGTCTACTTTTTACAACTTGTTTTTTCAATGGCAGTGCTTCATGATTGGACACTCTGGCTTTTTGCTTGCATTGTTTGGATTTGACATTTCTAATAATGATTATAAAGACATAATCTTTATTTTAAAATGTAAAAATGTAAAATGTAATTTCAATAATTAATTGTGTCTTACATATACAAATGCAATATTTACGAAGGATTCACCATGAGCTTTAATCTCACACATATTAGCGGCTCTTACATGACATTTGCTTGACTAAACGTCTCCAGTCTCTTAAAAAAATGCAGAATTACACATTTATGATTTTAGGTTTTCCCCCATAGTTGAATGTTTTGGGCTGACCACTTTTTTCATTTGTCTTTGCTGTTATGAAACGCGTGCGTTCTCCTGGAACATACATTCCACCTTTTAGAGGCCAATATAAATCATTTTTTGATGCTGTTGCTGGAATTTGTTTCCTTGGCAGGGGTTTTCGTTTTCTGTGCTCCGACTTTGTGTGAACACTGACCAGGTTTTCCCGATCGCATCAACTTTTGGTCGACTGTGTCCTCCACTTACAGTAGTTTCCTGATGCTGGTTGCTTGCCTGTTTTTCACTGCAGGTTGGGGGTTATTGTAGAGAAGACAGACATTTAGTCATGTTTGCTTCTTTATTAAGTTGCAACATACTGCGTCTGCTCATTTAACCTCTGCAGTTGCTGGTTCCAGTTCTCAATATATCCTGGTCAGCATTTAGTTAAGTTTCTGAAAACATCTGCCATACTAAATAACAAGAGTTATAAATGTACCCTAGGTTTGTTATACATTTTATTATGTACAACTTAAAGATAATCATTCAATTTCTTCTTGCATCATGTTCCTCCTTACCTCCATTTTATTGTCTTTCCCTTCTTTCAGTTCTTGATTTTTTCATTTCCTTCAGTTATAATAAGCATGTTTCTTCTGATTTTCTTGCCCTCCTGCATTCCTCCTCAGCGTGCTCTAAACCCCCACCCTCTTTTCTCCCTCAGTGTTGTTGCATGAGGAGGTGGCCCAGCTTCAGGAGGAGGTCCACCTGTTGAGGCAAATGAAGGACATGTTGAGCAAGGACCTGGAGGAGACCCAGGGAGGCTGCTCTGCCAACGTGCTGTCCGCCACCGAGCTCCGCGTGCAGCTGGGTGACAAGGAGCAGGAGCTGGACCGTGCCAAGGAGGCCTTACAAGGTCAGAAGCCAAAGACGTTTCGTCTAATCTTCCAGATCTGCTCTTGTCCTACAGCTACATACCTCCCAAACACAGCAAATACAGCTGCAGATGAATATTTTACTATTTTAATTGCTTGCAGCAACCAAGAACGTGTTCTGAATAAATGAAATGATGTGAAAATATGCGGGAAATTTTGCAGCACAGCATGTCTAAATTTGAGATTTCCCATTTTAAAGTCAAAACATCTGGATCTCTGAGCCTTATCTGTGCAAAAGGTAACAATGCTACTTAAAATATTTAAACATGACATTCAAATGGGTGTTTTATTCATCACAATTTTCTCTGTACACAACAAAACGGAATAAATCAATACCTGAATAGCCAACTTCACACAAAGTGGTGAAATGTAATATAACAGTTGTATCCTTGTAGACTTTCAAACAAACCTCACTTTTACTAATAGCTCTCTTGTGACCAAGAAGCTTTGAAATATCAATGTATGATTTTCAGATTGACATAAATTATTGAAAAAAGAAAAAAAAACTGGCACGGCAGCTGCTGTTTAGTTTTACGGCTCTCCCCCCACAGGTGACGGCTGCAGGCCCGTCAACTGTTACATAACTAGTGTAAAACTGGTTTGAGCGTAAGATATGAGGATGGTGATCACTCACAAGAGGAATGCACCCCGAGTGACACGGGTGTACAGTTATGAAAAATACAGGTTCTAGTGTTGCCTCGCTGCCTGCTGAGCACGGCCTCTCGGGAGGGAAGAGCTACTGTTTCTTTCAGCAAAGATTATCAGCATGTTGCATCTCTTCGTCATTGAGTTGTTTCATCGCATGAGAGTGAAGTTGGCAGAAACCAGATCTTATCAGTCTATTCAAGGACAAGTCTCCACATGCCAACTGAAAATAAATGACAATATGAATGAATAAGAGCAATTGTACTACTTGTGTTGTATGGTAATTGCGTCATTTATCCGCAGGCCATTTCTTTTCTGAAGCAAAAAAGAAAAAAGAAGGAGAGAAATTACTGGCGGCCTCATTAACAGAAGACGCAGTGCCACCTAGAGGCTCTCTTTTGCAATTACACATTTTTACTTCTAACATGCCGGGATTACACTATCATGTTTTTCGTTTTTTGTTTACTTTTTTTTACTTTGACAGCAAACTTGAATTTTTAAAGATGAAAAATAAATGTGTGGATTTGTTTGGTCTGTGTGTTGCAGCCATGAAAGCAGACCGCAAGCGTCTAAAAGTGGAAAAGGCAGACTTAGTGAGTCAGATGCAGCAGCTGTATGCAACACTGGAAAGCAGAGAGGAGCAGTTGCGAGAATTCATACGCAACTACGACCAGCACAGAAAGGTAACACCAACCTGGCTAATCTGTCCTGAATAGCACATTCCAGACTGACTCTCAATGGTATAAATGTCAGTTGATGAGGTTATCTTGAAGTTGTGTCAGCAGTAAGCATTCTAAGTTTTATGGATATGACACAAAGGATACTGAAAAGTTATTTATGTCACACATTTTGTGCTCCTCTTGATATTCTCTACATACTCTTTTTTTTAATTGTATATATGTTAATAAGAGCTGTTTTTTTCCTATTTACTGTACAGTGAGCGAAAATAACCGAGTCAAATTCCCTGTCTTGTTTGACCTGACTTGGCCAAATAAACATGATTCTGATTCTGATATTCAAAGTGAGTTTGATGGACTGTGTGTTGCTTCCTGCAGGAGAGCGAGGATGCGGTGAAGGTGCTGGCCAAGGAGAAGGACATGCTGGAGAGGGAGAAGTGGGACCTGAGGAGGCAGACCAAAGAATCCACGGAGCAGGCCAACATCCTTCGTTCTCAGCTGGACATGAAGGAGAATAGGATTAAAGAGCTGGAGGCTGAGCTCACCATGGTGAGGGAACATGCACATGGACACAGTCATGGCTTTGCTGCGTTAATTAGTGTCTACTGAACATCCTCATCCGTCGTGTAGGTGCAAGCAAGGTGTGGGTTACGGGTTTAGGCACATACCATGTGTCCTGTTTCTGTGACACTCATCTCTATCTTCACTTTGCGAGTGACAAACAACACACCTTCACATCAAGTAGCAGCACAGGAGTCTCTTCTCTTCTCTTCTCTTCTCTTCTCTTCTCTTCTCTTCTCTTCTCTTCTCTTCTCAGGTTCCTCGTTCACATCATGGATTTTTAAGCCATTTTTATGCCAAGAACTCATGTGAAGGTTGAGTTCATAAAGTCCTGTCAAATCCAAATGCTGTATTTAAATTATATAGTTAATTTAATTTAAATATAATATAATAAATATAATGTTAATATATTTACAATATAATATTAATTTTAATATATTATAGTATAATATATTATATATAATATTAATATGATATAAATAATATATTGTATATATAATATAATTTAAATATAGTTATCAATTTTTGAAGAGGGGCCCACTAAGCTGATGTTGATGTTAATAATTACTTTTCACTAGATCTTAGCTTGCGACATCATTTCGGAGTGTTTTATTTGAAAGCTCAGTTTTAAAATAATTTGTGTCATTTACGATAGAAGATATTAAAAGAAAAAAAATCCACAAACTTTAATAGTTTTAAACTTCTGTCTTTATTTCATTCAGATTCTGTGTAAAATCTTAATATCAAACTAAACTAAAAGAGTTGGTAAAGAGTTGGCCCATAAAGAATGGATAGTAAAAACACACATATGGTACAAGTTTGTGGGTGTGTTTGCTCTCTGTTACCTCATGATGAGTTTGGGATTTGCGTGTGTTTTGCAGGCAAAGCAGTCTCTAGCCACTCTGACAAAGGACGTCCCGAAACGGCACTCGCTGGTCATGCCGACAGAGCCGGTGGTCAATGGCAGCCAGGAGTGGGTGATGCAGGCCGACCTGCCGCTCACGGCTGCCATCCGCCAGAGCCAGCAGACGCTCTACCACGGACACACCACAGACAGACAAGGTAGGCTCTCTCGTCCCCTCCGGCGCGGGGTCTCGGTGTTGCTTGGTGTTGCGTTTACAGACTGGGCATACTAACAGAGGGTTTCCCAGAGGTTTCTCACACTAACTGGTGGGGGGTTTTTAATGCACGTGAACATGTCTGTGTGTGTTTAGCGGTGGTCAGGATCAGCCCCTGCCACTCTCGCCAGCCCTCTGTGATCTCTGACGCCTCTGCGGCTGATGGGGATCGCTCTTCCACACCGAGTGACATCAACTCACCTCGTCACCGGACCCACTCCCTCTGCAATGTAAGAGCTGCCTGGCCCCCTCGACCAAGTAATCACATCTCCACAACCTTCTCCCGGTGCCTCCCTGCCCCCTGTCTTCTTGGGTTTGTGTGTCTCCCTTTGTCCTGCTAGTCTGATGGGTTCAGCTTGCCTGCTCAGCAATGGTGGTGGTTTTTTTTCTGTTTGTTTTTTGCACTAAACTGTATTTTGACTTTGCAGTTGATTATATACTCCAATTGCTTTTTAGCCAACTTTCATGAGGAGATTGATATCTTTCTTATTTTTACTTTAAAACTGTTCCTATTTCCTAAATTTGTAAAAAAAAAAAACAAAAAAAAAAAAATAAATAATAAAAAAAAGGGAGGGGGGGGGGGTGATCAGCAAGTTACGTATACCATTTCTCAACAAAGAAATTACAAACATTATTAGGATTTTAATACATGATACAACATTAAAAGCTTTAGAGACTGCACTACGTTGGATGAGGCTGAGAAACCAATATTAAGCAGTCACGATGTGTAGGCCGTCACTTCGGAAAATCAGTGACAGCAAACACACTTCAGCGCTGCATCCATAACTAAAATCAAACCCCTGGCACAAAAATTAAACAAGGAAATGAGATACAGAAATGACACCAACCTCTTCCAGCCAAAGTTCATTAATGACGGATGAACTCGAAGTGGAAAACATGTCAAGACATTTAAATTTGAAATTCTTTTTATAACTTATAGAGGGCATAGTCTCCTGAAAGTAAAAAAATAAAATAAAATTGAGAGCCCATCTGGTTGTGTGTTAGAATACAGTATAACAACATATGATTGTGGGGTGGGTAGATTGTTGCACATTTGTGAAAGAAGAATTGATGCTAAATGCGGTTTTAGTGACGTGAAGGCTTTCATTTAAGATTTCACAAAAATACAGCTATTGCTGTTTAAAAATGATCATTTTGAACCAGGTAACTCTATTTTCAAGGGTTCAAAAGTAGTTGGAACGAAGGAGGTAGCTGGTCTTGTGTAGTCAATTCCTTCAGTTTTTCAAATGAAGCAGATACAAGGTCTGGAGTTGATATCAGGTGTTATGTTGGTTTCAGTAGCTGTCATAGCTGCAGAACCGGTTAGCACGGTTAACCCTTTTCTCACTTGTTTAATTTGATGGACAAAGTGCAAAAATGCAATAGTAAAGGTCAAAACGACAAAATCTTTCCTAGAATCTCCAAGAAGTGACAGCACCTTTTGCTCATAACACAGCATGAAATCACATTATTACCTCCTGTCATCTCCTGGCAGAGTTGATGCCAGCTGTTCCTTGCCTTTCATGCCAAGAGCATCAATCTTCTCATGTAATTTGTGTCAGTAAAAGAGAAAAAAAATAATGAGATGTGAAACTACAGTAAAGCTTTAGCACTGCTGACTAAATGAAGCTCCCTGCCTCTGTCTGCTCAGTCTATGGAAGACCTGGAGGAGCAGAAACGTAAGAAGAAGAAGGAGAAGATGACTCTGGGATCCCTTTCACGGGTGTTCACTCGGGGAAAGCAACGCAAGTCACTGGACCCCGGCTTATTTGATGGTACAGCCACCCCTGATTATTACATAGAGGAGGATGCCGACTGGTGAAGCTGAGTGTGTGTGCGCGCGCGTGTGTGTGTGTGTGTGTGTGTGTGTGTGTGTGTGTGTGTGTGTGTGTGGACATTTTGAGTGAATGTCCACGTTGCTTTAACTTTGTGTGAAAACGGTTTTGTTTGAGGGGTTGTCTGCAAAGAGAATTGGTTGAATTTTTATGTAAAAGCCCCAAAAGAGACTGCTATCCCCATAAATGTACAGCATATTACCCTAAAATTGTATGTTTGTAAATTAGATATATATTTATAGTTGTACATGTATGCATATGTATATATGTTTACATGCATATAAATATATATATATGGGGTTATTACTATGTGTTGATACGTTAATGCTGTATTATCTTATAAATGTTGAAATGTTTTATGTTTTTTATAACTGGAGACTTGAAGGACTGCTGTTCATATGTACATAGGAACTATTGTGAAAATAAGATTTTTCTGTAAATGTCATCTGGTTTTTTGTTACACTGCTGTTGCTTATTCCGTGATTTGCAGCATTTATTTCCTAGTTTATTCCCAGTCTTTTGGAACCATCTCTCTCTCTCTCCCTACATATATATATATATATATATATATATATATATATATATATATATATATATATATATATATACATATTACAGTCCAAAAGTTTGGACACACTTCTCACACACTTGAAAAAAAAAGTTTTGATCAAAGTGAGTTTTTTTTCTGAGAGGTAAAGCTGTTACAAGATCGTCATCATGCCCACATAAATGTTTACTCCTAGTATCTGCCAAAAATTTCCCTTGCAGTGTTAAACGCTGGTATCATGACAAACAAAGGGGTTTTAGAGTCTGACATGCATAGAAAATACGACTGGAGAGAGCCAATGTATACACAACAAGATCCCATAAACTGTAGTAATAATGCACATCCAAGCCCACCTCTCGTCTGCGGTCTAAACTATGTGCCAGTGCCAAAGTTTAATACCCATCTTTGAGAAATCTATGACTCATTCTGACTGTTAGTCGCTACAAACCTTGTAACATTGTTTATGTCTGACTCATTTCTTATTGAATGCTATCTAACGTGCAAATTTGAGATGGAGCGAAGTGCATTAAACACATGCATGACCCCTCTGTGTTGCTCTGGTTAGACATCCATTCATCTGTTATCAAATTAACAATCTCCACAAACCTCTTGCTCCTGCGTTACCCCTCCCTTTAAACCAGTTTATCTCTTGCATTATGAATGCATGATACCCCCCCTTCCCTCTTTTATTTTGTTTGTTTTAATTTTGATTTGTGTAGAATCCCTCATTTCCTGCAAATATGGATCTAATAAATCTGTTAAATCCTTTGTAATTTAGGAAATGCTACAAAAAAAGAAAAAGATTATATCTACTGAGGTATTTTATTTAAAAATGAGACTAATAAAGAGGAAATTTCAAATATTTATCTGCTGCAGCTGTTGTGGCCAGATATTGAGGAGGTTTGAGAATTTTTCCAAATGAATTATAATTGAAATGAAGTCTTATTTTAAAAATAAAACTACAAAACTGATTACAAAGTGGTAGTTTTCTGTTCCATGAGTAACCTTGTTCTTGTCTCCCAGTCTAACGTGTCTCTCCCTTCTGCCATTTCTAATGGCAACTCTCTCCTACCAGTGAGTAACTACTCATCTGTGATTACCAGCTGTCTGTATGTATGTTCACACTCTGGGGATTATTCATATCACTCATGTCCATTGGAAGATACGACTTTGTTCGGAGCAATGGTGGACTTTGCATGCAGCATGTGGAGACGAATCGGACAGACACCCAGGTCCTCCTGGAAGTGTCGGTTCAGTATGAATCAGTTCTTCCTGTCTTTGAGATAGGCAGTTAATGGGCATGAGGATTTATGAGTGATCCCTGTGTCTCTAATACATTATCCTGATGGTCTAAAGTCCCTTCATACTCATCAGATTAGTTCAACTGCTTTACCTAACATTGGAAGTGTCTTGTGAGAACTGACTGACACTTCTTCACCCTTATCAAGGTTTCAAACATGTCATATATAGCTGAGTTGTAGATGCATTCAGTCATGCAGGGTTTTTTTTTATCTATCTCTCATAAATCAACCATGTCAGCGGGCTCAGGTTTTCTTCAAAAACACAAAAGGAGCATTTGAAACGAGACATTGTGGCACCATCTGGTGGCTTTACAGTGGCTTTACAGTGGCTTCCAATCTCACTGTACCCAGGTACTTTGACAATAAAGTATTCTATTCTAATTTATAAATATCTCAGACATTCAAAACAATTTAAGATACTTTTAACATCAGTTGATTCATTTTTCAATGCAACACAGATACATTTCTATTCAACCTAAAATAACAGAGAGAAAGCAAAAGCGCAGCATCCAAATTAAAGCCTTGCATAGTTACATCCTTGGGAAAAGATGTACTTTTTATACGTCCATCTCTACTTTGCCTTAAAGATTGTATCCAGATGAGTCACTTTTGTTGATTTCCATATCTTTCTGACCCTGAACCTCTCCTGAATGCCACACCATGACTTCTCCTGACCAATCCAGACTCTGACAGCCCACAGCACAGCCTGTCTGACGGAGAGGAGCACCTGGACCGCCTCCAGCAGGCGGAGCTCACAAGAAACACATGCATGTCGCTGTGGAGGGCAGGAGCGGTCCAAGCCTGGCTGGAGGTTGTCATGGGAATGCCCATGTACGTCAGAGCCTGTTCAGAAAATGTCAAAAGTGGCAAGGTATTCTGTCTGTTTACTTGCATTATGCAGGAAATGAGCATACAATGTTAGTAGATGTTGGGTTTATGTTTCACAGAGAGCTGGTGTTCTGCTCTCCAGGTGCTGCTGGGCCTGACAGATGATGATCTAGAGCTCGGTCTGGGCATCAGTAATCCAATTCATCGCAGGAAAGTAAAACTGGCCATTGAGGATTACAGGAGAGCTGAAGGGCAGCAGGGGTAAGTGGAACCCCTAAAAGATGAAGGAAATACTTTACTTTTCAGTCCAGAACACTTGACAGGCTTTAGTTGCAAATGGAATATAAAACACATATTTAATATTACTGTATCAACATGAATAATCCAGGATGTTGGAACATGGAGCTATGCAATTATTTCTGGCTGTGTTGCTGATCATTGCACGATCGTCTTCTAGACTATCAAAAGCATCTGAGCTGGACCATCACTGGGTTGCAACATCATGGCTGAGCGACGTGGGGCTGCCTCAATACTCCCAAGTCTTCCAGACTCACTTAGTGGATGGACGAGTGCTGAACTCTCTCAGCCGCAGAGACCTGGAGAGGTTCTTCAACATTGGCAACCAGTTCCACCAGAACAGCCTTCTTCTGGCAATCCAGATCCTGCAGATGCTGAGCTTTGACAAAGAGGTCAGACCCCTGATTATATCACACCAGATGACCGCGTAGGCTATCTCAAGTAAAACAGATAAATAACATTTTTCTAGTAAAACTTAAATTTTGTACATTTGACCACAGTCCTACAAGTTGATAAACACATATAACTTAACAAATCATGCAAATACATCATAATTGTCAGCAGGGAGACGACCAGGAGCAGGAGCTGTATACAGCTATATACAGAGATATTTGATGTTCCATAATAGTATAATCTAGTTATAGCCCATTTTCACCACTTCCCAAAACCAGTTGACCAGTAAGGATCTTAGGGCTGTGCGATTAATCGATTTTAAATCTAAATCGGATTTATTAATCAAGACGATGTTAAAAAAAGGAAAATCGGAAAATCGATTTTCCTCTCTCTTTTTCATATAGCTGGAAAAGAAGAAGAGAGCTGTCGGCATTACAGACAGAGCTCTGCTAGTCATCTTTGTTTGGTCAAGAAAATTGTAAATGTTGTCACTTTACTAAACTCAAGGAGGATTTACAGTATCTTTCAATTGCACTTCATTCCCAATAGGGAAATGTGTTTGCTATTTTTCTTTAAAAATAAAGATAAAATATTTGAAACAATTTATTCCATTGTCTTTTGTAGTTTTACCAAAAAAATCGAAATCGGAATTGAAAATCGGGTTTTCAGAGAAAAAAATCGGGATTTTATTTTTGGCCAAAATCGCCCAGCCCTAAAGGATCTGTTCAGAATATTTTATTGTTATAGTCTACTCAACTAAAAGACTTCTTATAGATTCATCCTGAAGTCGTGTGGGAAAACATATTTCATCCATGTTGAACATAAAAGGTAAAAGAGGAAAAAATAATCTGCAAAAGAATCTATAAAGACTGTGGTCGCTTACATCTTACGACATGTAACATCTACATGTGACATTGCTGTTCAACATCTTTTTATGTCTATCATGACATGACCTCCGAAATCTAATTTCATGAGGATGTGCTCCTTCAACGCTGTTCACATGGGCACAAACAAGAGTGTTCACCGGCTTTGGTCTGCCACCTCATATGCTACAGCACGGGTGTCGAACTCCAGTCCATGGTGTCTTAGACGTTTCCTTCCATCAGCACACCTGATTCAAATGAATGGATCGTCATCAGCTTGTCATCAAGGTCTGCACCAATCTGTTAAAGACACAGTTCTTTGTATCAGGGTGTGCTTAAGCAGGGAAACATCTACAACATGCAGGACACTGGACTGAAGATTGACACCCCTGCGCTAGAGAGTCTACTTTGTAACCCATTCTACACAACTTTATACTTCCCTCTCACATGCAATTCCTAATTGTTCCACCTTTTTCTCAGTTGTGAATGACACTGAGTCAGAATTGAAATATATGGTCAGATTTGCATGTTAAAAGTTACATGTTGCCTTGATGCTGCCCTTCACATCACATCAGAGTGTATGTTGTTGTTAGCCTTCTGTATATGTGGCCCCGTGATGGACTGGAGACTTGTCCAGAGCTGTGACGGGCTCCAGCAGACACCTGCAGGGAGACAGATGCACTTTACAGTGGCCAAGCAAAACTGACATTCATTGGAAGAAAATGTAATAGACAGACTTGAAGTGAACTGAACATCTGTGGAAATGTACCAATGTCCCAAAACAAAAGCTGTTGTTTTCAGAGAAATTAGCTAAAATTGCTCCATTCTTATAGTTGCTAAAATGATCAAAATACAGAGGTAATTGAATGTTTTTTTGCAGTTATTCCTTCACAATGATATTATCCAAAATACTGAAAGGTTTGCATACTTTTGTAGCCTCCTGACAGGTAATAGTGGATGGGTTTCCTCAAGCTATACAACCAAACTAATCAAAATTTGAACTATTTTATGTTTTTAACCATCAATATTATATTCTTATTAACTGATAGCTCTAAAAAACTTCCCAAACTTTCAAGTGCTGCTGCAGCCTGCTGTACGTAGAAATTCAGGGTGTTGCAGTCTCTCAGCAACCCTTCTTCTCCCCCTTGAGCTCTCTCTCTCGCTCTCCATCTGTGTTTTCATAAGCCCCTGCCACAGTAGTGTTTCTGCCCTTGTTCATGTTTTATTTTCCAAAAGGCCCTGCAGACGAGGCGGACAAAATGTGAGCACCAAAACCGGGACCCCGTTGTTTGGACTTGTCACAGAGTGATGAAGTGGATCAGAGACATAGACCTCAAGGTGGGTGAGGTGGTCAGTCATGGCAATCCCCTCTGCGCCGGTGTTTTGGAGCCAAATACCGCAAAGTATCAGTCTTTAGGATTTTATGAAAAGTAATGATAGCCTTGTTACTTCGAAAACTCTCCCTGCTGAAAGAATGCAGAAGAAAAACAGAAGTATGTGCACACCAAGACAAAAAAGGCCACACAGCATGAATGTTTTTATTAGTATATATACAGTATTAGGGTGCTTATTTCTGGCCATGTAGCAACAGGAAACTGCCTTGACCCACAAAAGCAAGCACTATTGAAAGCCTCGTCTTTGGTTTATTATTACTACAAAGTTTGGCCTGGACGAGAGAGATTTACTCAGGAGCATACTGAGCTCATTGTATGACTTTTCCTTTCCAACCCTCCCTACCCTTTAGGAGTTTGCAGACAATCTTCAGGGTAAAGGCATTCATGGCGCAGTGATTGCTCTGGATCAGTCGTTTGACGCAGACGCCATGGCCAAAGCCCTGGGAATCCCCAGCAACAAACACATGCTGTACAGACACCTTTATCAAGAGATGAAGCTGCTCACTGTTCCTCTCCGGTAGTTCAGACATCCTTTTACCATTTTGGACAAATAAAACCACTATTTTGATTCACTGGCATCAAGTGCAACATCTGGAACCTGAATAATAAATTGTAAAATCTTGTGTTTACAGTAATGCAGACCAGACCACTGAGGTTATCAGTTCTGTTTCACCTCTGGCTGTTAACCGCTTCGCTGATGAGAGAATGTCGATCAGAAGATCAGGAAAGGTATCGTGTCATTTCTCAATCCAGTCAGTGGAAGACAACACGTAGATTATACGAATTTGCAGTATATATGACATAAAACACATACTATTTAGGACCAAGTCCTAAAAATGAAGCCCTGATCACTGTCAAGAAGTTTGTTCAGGATTATGTGACGAAACAGCTTTAATTCACAGAGGAGCTTTGGCTTGATGATCTCCAGCACACTGAAGAACATCCTGCCAAATATCTTAAACACCTGCAAGCAAGAGCGCCCTGGAGAACTGTGCTGTTGCTTGTGTTCGCTCACAAAATGAGAGAACACAAAAATGTTTTTCCTCTGTATACTGTTAATTTTAAAACTAAGTAATAAAAAGAACTACTGTTTTAATGAGAAATTCAACATTATCCTAATAAGTAACATTAAACAAGATAGTACACTGACCTACTTTCTTGCTGTACGACAAGGGTGCCGCTCTGTTATTATTTTGTAAGTCTTTCCAAAAACCTTTTTTTACCAAACAAAGAAACTGCTGCTGGCAATTTGATGATTTCCACTCTTGCTGTTATTAAGCTGTCCATGTTCGCGCTGCAGCAACATTTAGAAATATAATATAGATGCAAAGATATGACAGACCACAGCCTTATAATTATGAGCCTGACAGGCGCCAGACAGGCCAGGATAATGGAATGCCGGCTCCATTAGTTAAGGAAAATGTTGGATTCTGTGTCCCGAGAGGCTGGTGTGTGTCCAACCTGCACCAGCACAACACAGATTACATTTTTAAAAAAGGCCCATCAATGGTGTACGCATGAATGAGGACATCCTCATCCGTCAGAGTCACATCTCAGGAAAACCTCTGTCAGGTGTCGGAAGCAAAACGACCGTGTGTTGGGACAATATGGTGTCACATTTACGTCAGATGTAGAGAATGCAATGAAAACGTTCACTGAAATATTTTCAATCCGCTCTGCTGTTCCTTGAAACTCTGCCCGTACACACAAAGAGTCCCTACTGGCTTGTAAATATGTTCTGCTCCATTTCAAAGCTGAATCTGCCCTTTCAGCCACTGAATCAGCATTCAGATGTCCTTAACCCGAGTTGGAGGTTTTTCTCCTTGAGCTCAAAGTGAAACCTCTCTGACAGATGTTTTTTTACCTGATACCGGACAGATGTTTTCCAAACACATGATAACTTTTCAACTGATCACTGACAACTGAGGATGTCCTAATATGTACACGGTACTGATCGGCTTCGTCCCATCCGTAGAAAGCTCACCATCACCTATAGTATACTCAGTACTCGAGTTGTAAAAAAAAAAACAGGGGGGATGGTGGATTTTATCATATGGGGACAGATAATTTGTGCTGATTACAAATAATATAATATATTACAAATAATAGCACTGACCAAAACACCTGCAGAAATACTGCAGGAATGACATAGCAGCAGTTATATGCAGCCTTCTGTAAGCTTTAAATATCCACTGGGCTTACATCAAATACATCAAAACACAACAATAAAAAACACTTTTCTGAACTTATCAATATGACTCTGTCCTTCACAGGATAAGTAACATGGATCACTGCAAAAACTCAAAATCTTAACAAGAATATTTGTCTTATTTCTAGTTAAAATGTCTCATTTTAGTAAAAAAAAATCTCATTACACTTTAAACAAGACTCATCACTGGAAAAAACAACAATTTTCACCTGTTTCAAGTAGATTTTCACTTGAAATAAGTAGAAAAATCTGCCAGTGGAACAAGATTTTTTTGCTTGTAATGAGAAGATAAATCTAGTCTCACTGGCAGATTTTTCTACTTATTTCAAGTGAAAATTTACTTGAAACAGGTAAAAATAGTCAAATAAGTTATTTTTCTGGTGTAATTTTTCTGGTGATGACTCTAAATGTTTAAATAGCAGTAAAACCACATTCATTGATGAAATGACATAAGGGATGGAAAGGGGGGATGGCAGTTTTACAGAGGGATGATTTTGACTGTTTTTATTTCAGGGGGGATGCCATCCCCCCTCATCCCCCCTCTCCTTATGTCATGTAAAATGATACATTAAATATTTTTATATGAGAAAAATTCAGATTAGCTTTTATATTTTCTGCTTGTGTAATCCATTCAAATGATCATAACATTTCCATGCTCATATTTTATGAAGAACAGTCCGAAAGTTGAACTTCCACACTCCGTTTTTCGCTTTTTCGCTTTTCCCAGAGTCCGCTGAGGTTGCGTGCCCACAGCCACTCGGTGGAGCGCTGCCAGGGCTTCCACGGCAGCTGCGGCTCCCTGCCAAGAGAGGCCCGAGTACAGGCTGTTCCCCGCGCCAAGGGCAGCCCAATGCACACCTTCAAGAGCGTGGAAATCACTAACGTATGAACAAAACATCAAGATCTTCACAACTGTTTACACCGTTCCCGTTTTGTACCAGTTAACTGTTGAGAGAGACCAACACAGCGCCGGCCTTGAAGAGGAATCTGTTTTACAAGAGTCCACCTCATAATTTGATAATTCATATATATTTCTATTTTGACCAACATAGAAATATCACACCTTTAAAGACTTAAAGGAGTTGCTGTACATATAGTGAGGAAAATAGCTAGGGCAATTTTATTTTTGATTTTTAAACTAAATATTCCAAATAACTTTGCTATTTTATGACAAAGTCATACTGACATCATAGATGAGGAAGTCTAAGTATAGTATTCAAAACTATGAAGTGCTTTTTTAATGCCTTATAGAAAAAAAGAAGGCCCCGTCCTTTATGACTATTTATTTGCTCTAACAATTTCAGACATGTCGCGTCAAGCCTGAGTTGCTTCACATGGCAGTTAACGTCAAATTATTATTGATGTAAGGAGAGAGGGGACTAAAACATGCTTCTACAGTTGAGATACCAGTTTGTTATGACTCTGAGTTGGCCTGGCCTCGCGCTTTTAACATTTATAAGTGAATTCCCCAAACTAGTTATTTATTCAAAACAGGGACGTTTGTCTGCAGGGTTTTCTTCCAGTACATTTGTAGAAAATCAGGTAAGGCAGAATACAGACTGGATGAGTCTCTCTGGTGAGCAAGCTGTGGCAGGTAAATGAGCCCACCTCAAGCCATTTTATGTTGACTTGGTTTACATTTGCTTTTAATTCTTTATACTTATATTCTTTCTTTGTCACAGTTTGGTAAATGCAACAAAAATACTTGATTATATTAATGAAAAAAATTGTGGTTTTGGCTCAAACGGACTATTTCCTATATAAAACACTTGTTGTAAAGTGTTTCTCATAGAAAGTCCTGGAGAAAATGTCTCCCGTCTGTAAATACATCCAGGCTTGATGAATGCTTCCGCAATACAAACAATCTGGATGGGAAAGTCCAGATTTAGACCAATGAGACCAGTTTACATTGGCCTGACGTAGTTAATTCAAATATGAAGATCAGGATCCCAATAGGTACAGGTTTTAAGAAACATTTTAATGTGGTGCACACAAGACATCTTTACTTGTAAACGTGGTATGAGCTAACTTCTCTTCAATCTTAAATACATATGCAGAACTTAATACTTACTATTTTCTGTGTGTGTAATAACATTGAAATAATCTGATGTAGTGGGTCTTTGTATCAAGCAAAAACAAGCTTTATTTTTCACTGTGACATTTATTTCCATTTAAAAAAAAAAATTGAAGCCAAGATGAAAAGAATATATGTATTAAAAAAATAATAACAGCTCCGTTAAGGAGAAAACATCATTTAAATTGGACCGAGGTCTGGACTTTGACGAGGCGATTTCAAAATCTTGGTGCATTTGTTTTTTAGCTATTCAGATGTAGATTTACACCAGATCACCATCCTTTTGCATGACCCAAATTTACTCATAAATGTACCTATTTTTCTTTCTTTCTGATCCTAGGGTAAGATTTAATGAGATTTCCACACCTGGGAAGACCGGCATCTATCTGGAACACTTCCCACTTGTGAAAAGTCTTTCTCGCTATAGAAAGCTGTAGAAATTGTTGGGAAATGGTTTTAGAACCTTTCCAGATTGATGTGCTCTAAGATCCTTGTTGATATCTTTACCTCCTGGTAATGTATCAGCACACACTTACATACACTAGAGCAGCAGACTGCTAAAGAAATCTGCTGTCAAAGTAGTCTGCACACCTGCTGATTATCAGGTCGTCAACGGCTGATGATTAGCACCACCTGGCTGCAGGTACGGGCGTGAAACCTGTGATGAGAGGGCTAACTTTGTATATATCTATAGGGTTTTATATGATAATGGTAGATGTACGGTATGAGATGGATAGATAAATATATATATATATATATATATATATATATATATATATATATATATATATATATATATTGGGGGGTGGGGGCTTTATTTTTGTTAAATTAAATAATACCAGGGTGGATAAAGTTATATGTTGTTCATCTGAGGTTGTATTTGGCTATTGCTAAGGCCCACCACTATCAGATGATTTTTATTGTGTTTTTAAGACACACAACCACACACAGAAAGGATGAAAGTGAGGGTACTAACTATTTGACAGGACTGTACTGTTAACCAATTAAAGGTAATTACTGTGTTTTTTTTGTTTAATTGATTTGTTTTGTTTTTACAACGATGTAAATTATGATAACTTTTTACTCAAAGAATTTAAAATGTCAGAATATATAGATTAAATATACAGTTGAATGTTGGATTGTGAAATTTATAATGTATGAAACTGAATGTTCTCCACATGGTTTTAAAAGAGGTGAACATGGTTTAATGTTCTTTCATTAAAAAAAGAGACAGCGGAGCAAATGTCATGGTATGTTTTGTAAAGTTTTATCATGTTTTTAAGCACAAAATTATTTAACGTTTGTTGTTCTTGAGCATGAAAACATACAAAATGTCAGCACTTAACTGTGTGGGATGTGTGGGATCCATAGTCCTCACATGGTCCAAAACAGGTTTGTCAGCCCGTTTGTGTCTCCTGAGTCACTGAAGCGAGGCTGCTCAAGCGGGAGGATCCAGCCTGTTCAAACCTGTACAGAGAAGGGACTACTTTTAACACCCAGACTAACAAATGACATTTACAACTCCTCACTGAGCTGTCAGCACTTTTCATATATGTCAACATTAAAGGTTGGACTACTGTCAACTGTCAAAAAAGTGTAAGACTTTCATTGTTGTTTTTCTGGGCAAATACATTAAAAGTTGTGTTAATCTGAAAATAAAAGTCTTTACCCAGACTAGGGAAGAATATGAAGACAGGAACATTTGAATATCAGATCTGCAACATTTTTGTGATGCTTGTTGTGACACATCTAAAAACACATTTATGCCTTCTCAAAATCTTAACTGAAATACTTTTTTCCTTTGAAATTTCATTTGACTAAAAGGGCTTCCTGAGGTTTTTCAGGAACACTTATTTTCCATGATCATAAATGAGACTTAATGAGTGAGTCTCTTATAGACATTAAACAAATCGTAATATTTGTCTCTTTCATGTCAACTTCATTTATTAATCCAGAGGTTGTTATTTAGTGCACTTATAAATGTTTAAAAGGGAGCCAAAAGTAAGCTCTGTATTGCAGCCTCACCCTCTCTTCAAAAATTATGGAAAGCTCTATAAATGCAACAATAACTCATTCTGTAGTTTAATTTATTTAAATGTTTTCATCAGATGCAAGTAAAAAGTGAAAAAAAATGTATCCAACAACCAACTGGTTGGTTAATGTGATTTGAGGGAATATCTCACTATTTTTACACAGCATGACCTCGCCCTAAAAGTCACCCATCCCTAATGTGGGCAAAACCCACTCAAAGTAACCTTGGACGTCTGTCCTGGTCGTCTCTTGCAACAACTGTGTATCAGTTTTCAGCGCTATATCATAAATTAACAATAATGTAGATCACATCACTGCAGTGGACATCATAGTAGAAGTGACTAAATTTGTTTATGCAAAGCTGTCAGCCCAAATCACTGCACAAATGCTTTAATTGTTAAACTGCAAATGTTAACTTTCAGGAATTGTCACAGACCAAACAGAGGCAATTTTAGCATCAGTACGTAATGTCGTACAACATGCCAAGATTGCAGTGTCTTCTGAGTGGCCGTAGTGGCATTGGTAAGAGCAGAGTGTTCATCAATGTTTACACTCAGCTCGAATCCCCCTTTTTGTTTTTTTACAGTTACTAGCTCCCGAGGAGATACAGTGGTGGAGGAAAAGTGCCTTGCCATTCCCCTTCAGGTCATTAATACAAGCAAAACAGGGTGGAGTATCAGCAAAAGTGGCCCACCTTAAGAGTGCCATAGATAAATGATAAGAAAATAAGAACGCGACTACGTTACCGAACAAACAGTATAACACTCAGACAGGATAAAAGCGACTTAACCTCCAAGACCCTCTGAGAAAAAGAAAAGAAAAATGGCAAAAAGTTCCTTTGTGCTAATTTTTACTAATCTAGAATTTGATGCAGTGACACACTAAAAAAAGTTGCCAGAAAGGTGTTTTATGTTGCATCATACTTTTTTTAGATAGCACAAAATAATATTTTCGTGTTATAATGTAATTTAAAGAAATATTTCTTTGGTTTTGGGAGGTGTCATATAGCTCTCTTTTCATCATCACTCATCTGTAGTATCCTCAAAAACCAGCTCAAGCAACTTTGGACTCCCATATAGGTTGTCTCTTCAGTGAACTGCATACCACCTTATAGAACTGACAGAGCCAGGTCTCAGAGGTACAGTGGACATCATGCCAGAGGCGACTGACAGATTCAAGAGAATATTGATAGAAAACGAAATAAGAGACTGACTGAGCAAGATACTGAACATAAATAAAACCCTGGACAAATACGTAAATGCAACCTTACGTCCATGTCTATAGGGGGACCCTCCGAGCTAAATATTACAAAAGTTCTTCTACTGTCTATTTAATTACACTTCTCACTGATGAAAATTATCTTTGAAGTTCAAGTGTTTCACATTGAAATCATTTTATGTCAGAAACTCAATCAAATACACATTTAATTATAATAAATGGTTGCATTAAAGGAGCTGTATGTAAGAGCAATAATAAAACGAATCATAAAATGACCCTGATATGTCAACAGACATTTAAAAATCATGTTCATTTCAAATACTTATGTCACTGACAACAGCACTCAAGCCAGGATATTCCAGTTTAAAAAGAGGAGTTGCAGCCCTCAACTGATGTTTATGTTGTCATTTTTTTTTTTGGCCTGAAGCTCCACCCTCCACCTATCTCCCAATCACCAAGTCAGTATTGTTTCGGCATCCGGGTTGCCAGCTCGGCTCTAATTATCGCAGCCATGGCAGCCTACGTTCCTGCTGCATTCTGCAGCCTACCTGGCAACCTCTGGTCGGGGGGAGGAGGGGGAGGGTACACGCCGATCAGCAATATTTTGAAAGTGACTGCAGTACCAGTTTTGGCCATTTCTTACAGACGGCTCCTTTAATGTGATTATTTCTGCTTTAACTTTTGACATTTTAACATGGGGGTCAGTAGAGATTGGCTCGCTATTGCAGCCAGCCTCTACCGGCCACTTGAGGAACTGCAACAAATCTTTATTCCACAAGAACCTCAACTCGGAAGATAGATGGTTGGCACTTGGGCTGGGTCCGAAATTGCATACTTCCAACCTATTGAGTATGCAAAAACAGTATGTGAGATTTTTTAGTGCGTCCGAAACATTAGTACGTACTCAATAGTATGCGCTATCCATACTCATTGGATTGATGGACACTAGCCATGGATGTATTATAGAACTGGATGGTACATTGAAAATGGCCGCCCATTCATTTCAATGCATTCTGCTCAGCCAGCGCATAAGCCGAAAAAATCTCTGACTTCCGGGTTTACTTCCGCATACAGCGGCCCATAGAGCATGCGCAGTTGAGTCACCTCCCATGATGCTCTGGGGCCTCCCATCATGCCCCGGGGCAATGACGCAAGTATATGTATTAATATAATATATTAATTCATGTATATTATTACATGTAAAGTATTACATATATTATTAATGTATTAATATAATATAATTATATAATATATATTAATATAATACATCCGTGGAGTGCACGGACACGGCTGTGACGTCAGCCGTGACGTCACGCCCAGAAAGAGACTTTTCTTTGACTTTTCTGGCCGTTATAAAACATTTTTGACGGATATAAAGTCCATGACTTAAAAATATAGAATACAAAGATTAGTAATTGCCGGTGATTACACCTGGAGGTGTCCTGTGAATAGTTTTAGTGGCTACTCTTTTACTATTGCGGTCTATGGGAAAAAAGCTTTCTGGGCCCCATGGGATTTTTTGTTGCAGTACCGCGGCTGGCCACTGGAAAAAATCGGCGTGCCTGCTGAACGCGAGATTCGGGGGCTGACACTAGCTGAGCAGAAACTTCCCACAATGCAATGCAGCGGTGTTTGGTTGCTAAGTGATACGTATATGTCATAAGTATAATATTAAGTATAATAATATTATTATGTAATATTAATATTATAATATTCGTATATAATAATATTATATAACGTCATCTTGTTTCGGCCAGGATAAAAAGGAAATAGGGGAGCGGAGCACTGCTACGCTGCTGTAACACGTCACTTCCTCCCAACGGCAGGAAGTGACGTGTGCGCTCTGAATAGTACGTCCGAATGAATGCATACTACTGATATTTACTCAAAAGTGTGCCGAACTTAAGTATACTTTTTAGTATATACTGTTTAGTATGGCATTTCGGACGCACCGCATGTTTTTACAGAGGCCCTGAATGGACAAACTGAACACTGGCTCTGATGCACATTAGCAGCAAAAGCAGATAGGATTTATGTTTCACTAAATACTGTATTACATAATTCTCCTTTGCTTTTGGCCCCCAAAGAATGACAAGATTTCCTTTTCTAAAGAATTGTTCAAATTAAATTCACAGTAAATGATGACATCTTACTATAAGGTTAACCATAATATTTCCCATAACACAATTAATTATTTACTAATATAAACCACTATGCAGGCTTGTCCTTGGGGGCGTTTACATATGCGGCGCTAGGACCAAGAGGACGAAACCAGCAGAGAGGAGTTTTCACTCTGGAATCTGTTCAAAGTTATTCTCACCTTCATTATTATCTAATGAGGGATTCCACTGAGGGAAATAATCCCGTTTTTGAAATTAAATAAATAAAATTAAAAAGGAAAAAAAAACTGTGGAGAGGGGGACTGAGTTGTTGCGTGTTACGCCTTCTTCCTCTTTCCCCTGTGATCTTCCTGAAAGCACCTGCGTGGTTCAGGTAACTCATCGATGAATAGGGAAGTCCTTGGACACTGAGCAGCGGAAAGGTAAGGCCTTTTTCGGATCACCAAACCATTTAAATGCTATGAGCAGTTACAGCACCGCCCGTAGAGGAGTTTTAAAAGTTTCCTTGCACGGTTCTAAGATGTTCAACCTTATTTTTGAGCGGATAAAAGTGCCATAGTGGTGACGGGCTCGTCTAATGGGAAACCCGCGCAGTCCCTTCCTGCTTTACAAAAAGTCAAACACTGGCTGCACGATGGCTCGCGACGGAAATGATTGCAGTTGTGTTGTTAGTCACTTTTCCTTGCTGTAATATAAATGGCAATTGCTTCAGCTTGTAATTCATAGGAAGCGGTTATGGGAACAAATTTAACTGCAAAATTGACTGTTTTGAATCAAGGTAACTTGATTTACATAGCACATTTAAAGTAGTTCACAGAACAAAATATAAAGCATAGGAAATGCATTGGACATTATGGAAGAGGATTAGGGCGACTGAAGAAACAAAAATGGAATTCTGAGAAAAAAGTCAGAATTCTGACTTTTTCAGAAACTTAAAACAAAAAAGAAATAGAATTTTTTTTTATTTCTAAAAAAAGGCAGAATTCTGTTTGTGGTTTTTTTTCTTTGTTTTTTTTTTAGAAAAAAATCCTCCCTACTTTCTTCTCAGAATTCTGAGAATAAAGTAAGAATTTTCTCTTCTCTTTTTTCTCAGAATGTTTTTTTCAGTGGCCCTAATCCTCTTGTAAGACATAATATCATATCAATAATATAAATAATACAAATAATAATGTTTTAAAATCAACCCTAAATTAAACAAGAAGCCAGTGCAGATACCTCAATCTGGCTAGTTACAAGGCTGTATTTTAGAGCAGCTGCAAATTTTGGATGGATGGATGGATGGATGGATGGATGGATGGATGGATGGATGGATGGATGGATGGATGGATGGATGGATGGATGGATGGATGGATGGATGGATGGATGGATGGATGGATGGATGAGTGAGTGAGTGGTGCAAACAGAATATAAAGTACTAATCAAGGTTAGATTTTTTATTGTTTTTTTTTTCAGGGTGTGTCATTCTCTGCTGCAAATGTACTGGTGGTGAATGAGACACACCACACCCTCTATACAGGCTTTAAGCGGGCAACTTATTAAATATGAAGCAGGGGAATTTACAAACATAGGATGCTGTAATGTTCTTTTTGTATTTCAGTATCAAAGCATGTTTTATTTACTATGATTTGAATATTCATATTAAAATTAGTATTAGCAAATGATGTGTTTCATCCCTCCATGTACCAAATCTAGTATCCCATGTCAGGGAATACTCCTTAAAATGTATATAATATTAGTCATTATTATATAGTGCAGATCAGTCATTCAACATGACTTAAGCTAAGAACTTTATAGTTGCATTGATAAAGTTATTGTATTTAATGTGACATTATTATCAAATGCAACAAACACAGAACAAACACTACCTCTAGATGCCATTGACATGCAACCAATCGGTGGGATGAAAGATGTGATGTTGACGGACTGACAGACAAGGAAAGGAAAAGACATTGAAAATGATGTACAGTGAAGTAGGAATACTGGTGATTGGCAGTTGGTTGGTTTCCTAGGAATACCTTGTGCCGTTAAGGATTAGTATAAACCATCTTGGTCGTTTTTAAATAGCATTTCTCGAACAACACTGTGCATGAGTTGCTGCATGAAGCCCGCCGCTGCCCTGCTGCGATTGGTTTGGTAAATTCTGTACTGGTGGAAATGGCTATGAGTAGGAGGGGTACAAGACCTGTTTTACAAGATAAGATTTTTTGCAAAGTGAATGAATATGGCTAGTCAAGCTTCCAGTTCCAGCACACCTTTCAGTTCAATTCAATTTCATTTATATAGTGTCTGTTATAATACAAGTTGTCTCTCTGCACTTTTCAGAAACCCAGAACATGACTCCTGAGCAATTATTACAGAAACAATAGCCGGTAAAAACTCCCCTAGTGGGAGAAAAACCTTAAGCCAAACATTGGCAAGGAAAAACTCCCTTTTAGGAGGGAAGAGTCCTTGAGCAGGACCTGGATCATAAGGGGGGACCCTCCTGATGCAGGCCGGCCGGGTAGAGCAGGAAAAGGAAGATTAGAGAGAGGAGAGATACAGGTATATTGTCAAAGGTACAAAAGACAAGCTATATTAGTATTAATTATCTGTGAGCAGGACAACTGAGAGTTTTATGTACATATTACTATATGTGTCCAGCTGTGGAAAAACCAGGAACAATTCTCCCGAGGGTCATTTTGAGTTATTTACAGATTATGAAAGTCTAATTTATAAGCTTTCCAACGATGTCTAACACATGGGAATCTGAAAATAATTGAAGAGGATGTGACCAGTACTCGAGTTGTAAAAAGAAAATCAGATTTTATCATATGCGGACAGATAATTTGTGCTGACGACAGCGCAGAGGGTGGGAGACCAACTGTGAACCCTTTTGATTATTATTAAAGCACAAAGATAATTATTGTACTCCTAAAACAATATTCATTTTATAGATGTTAGGTGTCAGATACTTCTGTCATTGCTCTTGAACAAGGCACCTCAGATTTGGAGTTGGTCTTGGGCTGCCGTATAATAGTTAGAGTCAAATGCAGAGGATTAATTTTCCCACTGGGATCACTCCAGTGTAACTTGATACTCATGATACTTTTAAATCTATTGGGGATTCATCTATTACAATTCAAAACAAAACCCCACAAAACACTGTAAATTAATATATGAATCCTCTAAAGTCAAGTCCATTTTATTCAAGTGCAAATTGTTGAAAACAAATGAAACGGTTTACAAAATCTGAAAATATTACAAATAATACAAAATAGCACTGACCAAACCAGCAGCAGTTACTGTAAATGCAGCCTTCTGTAAGCTTTAAATATCCACTGGGCTTACATCAAAACACAAAAATAAAAAACATTTTTATGAACTTATCAATATGCCTCTGTCCTTCACAGGATAAGTAAAATGGATCACTGCAAAAACTCAAAATCCTAACCAGAATATTTGTCTTAATTGTAGTTAAAATGTCTCATTTTCAGTCAAAAAAAATCTCATTACACTTACACTTTTGACTGTTTTTATTTCAGGGGGGATGCCATCCCCCCTCTTCCCCCCTTTACTCGAGTACTGGATGTGACCATCTGAATGTTGGCATTCCCCAAACTAGTTTTGTGAGAAATCAGGCCTCAAAGTTTTAAGGATTAAGACCCTCCTGGGGAGCCAGGTGTGGGGTGGTAACAAAAGCTGTCTATATTTGCATAATTAGCCTAATACACCCCCCTCTAAATGGTTGTCAAAAGGAATTGGAAATCCTCCTTGAGATTTCAGAAAAATTTCAGGAAAAAAGGTTGTAATACATGACATTGATTTAACCTTTAACCACTTTTTGAACTGATTAGGGAGAAATGCAGAGAGAATAACTAGAATTTTGTCAGGTCATTACCATGAGATTTATTCATAAATGCTCACATGTTGTATACTTACATTATCTATAGTATTGCCCCACATTCTTCCAACTTCCAACATATTATGTACTGCCGTCTGTCTGTCTGTCTGTCTGTCTGTCTGTCTGTCTGTCTGTCTGTCTGTCTGTCTGTCTGTCTGTCTGTCTGTCTGTCTGTCTGTCATCCCTCCCTGTAGTACACCAACCATGTATCAGTAATTGTACTGTAATTGGAACTCTTAGTCTCCTGCTCACAGATAGTTAAAGGGAAAGTTCAGTTTTTTACAACCTGGACCTTATTTCTGGCATTTTTTATGGTCGTATACTCACCCAGAAAAGTTTGGTGTCATTTGGAGTCCTTCGGAAGATATTAGGAGTTTTGTGCGAGCCGCTTCTCCATATAATGGTAGAGAATGGGGGCACAGCGGGACACAGACGATACAGCGTCTAAATAACAAATCATTGCCGTGAAACTCGTTCATTTCTTTTATGAATCACTAGATCTGCTTCCAGGACCTGTTGTCTACATCCGGGGCTGTGTGTGTAACAAGGAAATCAGTTTGTAAACAAGACCTCTGACCCGCGCAGAAGCAGATCTAGTGATTCATAAAAGAAATGAACGAGTTTCGCGGCAATCATGTGTTATTTAGACGCTGCATCGTCTGTGTCCCGCTGTGCCCCCATTCGCTACCATTATATGGAGAAGCGGCTCGCACAAAACTCCTAATATCTTCCGAAGGACTCCAAATGACACCAAACTTTTCTGGGTGAGTATACGACCATAAAAAATGCCAGAAATAAGGTCCAGGTTGTAAAAAACTGAACTTTCCCTTTAATACTGACATATCTTGTCTTTTGCACCTTTGGCAGTGTGTCTGTACTGACTCTCCTCTCTCTTTCTGCTCTTCATTCTCTCTTTCTATCTCCCTTTTCCTGCTCTACCCACCTGATCTTCCGCAGGAGGGTCCCCCCTTATGAGCCAGGTCCTATGCAAGGTTTCTTCCCTCTTAAAGGCTTTTTTTTTTTCCTTTCTCCCAAGATGGGAGTTTTTACCTTCCATTTTTTTATGTAATAATTGCTCGGAGGTCATTTTCTGGGTCTCTTAAAAGCAACTACAGGCAACTTGTGTTGTAATACATGCTATATAAGTACATTTGAATTGAAATTTAATTGTATTATTACTGATACATGGTTAGTTGGTGTACTACGGAGACAACTATATAAACAATTGTACACAGCATACACTGAGGTGGTCAGAGTGTGGGACCGCAGGTCAGCATGCACCTCTGGAAGCTCTGGACTGCAAACGTGTATAAAAGAGAAAGAGGAGGGGACAGACCAGTGCAACAAACTACATGAACAATGGAGTGCAATTATGGTTATGAGACTTCTAATTAATAACTGAGGATAGAGCTTTAGAAAAGAAAGAGGAGAAGAAGAGGAGAGCAAAAGGGGTGAGGGTACCGCTCAGTGGATCATATTGGTGTCCCCCTGCAGCGTAGATCTATAGCAGTATATCTACGACAACGCTATGTTTAGATGAGCCTGCTATAGTCTTGTCCTGTAGCTGCAGCTATACCTGTAGGTGTGTTTCTACTAGCGGGAGTTTGGGGTAGATTTTTCTGGGGCCGGACTGTTTGTGTGTTTCTCCATTACCAGGACCAGCCCCGTAAAAGGCCTTCATGAACCTCGGGAACCTGGTGAAAAATAGCCCTGTAGTACTCCGCTTGGCCAACAGAAACCTCCTGGCGGGGGAGGGGGGTCTCTGCTGATCTAAATTACCTTCAGCACTCTCACGTAAACATAAATCATGTGACCACAAATCATTTAAGGATTTGAACCAGAGATGTTTTGCTGCGAGTTCATGAAGATGGAGATTACAAGAAAAAAACAATAGATGGACTGACGAGTCGGTTCAGGTCTCGTTGCCATATAACACCATAGAGGGCTGGCAGGGGTTTCTTTTAATCTCAATTGCTATGACAGTGGTGTATGTTTAAAAGAAAAACACAAGTAGCATCCATTGTTTGTGTTTCTTCTTCTGCTGCATTCTTCTTTTTCATCTCGTTTTATGCTGCTGGCCGTTTGCGAACAGCAAAAAATGTGCATTACCACCACTTCATGGTCGGCTGTGGTATTTTTCCAGACACAGGTTCTTGTGCGGCACTACAGTGTACAGAGACACGCCATGTGGTGGGGGCCGAGGAGACGGTCAGCCCTGTTAGAATTTAGCCATGTTCAGATTTACCCTGAACTCCTGCTAATGGAGATGCGCCTTATGACTACTGGCCCTAGCACACTAGAGTTTACACTAACTATAGGGTTTACTAAACAGAAACAGCTTGAGTTTGGTTTTAAAGGTGGAGGTGTAGGTGGGTCAGCCTCATTAACCCAAATTGGAAGTTGGTTCCATGGTAATGGTGCCTGATAGCAGAAGGCCCATCCTCCAAACCTGCATTTGGGTACTCTAACTACGAGTAAACCGGCACACTGAGAACAGAGAGCTCTATTAGGAACATAAGGCACTCACATCACATCAGGTATTGCAAATTTTGCGGAGCTAGGCCATTTTGGACTTTAAATTCAAATAATTCACTTTTTGATTTGGATTTTGAGTTTACCGGGGTTTCACTGGAGTGAAGCTAACACTGGAGAAACATGCTCTCTCTTGTTGATTCCTATAAGCACTCACGCTGCTGCATTTAGGATCAGTTGGAGCCTATTCAGCGAATTACTTGGACATCCTAATAACACATTGCAGTAATCTAGTCTAAAAGATACAAATGTGTGAATTAGTTCTTCAGCATCACTCCGGGAGAGGATGTTCCTAATCTTTGCAATATTACAGAGATGGAAAAACACAATGTTATTAATATGCTGTTTAAATGACAAATCATGATTAAAATAAATAAATAACACACAGGTTTTTCACAGTAGTAGGGGAGGCCATCGCAACACCATCTAATCCCTTCGTTTGAGTCCAAAAACAATAACCTCTGTTTTATCAGAATTTAGAAGCAAAATGTTAGTGAACATCCTTAATGTCCTCAAGACATGCCTGAAATTTGGCTAACGGTTCTGTTTCATTTGGCTTGGTAGACAAATACAGCTGCATATCATCAGCTAGCAATGAAAATGAATACATTGTTTCTGGATAATACTTCCTAATGTATGTATAAACTGAACAAGACTGGCCCTAGCACTTAGGGGTGGGTATTGCCAAGGACTTCACGATACGATAGACATCACGATACTTGAGTCGCAATACGATACGGTATTGCAATATCCCAATTTTGCAATGTATTGCGATATTACACATAGTTCGCTGAAAACTGTAAAGGCATTATGCATCTTAAAATCTGAGTTGCAGGTACATGAGATTATAGTGATAATTCATAGGACAAACTGAGTAAAAACAATGTAATTAAATTATCAATGCTTTTCTATTGTAACTATACAAGCTAAAGTTACAACATATTTGCATATGTTTTTCATATTATTTACTTATATTAAATTAACATTTAACAATATTATTGAAGTCCATGTATACAATGAAGTTGTATTAGATTTACAACCCGTCTGAAACATGTTTTATTATTTGAAGAAAAAAAAAATCTTTAAAATCGATTTATTCAAATTGTGAATATTGATATCGAATTGGCCAGCAAAGTATTGCGATATATTGCCATATCGATATTTTTGCCCACCCCTACTAGCACTGAACGCTACGGGACACCGTAGTAGGCCCTCATCTGTATTGAGGGAACATCATGAACAAACTGGAATCTGCTAGGTAGATATGATTTAAACCAACCTAGAGCTGTCTCTTTAATCCCAACACCCTGCCCTAACCTGTGCAGTAAAATGCTGATCTACAGGGTCAAAAGCAGCACTGAGGTCCAGTAGAACTAGTATGGACACTAATCTGACACTATAAGAAGGTGATATGTGACTCGAACCAGCGCTGTTTCTGTGCTATGATGCATTCTAGAGATAATTTCTACACAAATAATAACTGGCTTGCAACTACCTTTTCCAGGATTTTAGATATAAATGTAAGATTGGAAATTGGTCTATAATTAGCTAAAATGTCTGATTCAAGAGAGGATTTTTTAAGTAACTGTTTAATTGCTGCAAATTTAAAAACCTGTAGCAAATATCTTACATTTAGGGTTAGTTGATCCGGCCAGTATTGTCTGTCCATCCATCCATCCATCCATCCATCCATCCATCCATCCATCCATCCAACCATCCATCCATCCATCCAACCGGTTTTAAAAAGAGAATTCTAACTTGTGGTTCCAGGCCGTAAATGAATAACACTTCATCTTTAAAAAAAAAAAAAAAAAGCGAATCAATAGTAAAATACTCTGCTTCACCTCACTCAGGCTTCACATCAGCCTCCCAACTTAACCACTATACTTATCAGTACCCTGAACAAGAAATATGACATTAAAATGGAAATATAATATAACAAAATTGCATACTATAGAAGGGAAAGTTAGTATTTACGTGTCAACCACTGGATCATATGGCCGCCCTTCCGGAGTCTGGATCTACCGAATATTTCGCCCTAAATTGGAGGGGGGGTTTGTTTTTGTTTTGTTTTTATGTTTCTACAGCCTTAACATGACACTAGTACACTAGTACATACCATAGTAGAGATTTGGGGCTAAATAAAGCTGAATTGAATTGTATGATGAGCTTATGGAGAAGAATGCATATGTATAGAATGCAATAATATATACAGGGAATAAAAGTGTACAATAAGGTTCAGATTAAAAGGAAAAGTTTACCTTGAAACCAGCAAAGATTAAAAACAAAAAAAAAGTAGTTTTCAATGAATTCCCTAATTGCACATTTTTACAAAACAGAAATTGTTTAGGAACCGTTATTATTAAGGTAAACTACACAAATAAAATGACAGCAGTGAAAAGTGAATATCTGAAGAAAAAAAGTCCATGTGTGTACAACGTGCAGAATTGGATGGATGCATGTAAATGTGTCCTCCTAATATTCGCTAATAACATTCTGCATTAATCTCGCCAATGATTTTGACTAAATTCTCTTTGAGTCTCTGTATTGATATTTTGAGGTACATTTATTTGCTGGTTAGTCCTTAGAGAACGGTGTGGTTACTGGCTTAGTTGTGACTACTTAACGATTCAGCCCCCTTCTGCTTGAACTGCTTCAACCAGTTGCACCACTTCTTTACAGAGAGGCCCGTTTCAATTCAAGTACATTATTGGGTTTTCTTTACCTAAAGTCCAGTTTTCCTGGCAGTTGAGACTGAAATCTTTGGTCTACCTAACTGGGTCTTCATCAACAGAACCACGAATCCTTAACTTCTTTATCAGCCTTTGAACACGACTGATCTTTTTGTTTTTTATTTTATGATTTGTACTCTCTTTATAGCTTTTTTAGCTCTATGACTCCAGAGAGTCAGTCCTCCTTTAAAGTGTCTCAGGCATGTTTGTCATACTTGGACATGTATGGGCGAGCCATCGCAGTTGTTTTCTTACACCTGTTTCGTCTCTTGCTCACTCACTCACTCACTCAAAAATGAGGCTGTCTGAGCGCCATTCCTGTTTTTAAGATTATATCTGTATATTTGGTGCAGTAAAGTAAAGTTGTTTATTTAGCTTGTCTGTTGCTAATTGGAAGAGGCTACCAACATAACAACATCCGTGTTTGAAAAGACAAACATGCATTGAATGCAGGAAGAGTATTTTGTAAAAAAAAAAATTCTCTCTCAGTTTGTCCTGCAGGGATGTGTTCCAGTCGGAGGATATGCGGTGGCAACAACCATCCCAGCAGATCATCCACCTCGGAGGCTACAGGCTCAGGTGCGCACTATGCCCTGTGTGCTCTGGGAGTGGGACTCATCGCCCTGGGGATTGTCATGATAGTGTGGACCGTGATACCTGGGGATGAAGAGGATTCCAAGAGCACCCCTACTTCTCCGTCAGGCAACTCAACAGTAACGTCGGATGACAACGACAACCAGGACGAAGATCGTATGAAGTCCTCGTCGGTGGCGTTGGTCCTCGTCGGAGTTGGGGTGGTATTGTTGCTCCTGTCTATTTGTCTCGGTGTAAGGAGCAAGAGGAGAACTCAAAACAGAAGTGACCAGCCTCAGAGGAGCGGAGGCACCTTCATGGCCCATGTGGCAGGGGAAGAACAGCCGTAAGTAGTTTCTGCTTTCACACCCAAATACTTCCTCAAATTAAGGCCACATTTACACATAGCTGGGTATTTACAAAAACGGATATTTGCTGGGTATTTACGAAAACGGATATTTCCCCCTCTACGTTTTGAAAAATACCATAATTTACATGAACCCGCATAAATACGCTGTTAAGGTGCTATGAGCCTGCCAAACCTACAGGCGGCAGTGTAACGAGAAGCATAAAGTCATGCTAGCCAATTGGAATCCTGGAAAAAAACATCAACAAGTGACACGAGTAACTACAGTAGCCCAACAAATTGTAAACACAGGTCGCACACATAATGCTGGTGACGTTTCTGTCGCATAATGTGACGTTCCGAAGCCTAAATGTCCGTTTCCCTCTGTTTACAAGCAAACGTGAAGACAGAGTTTTTGCAAATCTCCACTTTGGCCAGAGTTTTCAGAAATGATCGTTTTTGGTGTCTTTGAGCTTCGTTTTCGTGTAAACGAACGGCCAAAACGCATGAAAACACCACAGTTTTTGCTACGTGTAAACAGGGCCTAAATGTTGTTGATTTTAAGCTATGAATATTTGAAAACATTAGTCACTTCCATATCTCTGATAGTGGCACCCTCCCCGAGCTCTGCAGTCATCTTGAACTGTTGCACAATTTGACACCTGTCCTTAGGACTCGTGTGGCCTTGCCGGTGGTTACACTCTGTACTTTAAGAACTGGAGAGGCCCCCAAACGGAGGCTGTAGTCTCTCTCTTTTTTTTTTTTTTTAGGCATTCAATCACAACAAGGGATCATTTGATCATATCTGACTGCAAAGGGGTTATTCGTAGTCACAAACCCACAGAGGAATTGTAGCAGACCTCATCCCTGCTGAGTTTCCTGGCTTCCTTTATCCATGTAACCCTTATGCTGATAAACATTTGCACATCCATATTAAAGATTTTTGTATTTGATTTGTTTACAATGCTTCTCCCACTGGATGTCACATCTTGCGTTCCTTCCCAGAGATGAAGATCCAGCTGCATACAACGTGCCGAGCTACGAGGAGGTTGTTGGCAGCGGTGACTACCCCGTCCGCCAGAGCAACCTTCAGCGGAACGGCTCGCAGCTGCCGTCCTACGAGGACATTATAGCCGCTGTGGAAAATGAGGGAAGGGAACCCAGGAACGACTCCACAGAGGACACCCCTCTTAACGATCCCCCACCGGCTCCGGTTCAACCGGCCGCCGAGTCCGCCGGCCTCTCGCCGAACCCCAGCTTGCCCACACGTAGCAGCAGTCGGGCCAGCCGCTTGCTGCGGCCCCTCCGAGTGAGGAGAATAAAGTCGGACAAACTGCACCTCAAGGACTTCCGCCTCCAGATCCGCACCCCCACACAGAACCCAGTGACCATTGAACCCATCACTCCACCTCCGCAGTATGAAAATAAGATGCCTGAACTCCAGTAGGGTAATATCATATCGTAGGACCCATTCCTGATCAAAATGTATGGAAATATGGAACGAATTTTTAAGGACTTGCATCATCTGAAAGCCTGTTTTCAAAAGCGATATTAAATAACATAAAGGAAGCTGTGCACACACTGTTGAAATGAAAACCCATCAATTAGAGGTTTTGTTCTTTTGTCACTGAAGCTTATAATTGGATTATTTATTGGGTCTCACTGCGTTTTTGGTTCCGTGTAAACGGAGCAGTTTAAAGAGGTTTGAGAGGTTTCTGGTTGTCTTTTCATTGTTGTGTTTTAAAATTTCCTGCCCAAAGTTTCCAAAAAAAAAAAAAAAAGGACAGCGTTTCATTTTTGTTTAGCAGACAATCAAATGTATAGCTTGTGATGTAAAGTTGAAGTAAAATAAAATATCACATGTACAAACATTCCTAATGTATTTAACATGGATGCAATGAAGCCTAGATTCAAGGATGATTAGCCTCATGTTCGGTTTTTTTGAGTGTTTGTAAAGTCGTCATCTTAAAGAAAATGGTTTGGATTATGTGATTGACACGGGTATTAAAAGAATAGAGCCTTTTTTTTAAAAACAGACATTAACTGTATGTCTGAAATTACCTGAATGCGTTGCTTAATAGAGCTTTTATAAATGTTTATATGTCCAAATAACTTTTTATTGTAATATTTGTGAAATAGTGGTAAATGCATGTTTGTTTTTTTCTTGTTTCATTTAAAATCTGATGACATTGAATGTTTTTGTTGAAAAATGAAAACACTTTATTTATTCAATGTATTATGCCAATGTTGAGATCACTAAAAGGTAATGGATTTATTTAACACAATATGTGGCAGGACAAGGAAAAGCTTCATGATAAACAATAATTCTTCAGTTTTCGTGTGTGCTGTGAGTTTCACAAGATCTGTATTTATTTAGCAAAAGACAGATGCTGTTTTTTAATTTTTAGATAATAAAATCTTGCAGTTGAGTTTCTTTTCTTTTCTATGTTCTGTCATCACAACATAATTTGTCAAAATAAATTTGCATGAGTGTCTGTTTGCACTTTGAATGATTTGATTTACATTTAGCACCCTCTAGTGATTAAAAATGTGAAATGGCCAAAGTGAAATTGATGGAAAATGTGTCATTGCTACATTAAATCAATGTTTTGTTTTTTTGTATATTTTGTTTTGCTCTACATAAGCATAAATTGTTCATCATACCTAATCAGGGAGCAAAGAGACATTTTTTTATGTTTATTTTTATTCATCATACCCAACCTTTAAGATTATTACCAGGACTTGCTTGCATTTGAGTATATTTGATAATTAGAAAAAGAAAATATTCACTAATCAAACATCTAACCTTGTTGGAGTTCTGTTTCATGCACATTTACAACTTATGCAACAAATGTTCATATTCACACGCTCACATAAAAAGTAAAGTAAGGTATTGTTTACACAGTCCAATAAATTTGAGCAATTTGTCCTTTTAAACACATAAAAGTGAAGGCCTGAATGTATCAGAAAACCTGTTTTGCACTTTTGAACATTTTATGGTTTATGGCTTTATAAATATGTACCGGTAACACTGATGATGGTGGCATGAGGCCAATTTTCACCTTTTGCCAGTGCACATACGATCCATACAGGTGTTAATCAGCAAGGGTATATAAGTTAAATTACACAAACAGCCAAAACCAATTTTCTTTGGTTGCTTGTATCTTTAATTACTGTATGTTACCATGTCACCATTTTGGTGAGCTTGCACAGTGTCACCGCCTTTATTTCTGTCCAGGGTTGTATTCATTATTTGCCAATAAACCATATTGATTATGGGACAGGTACTGTGTGGTGAAGACTTCACCAGGACATCCCAAAGATTCTCAGAGGGATCAGTGACAGTGTACCCGCCTCGCTGCAACAAGGAGTCGGGCTCCCTGGAGCTGGAGCGGACGGAGAAGAGCTTTAAAGTGTATCGCGAATGTTTCGGCCGGTGCAAAGGCCTGTTTGTCCCGGAACTGTACGGCGCCCCGGCTGCAGCTGAGCTCTGGTAGACAAGAGATGTGTTAAAATCATGCCAGGCTGAATTCATGGTTGAACCTAAACCTGACCACATGAGGCAGCCTCACATCATAACACTGGTCCAACAGGCCTGTATGGGAGATGTTAGGTGTGATGACCAGATTACTTGTTGAACTAACTTTCTTGCCCTGATGCACCCATCACTCTGGAACAGGCTATGTCTCGACTCCTGAGACCACATGATCTTTTCCACTGCATTTCAGGAGGTGGAGTGAGCCACACCATTCCCCTTCCCCCCTTTCTTCCTGGCAATACGCTCCTTTTATAATCTGTGATCCCATTCAGAGCTGACACTAAAATGAGTCCTAGGAAATCTGATTACAACAGGCTAATGCAAGGTTTGAACACATTAGAAGACGGATGGAAATCTGATCGCTCAGTACATATTTGGAGGTGGTCTGAGAACCTGAGTCCATATCTGCAGTCTAAACACAAACACTTATTGGGTCAGATTCAGGGACCCCTTAATAAACTAACATCATCAGCACGGCTTACTTAATTTTGTGCATGAATAACAGCAGTAAAGATCTTTTTCATTCTGATATCTGCGGTGAAACTTTCCTTGTATTGTATACACCATAATCATATATCTTTTTGCTGAATGACGTTGGGGGGGGGGGGGGATTGAACGTTTCTGGTGGCTCTTCCTCTGACTTTTTTTTCTGAGAGTGATACCTAGTTGTTTTCAGCAGTTGCCTTTAGCATTTAAAATAAAAACCCCATCACATTTGGCGTTTGCAATCCAAAAAATTATGTTGCACATTTATTTGCATATGGAGAGAGGTCAGATCTGTTCACTCAAGATTCATTTCAAAGTTTATTTAGACGGGACAATGCATATTAATGCACACTACATTTAGCAGAGATGCTAGTTTCCACCTGCAGTCCCCCACAAACAACCAGACACACTCACACTCACACCTACGGGCAATTTAGAATGATCAATTTACCTAGCATGCATGTTTTTGGACTGTGGGAGGAAACCGGAGTACCCGGAGGAAACCCATGCAAGCACGGGGAGAACATGCAAACTCCACACAGAAAGGTCCTGCTGCCATATGGGTACACATTTTAATACCGGGTAAAAACACCTGAGTGTTAATGCTGGCCACTTGAGATTTGTCAGGACCCATGTTAATGTCAGGTCTGAAGAGGGCCTATATCACAGCTTTGCGATTATTTCAGAAGTACAGCAGATGCAGAATGATGTGGAGTTAAGCTGGATAATTCCTGTCTGATCTGTCTGGTCTGTGACATCACAGTTCCCTGCAAATCTGAACAGCTAATTAAATGGCATATATTCAGATTTACTCAGCCCCTAAAATGGAGACAGGGTTATTTTATGTTGGAGTTTTTCCTTCGCTTGTCACACCCGACACCCAAGTATATGCTCTGATGCACAGAAAATTAATTTCTTTCTAATATGTCCTCTTTAACACACATTGACACATTGAGTCCATGCTCGTAATGTGAAATGTGCTTTATAAATAAACTTGACTTTAAGAGGTGGCAAGATACTCAATTTATGCTATACCAGTTTAAAAATATTACTCACTCCTTTTCTAATTTAATGTCATATATTTATTTATAGGGCAGCTTGGTGGTTAGCACTGTTGCCTCACAGCAAGAAGGTTCCCAGTTTGAATCCCTGGCCCGGTGAGGGTCTTTCTGTGTGGAGTTTGTCCTCCCTCTGCTTGCTAGGTTTGCCTCCGGGTACTCCGGTTTCCTCCCACAGTACAAAAACATGCATACTAGGTTAACTGATGTTTTGAAATTGCCCGTAGGTGTGAGTGTGAGTATGTCTGGTTGTCTGTGTATTTATGTGGCCCTGCGATGGACTGGCGACCTGTCAAGGGTGACCTGTCCTGCATCTCGCCTGTGATGAGCTGGGATAGGCTCCAGCAGACCCCCGTGACCCTGCAAAGGATAAAGCGGGTAGAGAAAATGAATGGATGGAGCAATATTTATTTATAAATGTAGGCCCAGCAGTGTAGTTACAATTATATATAACTATAATACAACTGTACAAGTTCCTCTGACAAGCTGGCACCATTTAAACCTGAAAGTTACTGAAGAATTTCTGCGTCGATTTAACGTAGAACCATAATTCAAGCATTAATAGACACTCGCGCATACTTCTGCTTTCATTCATGCATGTGAATCTGAGGTGTGTTCAAAATAGTTTCTGCAACAGCAGGACAGCAGTACGACGGAGTATTAGGGCCAAACTAAGACAAAAAACATTGGAAATTACGAGAATAAAGTCATAATATAATGAGAATAAAGTCGTAATGTTGCGAGAATAAAGTCGTAATAGAATAAAGTCGTAACATTACGAGAATAAAGTCGTAATGTTGCGAGAATAAAGTCGTAATGTTGCGAGAATAAAGTCGTAATATTATGAGAATAAAGTCGTAATGTTGCGAGAATAAAGTCGTAATATTATGAGAATAAAGTCGTAACATTACGAGAATAAAGTCGTAATATTATGAGAATAAAGTCGTAATATTACGAGAATAAAGTCGTAATGTTGCGAGAATAAAGTCGTAATATTATGAGAATAAAGTCGTAACATTACGAGAATAAAGTCGTAATGTTGCGAGAATAAAGTCGTAATATTATGAGAATATAATTTATGAGAACTCTAACAGAAAGAACTTCTTCTCCCTGTGTTAAAATGAGGAATATTGAGCATCTTGTGAAGTTATATTTATAATATATTACGACTTTATTCTCGTAATATTATGACTTTATTCTCGTAATTTTACGACTTTATTATCGTAATATTATGACTTTATTCTCGTAATATTATGACTTTATTCTCGTAATATTATGACTTTATTCTCGTAATTTTACGACTTTATTATCGTAAGATTATGACTTTATTCTCGTTATATTAAGACTTTATTCTCGTATTATTCTCGTAATTTTACGACTTTATTCTCGTAATATTATGACTTTATTCTCGTAATATTACGACTTTATTCTCGTAAGATTATGACTTTATTCTCGTAATATTAAGACTTTATTCTCGTATTATTCTCGTAATTTTACGACTTTATTATCGTAATATTATGACTTTATTCTCGTAATTTTACGACTTTATTCTCGTAATATTGTGACTTTATTCTCGTAGTTTTACGACTTTATTCTCATTACATTATGACTTTATTCTCGTAATTTCCTTTTTTTGTTTTTTTGTTTGGCCCTAATACTCCGTCGTACAGCAGATATGTGTAGAGCAAAAGTACACAAGAGAACTTGTAAGTTTTTTTTTGCTTTTATTTTCCCATTTTTCCAACCATACTTTCATTAATAACTTCATTTTCCAGAGCTCCACCCTCGCCTCGGTTTAGAGAGGGATCTTTTTTCCAGTGTGCAGCTGCCCTGTAGCGGAGGGAGGAACCTCTGCTGAGGGAAGAGCCAGCCCGGGGAGTCAGTCACATTCCTGGCTGGGATTCAATGACTGAACCAGACACAAACAAACAGAGAGAGAGGAAGAGACTCACACACACACGGGCTGAGCGGGGAGACAGACGGAGTTACACCAGACAGAGACCGAGCTCAAACCGGGCGCACATTAGGAGTGCGTAAAACCACAGCCTGAGCGCCGAAACGCAGCTATAGTGGCTGATTGTACGTTGGATAATTTTTTTTTATGTGTGTGTGTTGAGTTTACGAGTTGACGACTTTATTTGAGTCCGTTCCCATGATTTTTCAGCAGCTTTCAGTTTTCTGAATGGACGCGCTGCCTGGGAAGCTTCTCCTCCGCAGACATGGAAATAATGCGCGTTGCTGAGCGCGTCGCCGGATGCTGAGGAGGATAATAAGCCCGTCTCTTGCTTTCATTTTGAGTTTTTTTTTTTTTTTTAGATTTCTTTTCCCGAACTGAATACAAAAAAAAAAAAAACATGGACGGCACCAGCTTCCAGCCCCATCCCGGACTTCAGCAAACTCTGAAGCAGTTCCACCTGAGCTCCATGCGCTCCCTCGGCGGGCCGGCGGCGTTCTCCGCCCGCTGGCCCCAGGACGCGCTCTTCTCCGGGAAAGATGACGGTAGTGGTGGGAAATCCGCGGAGATCCTGCTGTCCCTGCCCACCCAGACCCCGCCGGTGATGTCCGGGCCACTTTTCATCCCCTCCGACCGCTCCACGGAGCGCTGCGAGACGGTGCTGGAGCGGGAGCCCGTCTCCTGCTTCGTGGTCGGCGGGGAGAAGCGGCTGTGTCTGCCGCAGATCCTCAACAGCGTGCTGCGGGACTTCTCCCTGCAGCAGATCAACTCGGTGTGCGACGACCTGCACATCTACTGCTCCCGCTGCACGGCGGACCAGCTGGAGATCCTCAAAGTGGTGGGCATCCTGCCCTTCTCCGCGCCGTCCTGCGGGCTCATCACGCAGACGGACGCGGAGCGGCTCTGCAACGCGCTGATCTACGGCGGCTCCTACCCGCCCCGCTGCAACAAGGAGTCGGGCTCGCTGGAGCTGGAGCGGACGGAGAAGAGCTTTAAAGTGTATCACGAATGTTTCGGCCGGTGCAAAGGCCTGTTTGTCCCGGAACTGTACGGGAACCCGGCGGCAGCCTGCATCCAGTGCATGGACTGTAGACTTATGTTCCCCCCGCACAAGTTTGTGGTGCACAGTCACAAGAGGCTGGAGAACCGGACTGTCCACTGGGGCTTCGACTCCTCCAACTGGCGGGTTTACGTGCTCCTGGACCCGGACTACAACGACCAGGAGGAGAAAGGTCACCTGGAGCAACTCCTCAAAGAGTTGAAAGGAAAATATGATCTGACGGGGAAACTGTCCAATAAATCCTGCAGAGTAAGTTTTTTTTTTTTTAGGTTTGCTTTTCCTAATACACTGCAAAAACTCAAAATCTTAACAAGAATATTTGTCTTATTTCTAGTTAAAATGTCTAATTTTTAGTCAGAAAAATCTCATTACACTTAAAACAATCATCACTGGAAAAAACAATAATTTTCACTTGTTTCAAGTAGTTTTTCACTGAAAATAAGTAGAAAAAAATCTGCCAGTGTAACAAGATTTTTTTGCTTTTGCTTTTAGGTTTGCTTTTCCTAATACACTGCAAAAACTCAAAAATCTTAACAAGAATATTTATTTCTAGTTAAAATGTCTAATTTTTAGTCAGAAAAATCTCATTACACTTAAAACAATCATTACTGGAAAAAACAACAATTTTCACCTGTTTCAAGTAGTTTTTCACTTAAAATAAGTAGAAAAAATCTGCCAGTGGAACAAGATTTTTTTGCTTGTAATGAGAAGATAAATCTTGTCCCACTGGCAGATTTTTCTACTTATTTCAAGTGAAAATTTACTTGAAACAGGTGAAAATTGTCAAATAAGTAATTTCTCTGGTAATGACTCTGGTCTTAAGTGTAATGAGATTTTTTTGACTAAAAATTTGACATTTTAACTAGAAATAAGAAAAATACTCCTGGTAAGATTTTGAGTTTTTGCAGTGTAAGTATTTTCTATGTCTTTTTGGGGAATGTGGATATTCTAACAGCTTCAAGCTCCCAACAATTTCTGCATTTTGGGGCATAGCGTTGACTTCCTTCTTATTGGGCTTGCCCATTTCTTCTTGGGTTCATTGCATCCATTCCAAGTTCTGCTAACAACTTATGGTCTGCTAATGGACCAAGAATCACCTCATGCATGTCAAAAATAGGTGAAGTCAGTCCAATGTCCCTGAGCATCTATCTCATCATCTGAAGCTCCCCCTCCCTGCCAAACCCCCCTTATAGGGTTACCCAAGGGCATCGGCATTATGATGAATGAAGTCAATGATATATTTCGCAAGTGTGAGAGAGGTGAGGGGGGGCAGTGGGATCTGGTGCCATGAGGTGGGGAAGGGGGGGGAGTTTTAATGAGGTTTGGAATATGGAAATGTGTATTTTATGCGTGTGTGTGAGTGAGAGAGCGAGAGAGAGGAGGGGGTTGTGGCTGACTATGTTTCAGAGATGTTTTGCGGCCAGGAGACGAGGTGGCTGTTTCTTCCTCACAGAGCGGCTGTTATGTGGGACTCTGATAATGAGTGGATCTCTGTATGCATCACCATGGCGCTGCTCAGTTCTGAGCGGAAGCCAGGAGATGTCTCATGCAGAGAGTGCTGGGTAATCGTTCTAAAAAAGTAGGAAACATAGCTGAAATAACTACAGGAAGAAGTGCCTTGAAAATATTTGTATTTCAAGGGTCATGAAAGCGCTATTCTGACCTTCGCTGTTATCTATGACACATATATAATGTTTTTCAAATTGCACTTGTGGTTTATGTCTTCCTAACTGCAGCCAGCAGCTCCTGATGTATCACCTGTGAGTCACATATATCTTTAAAATGTTGGGCCTGGTACTGACAGTCTTTTAGAGTACGTGTGATAAACTGCACGCAGGGCCTGAGCATCATGGAGGCAGATTGGCGGAGGGGGCGGTGCATATTTGCTGTGGTTCACTGTCAGTCGTGTCCCAGTTAGCAGACAGGCCCGGTCCTCGGGGAGCTGCTCACCAGCGCTCTCCCATACATCAGCCTGACAGGCCAAGCTGCTGAAAGGCCGGACCGGGACTCTCGGGCAGCATTTGGCTCGGCTTCCCCGTGAAAACGAAGACACAATGTTATCGGTCTGCCACAGCCTCTCTCTCCAATGTCAGAGTGTTTTATTAATAAGAGACAGGTTGCCTTGTCTGCTCGTATCATCTGTCTAGACTCCCTCTCCATGTGGTGTACGGGGAGGCTGCTGCAGTCAGAAGTCGCTGCTCAGAGGATTATCGTTGTCCCAGCACGCTCATGATTGTGGAAGTTTTAAATTGAGGTTAAAGTGTTTGTTTTTTTTAAATGGCGTTTGCTTGGTCTGAAGACGGAATGAGACCCGCGGATCGTCCTGGTGATCTATTTTGCATCAGGTTCAGCATTTGGTCATTTAACTGTTTGCCTAATTTGCAGATCAGGGCAGATTGCAGACAGGACGCTGCAGACTCTCATTCAAAAGATGCAAGGTGTGTGAGCCAGGCCTTGACATGTGTTGTCAAAGGGCTGTAACCTCTGACCTTTCCTCAAAGACAATGACCCAGCCAACCCCCATTCTTTTCACACCATCCAATAGCATGTCCATGTGTCCAGTTCACTGGCCAGATGGCTTCCTGATAAAGGATGGAGAAATATACACAACAAACACAACTCCCAACGGCAGCTTGATTGTTATCAAACATCACCATATTCATGCGGTTTGTTTAAGGTAATACACCACTTTTAATCTGCTGTAAATTTTATGGAAAAGGAAATCTTGAGCTTTATTTAAATGACTTGCTCCAACGTGCTGACCTTTGCATGTATTAATTCAAATATTAACTTTTCTGATTACCATGGAAATCTCCAGGAAGGAGGATTGGAGCTGAGGAAAATAAATTCTTTCAGGCCAAAGTCAAATACTGCTGAGCATTAACTGTAAAACAAAATCCCTAAGAAGTCGTGGCAAAGCGATCAATCATCTGAGTAAGTAGAGTAGAAGGAGGCTCTGGAGAACCGAGTGGACCCTCCATAATGGAATGGATATTAAGATCAACCAACTGAGGCCAATTTATGCCATTTCATATTCCATTGTTCTCTTCACTCGATGCAATTAGCTTCAAACCTGGTGTAAACCAAAGCATGTGGCAGAGGCTAAAGAGTGGTGCAAGTTCGTTTTGTGCAAAGAATGAATGAATTAATACATTTTTCTCTGTTATTAACACACTGCGTGTTAATCTTTGCTGGTGTGTGGGTGCCTTTGTACATAGAGTATATACACGTGTTTGCATGTAAACAGACGAGTTTAATGAAAAAAAGTTGCCTTGATATGATAATCGGTATCAAAAAAACCTGCAGCTTCTTAAAATAACGATCTTGGTTATGGCGAGTATATAAAAGCCGGCACAGGAAGTCACACAGTACTGCCTCACAACTTCCTGTTTTAAGTCGCAAGGTGAAGAATCAGTGACAGGACGTTCTTTGCATAGCGCGAGCTGTCTAGCATTATTGGTATTTTAGGCTGGAAAAAACTGCAATCTGATTATTATGTGAGACTGTGGTGTGTAGAGGTGGCACAAATGTTGCTAAAAATATCAACCTTACTGAGCATTTTAGGAGCCACCAAGTGAAAAAGCACAAATCTGTCAACGAGTCTGAGGAGCGAACTCTTGAGTTTGCTCCTCAGACTTAGAAAAAGTTCTCCAAGGAAAACCACAGATCCAGCACAATGATGGATAAAGAGTGTAGGATTCATCGTCCTCAATGACTAGCCCTGGTGGGTTGTTGAACATGTTGGATTTCGTTGCGTAGCTGAACATTTAGAGGTGGTTCCTGGGTTGGAAATACATGTCAGAATCTGATGACCACAAATGGCATGATGCTGACTGATTGTATTTCATGTCATGTAAAGGAAAGGCAGTTGGTCAGCTTTTTGATGGAAATCTGGACCCCCAATGTTTCCAAATGTCAAAATATAAATGCCTTTTTATGTTACATATTTGTGGCTAAAAGCACAAGTTTTGAATTTCTTTATACGACTGATATTATTTCTTTGATGGTATTTTTTTTTTATTAATAATTAAATTTGTTAATTAAAAAAAAACATTGGTATTGGATTAGTACTCGATATACCAATATCTGAAGCCCGGGTATTTGAATCAGTATCAGAAAAAAACAACAAATTGTACCAGAACATCTCTAGCTATAGCTGGATCAGCTGTATGAGACAGATTAAAATGAGCTCACTGCTGGCTCATTTTCATGCCCATCTGTCTGCTGACCTCTCCAAAGTCCTGAAAGCCGACACGGTTAATCTCTTTGCTCCTTGTTGGTTCTGTCTAACCCAGCCAGGCACCTCGGACCCAACATCTCCCAAATAAATACACAACTAACGCAATCATACACATTTTATTTATCCTTTTAACATTTTTCTTTTCCAATCTTACTACTGGAGATGTAATTTTGCTTTTAACTCGCCTTCTCTTGTTTGTCCTTGGAAACATCACTCTTTTGAGATCACTCAGCCGAGTCCCGACACCCTCCCCTGTCCCCTCCAGTCCAGCGCTCAGCCAACCACTGACTCCCGGCTGGAGTGCCGCGGCCAAGTCGGGGGCGGCGCGTCGAGGTGAAGGGGTGTCAGGAGCTCCCAGGGGTTGTGCCCTTCATTCTGGCAGCACTGACCCCATGTTAAAAGGTTGTCAGCTGGGGCTCTCTCATGGGTAATGTGTGCTAAAGACCTGCCGCCTCCTTTGTTTGAAGGCCAGGCTTTCAGATGCTGTGAAGTGCAGCGGTGTCTCTTTGTCACTGGCTTGTCTCTTTGGGTGCTGTGTGGATAAGTCCGTAACCTCCAGCCGCTCTCAGGGTGGGAAATCCATGCTCGCGAGACTGCTGTGTCACCAGTTTTCCTGGGTAAAGACAGATCGGAGCCTGTGGTGGTGTCTGCATGTCTGATAGAGATAGGGTTGGAAAATAATTCAATATCATGAATAATGGACTTTCACCAGAATCATACTGGGTTTTTCTTGACTTTATGATCACATACTTCCATAACTAGACTAAAATCTCTCTTAAGCTAACCATGGTGAAAGATGTGTTCAGTGTTCACATTTCTATCGATAAGTAACACACCACAAATGCTAATATAACAAGTAAAAATACTGTTTTATAATTTTCAAGTTAAGGGACACTGTACTAAAAGCGGAAAAACGGGACAAAGACGTGTCCCAGCAAAGACAGGAAGCACATACACACAAATAATAGTTACAGTAATATACACAAAATAGTGCAAATAAAATGACTGAGAATCATAAACATTGGGAACGAATGTGACAGATAAGATCAGAATTATTTGTTGTTGGCGTCATGAAAAGTAAATAAGGGCGGAATGTCAACCATTCTAACGCTTACAGACAGATTTGCTTCATCCCAGTCCTCTAAATATTCCTTAAACTTATTTTTTGTGCAGTAGTGAGTAATTATTTTAAAAGTTTGTGATGAATCTCATTGGTTTTTTCATTAACTTAAAAGTTGAAACCTACACTGCAGACAGTTTAAGATCATTACTGTAAATGTAAACCGAGTTTTTTATTTTTTTAGTGCATTCTTTCTGTATATTCTGCAAATATATATGAAATAATAATATATTAGCAAAGTTGTCAACACTAAGCCCAAAATATGATAATATTTTGGATCTTTGATGATCTGAACCTCTATGAGATGGACAGTATCTTGTCTAACTCAGGGAGTGAGGGAGTAGATGATTGATCCGTGCTGATGAGATGAGTTCTGGCTGTGACTGCAGTCAACAAGTCAGTCGGTCGGCCGGTCCGACAGTCAGTCAGTCAGTCGGGCTGTTAGCGGCAGAACTGATGCCTGTATTGGGTTTGTGTTATTTCACAATCATCATCAATTCCTCTTCGATCACCTCCCGATTTCCAGCACTGTGATTAAGAGTCAGGCCCATCTGCTGCATAGACAGGAAATCCTGGAGTCTGCATCTGCTGCTTGCTGAGCTACTAAGCTGCTGCAGTCAGGGGGCTTTAAACTCTCATAATCCCACATAACTCCTGGAATGCAGAGACTATGGCGCACATCAAAACCATCATCTTTTTTCGGGACAGCTTTTTTTCAGGAGCGCAGAAATGCTCACACTCTCCTCTCCTTCTCACTCTTAATGCATCCTCGCAATTTATCGCCTGTCCCTCTGGAATTCTGCAGTTACTGCATGAATCAGATACACCACAAAGGTACATCATACAAAGCAACCGACAATGTAAGTGGACATTAGGGATGGGCGGTATGGACTAAAAAATGTATCACGATAATTTCTGGCATTTATCCCGATAACGATAAAGATGACGATAAAAAAATACCAATTCAACTCCACCTTTTCAACTATAAATCTATCTCACTCTCAGATCCGCCATGTTTGTTACACAAAAACGTCATCAATGGGACTTTATCCTTCTTTCTTTCTTTCTTTCTTTCTTTCTTTCTTTCTTTCTTTCTTTCAGGCTCATTTCCTTCCTTCCTTCCTTCCTTCCTTCCTTCCTTCCTTCCTTCCTTCCTTCCTTCATTCTTTCCTCCTGCTCTCGCCTTCCTTCTTCCCTTCCTCCTTTCTCCGTTCCTTCCTTCCTTCCTTCCTTCCTTCCTTCCTTCCTTCCTTCCTTCCTTCCTTCCTTCCTTCCTTCCTTCCTTCCTTCCTTCACGTACGTTTTGCGTCGATTTAACGCAGAACCATAAATCCGACTTTACACAAAAACATCATCAACGGGAATTTATCGTTTTTACCGCGAGATACAAATTCTTACCGTGGGGAATTTTTTTGACGGTTTATCGTGAACGGTAAAATATCACCCATTCCTAGTGGACATACCAATTATAAATGCTTGACTGGTGAAACTTTGGAGGCCAAAATGACACACAAACAGGACCGCGCGCTATTTGTCCCTTTCCATGTTCTCTCTGTATCAGCCTGTAGCTCCTCAGAACTGTTACACCACATTGGAGAAGTGCTAATGGAGCTCTAGCCAGAGCAGAAGTAGGCCCTGCTGGTGCCATATGACAAATCGACATGCTGCTCTCGCCTACAATCCGCCCACCAAACACCTTCAAAGCTATCAGGAGGATTAGCTCACGCAGCTAAAGCAAACAGACTGCTCAGTGTTCAGACAGTGTTTGGGCCAAACTTGTTCGTGCCTCCTGTTTTGATGGCTAGCAGATCACAATCGGGGGGCTGCTATCGGGTTCTCTTGCAACTGGTGCCATGCCAAGTTTGCCTTATGTGCTGCTGCCGTGGTGAAAAGAGAATGGATGTTTTAGGGCTTTACACGACTCCGTTGCTCTTTGGGATATGCATATTTTATTTTAGGATTAGGATGGTTTAGATTAACTTTGAATTCACTGCTGAGTTTAGGAGGCAGTGAGGCAGAAGGGGCACACAGTAGGGTGTGAGGGCACGTTTGTCTTTGAGTGCTGGTGACAGAAAAGCTTGGGAGTTCAGCTCCAGAGCTGTTTTGTATATCTTTGTGCATGTGGGCATGTCTGGACCACAACATTTTTAGGCCTCCGTCAGACTCCACACACTCTCAAAAAAGGACTCGTCCTCAGTCAGTCTGCTCTGTAGGCTTGTGATTGGAGGGCGCTTGTGGTTGCTAAGCAGAGCTGCTCTTCCTGTGCTAAATAAGAACTTCATGCTCTCTGGCTGGTGGGCTCAAAGAAGTGTGCCAGAGCACACACACACACGCACACACACACACACACACACACACACACACACACACACACACATCCGCACAAACCTCACAGAGCTCTTACAGTTCAGAGACCTCGCCCTCCTCCATTCACTGCCCAGCCTCTCTCATTGTGACTTCCACGCTGTTACTCGACAACCTCCTCCTCCTCCTCCTCCTCCTCCTCCTCCTGCTGCTGCCGGCTTCCTGCTTTCCTTTCTCCTCTTCCTCCTCCACTCTGCATCACTTCTCCCACAGGTCAGCACTTGTAAAGCTCCCCTCTCCGTCATCTCTGAGACCTGACTGACTGACACCTCCTGTGCTTTGCCACTGCCACTCACCTCCTCAGTTTGACACCTCCTCGACCCATGTAGGACACACACACACACACACACACACACACACACACACACACACACACACACACACACACACACACACACACACACACACACACACACACACACACACACACACACACACACACACACACACACACACACACACACACACACACACACACACACACACACACAGACTCAGGCTCTCCTCCTCTCTTGTGCTGAGATCTCCTACTGCACTCCCCCTCACACTGTATTATACTTAGATCTCCACCTCCACTGTAGTGAGCACACGCTGGATGAGTCTGTATTCAGACTGGCCTACATACAGATCACTGTGCTCTTCCAGGAGTGTGAGGGCTGCTCGTCTCACTTTAGAGGGATGGAAACTCATCCAGAGAGAGAGAGAGAGATAGATAGATAGATAGATAGATAGATAGATAGATAGATAGATAGATAGATAGATAGATAGATAGATAGATAGATAGATAGATAGATAGATAGATAGATAGATAGATAGATAGATAGATAGTAGGGATGGGCGGTATGGACTAAAAAATGTATCACGATAATTTCTGGCATTTATCCCGATAACGATAAAAATGACGATAAAAAAAATACCAATTCAACTCCACCTTTTCAACTATAAATCTATCTCGCTCTCAGATCCGCCATGTTTGTTACACAAAAACCTCATCAACGGGAATTTATCCTTTTTTCTTTCTTTCTTTCTTTCTTTCTTTCTTTCTTTCTTTCTTTCTTTCTTTCTTTCTTTCTTTCTTTCTTTCTTTCTTTCTTTCTTTCTTTCTTTCTTTCTTTCTTTCTTTCTTTCTTTCTTTCTTTCTTTCTTTCTTTCAGGCTCATTTCCTTCCTTCCTTCTTTTTTCCCTTCCTTCCTTCTTTCCTCCTGCTCTCTCCTTCCTTCTTCCCTTCCTTCCTTCCTTCCTTCCTTCCTTCCTTCCTTCCTTCCTTCCTTCCTTCCTTCCTTCCTTCCTTCCTTCACCCCTTTCTTTCCTTCCTTCCTTCCTTCCTTCCTTCCTTCCTTCCTTCCTTCCTTCCTTCCTTCCTTCCTTCCTTCCTTCCTTCCTTCCTTCCTTCCTTCCTTCCTTCCTTCACCCCTTTCTTTCTTTCCTTCCTTCCTTCCTTCCTTCCTTCCTTCCTTCCTTCCTTCCTTCCTTCCTTCCTTCCTTCCTTCCTTCCTTCCTTCCTTCCTTCCTTCCTTCCTTCCTTCCTCCCTTCCTTCATTCCTGTATGTTGTGGGTGGATTTAACACAGAACTGTAAATCAGTAAACATCAGCGCTAACAATACGCTCCAAGAACACAACGAGGTCTTGGGATATATATTTTGGTTTTCTCTTTACGTATCTTTTTTTTTTTTTTTTACATGGTTTGAGTTTGTAGCAGAACAATGATTATGTCTTGAAAAGCTCCTGCCCCTGCATGCTCCTCAGAGCAGCGAAACATGCTCTCTTGCAGAGACGGAGCAATGCAGCATTGTCAGCAGACACCCGTATCAAATGAATTCAGCACAGCTGTCCCAGCAGACTCCGTTGCAGTGAGCGGGGAATGTTATTTATTCAGTATTACTGTCAGCCCAGGATCCGTCCCGCTTTGCCACAGCATCATCTGGTCAGGTGGGCCGTCTTTTTTTTTTGTTGTTTTGTTTCTATGACCTTGCATTAAAAAGCCTGTATCTCTCTGAGTCCATTCTGCTAAAGAGTTGGCCACCTGCCCCACCCAGCCGTCCACTCTCTTTCTGTGTCAGTACAGCAGGGTTGATATTTAAAAGGACAGGCGTAAAGATGAACCTCAGTTGCTCAAAGACTGCCACCACACACCTCCCACCCTTCTATTGCAGGTGTCTCATGGTTGCAGGATTGCCCCGCACTGTCATTGCCCCCGCCGGCTGCCTAGCAGGCCAGCCTGTCAGCCTTTTGTGCTCGTGGCGTTGACAAGCTTCTGGCTCTATTTACGGCCAGTCGACAAGCGCAGACGCACACAGCCACGGCCTTAAATAGAGCAGGCCCACCCTTTATCCTATAATGAGGGTACTATTATAGCCTGGTGTCTTAAGCATGGTCAAGAAAAGAGGTGTCGCATACATCAACTTGAAAAAACAAACTTGAGCTGCTTTCCACATTATCACCCCAACATTGTCCCAGTAAACTCACTGAGAGAGTGCAAGATGAAGAATATAATGATTATACGTTTTTTAATGTAACAAAAAAAACAATAAAAGAAAAACCCAACAGGGATGTACCGTATTTTCTGGACTATAAGCCGCACCTGTATATAAGCCGCATCCGCTCTATTTAAAAAAAAAGATATGCAAGCCACAAATATTTATGTTGTTAGATTAGATATTTACTACATGTACAGAACCATTTTGAACTGTAAATGATGTACATGTTTGTACCTAAATAGATCCTTTCCTAACACTGTCTTTTAACACGGCAGCAACTTTGCTGATTAAAACGGGACAGAACCAAGAGAAAATAACCGGTATTTATTCATCTATTTATCTGTTTGAAATCTGCTTCTACTTCTATCTGCTAAAGAAGAAGTAGCGTATTCTTCTTTGCATTTATTTTGTCTTAGTTTTTATTCTAATTCCGGTTAGAGCGCTCGAGCGGTGGAAGAAAAATCCACAGAATAGCCGCACCTTTGTATAAGCTGCATGGTTGAAAACCTATGAAAAAAGTAGCGGCTTATAGTCCAGAAAATACGGTAGTCTGTTTGGAGTGTCTGTCCCGTGTTTTAGGGGTTATAACAGGGCACTGTTGGGGTCCTCGTCTTCACAGAGACGCCCATCCCTGCATGTCCGTACTTAATTCCACCTCTTGCAGGTGTCGAACTGTACGCGCCGTTGATATAATGAGTCCCTCGGAACAGATTAGTCTCCCTATCATAACTGCAGCTCCCCGGTTTCTCTGCCTTTTGTTGCGGCGCAGGCTGCACCACAGAGGATAAAGGGGCTCGGCCGGACGCTGTGGGAGGAAGTGGCTTTTGTGTTGCCAGCAGGTGCAGTGGGATGACAGTGGACTTTTTTTGGGGGCACACTTGTGTGCGTGGGTGCAGCAGTGTATCTTTCTCTAACCAGGAGGGTATGTGCTCCCGGAGTGTCGCTGAGATACGCCAGGAACCTCCGGAGCTCGGCCTGAACCCTCGATCGCAGGCCTCCTCCGGGGGTTTGCAGTAAATTCTTTTCTCTCCCCTTCCTCCGCCTCCTCCTTTTTCTCTCCCTTTTTCTAGCTCACATCTGGTGAACAGTGCTAGCACCCCTGTCATCTTTTACTGCGTTGAGGTCATTTCCACCCTGTCGGTAAAGTGGAAACACATGATGGGTTGGGTCTTAATGGGGTGGGGCTGGCACTGACACAGCTTTACAGCCAAGAACTGCCAAAATGGCCTCTCTGTGGAATGTCTCCACCTTCGAAATTAGAGACATTTGGGATTAATAACCTTAAAATAATGCTATTTACCACCTAGAATCAGCTAATAAAATACATCACTGCTATAGCTGGCTTGTAAGGCGGATATATGTTCTCAGTAGGTTTGGTTTCAACTAAGACGGGGTTCCGCCTTCAAGGAGAGGGTTTAACAGTTCACTCGCGACACTTTTGACGCTTTGAAGCTGCAAAGAAGCAGCCAAGCATTGTTTGGAGTCAGAGAAGAATAAGTGCATAATAAAGATTAAAAATTAAAACAACTTCAGAGGATCCTGCAGGGGTTCCTCATCCGCTCTAAATTACATTTCTACAGTAACCCCCCCCCCCCCCCTCTTAATCCCACCATCCATTCCTGCTCGTGAGTCAGAAAGTTGGGTTCAGGAGCTGACACACGCTCCGGGAAAAAGGTGTGCCCTCAAGTTTAGTTGGGATTCTCCTTCAGTAATCATGCGCATTTCCTCATTTCCCTGCTGCACCAAAATATCAAACAGCACAGCTCGCAGTGTTTGTCATTCTGAGAGAAGAGCTTGTGTTGCTCGTGGAAACTCAGCTCAGCCCGCTGACACATTTTGGTTGATGTCTTCACGGCGCATCTTTAGCATCAGATTCATCTTGTCGTACTTTTTTTTTACAAAACATTTTATTAATTTCAAACCACCTTTTTTTTTGCCATATTGTGATGAAACCACTGTTCTTTCTGCGTTTAACAGTTAAAAAGACCACACTTAGATAACGTGCTGCTCAAGAATCTCAGTTCTTGCAGTGGAATTAGCAGTTTTAATGGAGTTTTACTGCCGCGCTACATGGATCTCAATGTGTCTCCAAGCAAATTCCAGTCACACTGTGGTTTCCATTCTGTGGTAGACAGAGCTGCAGTGTAAAAAGGGGTGGGCTACAGTCACTGCTGTCTGTGGCTAGACTACAGTCGGGCTCAGCGGCTATGCAGAGCAGCTGCATGGATTTTTGTCCCTGTTGTCCAACGGGACTCCTCCACGGACTGCAGCAGCCCCTCGTTATTGAGGGCACCCTCTCCTGCGCTGCATGCCTCTGTCCTCATTACCTCTGCAGCAGCGTAGCTCGCTGCCTTTGTTCTCTCTCTTGGCTTGAAACTGGAGAATATGGAGAGAAGTGCTGAGCTTGCAGTTACTTTGGCTGCCCACAGCTTTTGCAGCACGGGAGAAAACATAGCACCGGCAACCGCCACCCTCCCGAGCCCTCCTGTCCACACACTTCCATGAACCCAGCACACAGGGGCTGCTGTAGTTTGATTCATTATGCACCAATAAGCACCTTTTAGCTTCTCGTTTTGGTAGAATATCTTCCTTTGTAAATGCATTTGCGCACGGCCAAATGCTCTTGAGGCCACTCTTCTGTGTGAAAAGTCCCACAGTCTTGTTCTCCTCGGGCGTTAAACAGCAGTTGCGCTGAGTGACTGGAAGGACAGTAAACTTTTATCACGCTAATAACCTGCAGACACAGCTAACCTAATGGCTTAGGCAGCCATGCCAGGGGTTGCTCAGAGGTCAGGTTGAATTGCAGGATATAAATGTTAGATTCCAACTGGCAGGACAAATAAAGGCGGGAGGAAAAAAAGAAGGGGCATCTGAGGTGAGCAGAAGGGGAAGACAGTTGTGATTGGAAGGGAAGATAATAACTTTAATTGATTTGCAGTAAAAGGAAGCCATTGATTTGGCTGCTCTTTTATAGCGAGGCGATCTGTGGCCTTTTAACCCGCTTTCCCACCCGACTCTGCTCGCTCTCAAACATTGGATTCAATCCGAGCATGCCGTCAAAGGGCACAACTCCCACACAAGAGAAAAGTGAGTGAAAAAGATTTGAGTTTGCCCAGCGTTTGGTGAACGCATCGGCCGTGTGTGTGTGTGTGTGGAAGGGTCGTTAATGGCGTTCAGATCTAAACTTTTCTCTCATATTCCTCTCCCTCTGGCTGAGGTAGACAGGTCTTGAGAGTGTTTGTTTTAGGTGAAGTCAGTGCTGGAACAGAATGTTGCGAACCGCGGGCCAGACTGTGGTTCTGCGGTTCAGCTTCAACCTGAATGCAGACAGCTCTGTTTGTTTTGCCTCTTCGTTTCTCAGGGAGAATTTAAGTTGCTGCCAAAGTCCTGCGCTCACACCCAAGGCACGCAAATAAAAACCCCTTCACACACACACACACACACACACATAGCAAAAGAAAACTACCTGGGTGTTAGTCATTACATCTGGACCTAACCACCATCCGCCTGTGAAGATACACGCACATACATATCCGACTCTCATCTTGTAAAAAGGTTTTTTGGGAGATGAGATGCTGCTGAATTGTTTCAGTGGCAGGATGTTTGTGTGTTTTGTTCCGAGGCTTTTCATAAATAGTTTTTATGTTGCTGAGGTCAACTACTTTTACTAGACTGGAGAGGCAAGTCCAGAGGCGAGGAGGCCTCCCCACCATCTGGCAGCCATAAAAGGGGGAGCAGGAGGTTTTTACTGGGGCTTTATGAGATGCTGGGTGAAACACAGAGGGGAGGAGAGACAGGGTGGACGGTGGACTCTGGTTGCCCCCAAGCTTCCTCTGCCGTCTGAATGACAGGTCAGAAGTTCATTGCCTTGTTTTTTTTTTTTTTCTCTGGCTCTCTCTCTTTTTTTCCCCCCATCTTGCATCTTGCTCTGTAAGGTGAAGGAGGCGGCTGTCAGTTCAGAGTCTCGGGGCACGAGAGGGCAGACCGCTGTGAAACTGTGAAACACTTACCACTGCCGTGCGTAAAGATGCATTCTGAGCGAGAGATGGGTTTTGACTTATGCGCTTGCTGTACTTTATAAATGTTTCAGAGGACTTTAGTGCAGCAAATATGTCAGTTATGTCACGCAGAAGATCAGACCTGAGCCTCGCAGATGGTGCAGAGTTATGTGGCTGCGTAAACACCGATGATTCAATGACTCGGTGTTGTTTGGGTATGTGTCACTTTCACAAAGTGCCCTGCAGACAACAAAATCGCAAACAGTACGTCGTTTAGTTCAAGTACAGCTCCAACAGCACCACAGCCTCTCCCTTTGTCCACAAAAAGCCTGAAGTTTTGGGTTTTTTTTTTTTTTTTTTCTTGCATATCAAACTTAAGTGGGAACAACAACATTGTTAAAACATGACAGTACTGGAATTTAATAGCAGCGAGATTCTCATGGAGATTTCAGGGAGCCCCTGAGAGTCTCAGTTATGTTTCCCATCATGATTTCTATCCAGTTTTTTTCAGAGCTTGAATTGCAGTTTTCTAGTCCATCTGAAGGTGGAAGCTGAGCCTTATTGGTTTTCCAGACCGGGGTTATCTTCGCAGCGGCTGCTTTGTTGACTCTGGCACTGATACACTGATACCTCCTTTTGAGATTTCATTTGTTGTTACGCTGTAGCTGATACTTGAACCCTTTAACGCCTTTAACATATTTTGAATTTGTCGTCTCACATGAAGCCACAGCTTGCTCATTGAGGAAAAAAGATAATATTCCTTAAAATGTGAATTAACGAGCTCTGAAGTAGGAAACGGTTACATGAGTAGGAATGGGCGATATTTTACCGTTCACGATAAACCGTCAAAAAAATTCCTCACGATAAGAATTTGTCATCTCGCGGTAAAAATGATAAATTCCCGTTGATTAAGTTTTTGTGTAAAACTGATTTATGGTTCTGCGTTAAATCCACAACGTACGGGAAGGAAGGAAGGAAGGAAGGAAGGAAGGAAGGAAGGAAGGAAGGAAGGAAGGAAGGAAGGAAGGAAGGAAGGAAGGAAGGAAGGAAGGAAGGAAGGAAGGAAGGAAGGAAGGAAGGAAGGAAGGAAGGAAGGAAGGAAGGAAAGGGGAGAAGGGAGAAAACAAGGAAAGGAGGAAGGAAGGGAGAAAAGACGAAGGGAAGAGGGAAGGAGAGAGCCGGAGGAAAGAAGGTAGGAAGGAAGGAAGGAAGGAAGGAAGGAAGGAAGGAAATGAGCCTGAAAGAAAGAAAGAAAGAAAGAAAGAAAGAAAGAAAGAAAGAAAGAAAGAAAGAAAGAAAGAAAGAAAGAAAGAAAGAAAGAAAGAAAGAAAGAAAGAAAAAAGGATAAATTCCCGTTGATGACTATTTGTGTAACAAACATGGCGGATCTGAGAGCGAGATAGATTTATAGTTGAAAAGGTGGAGTTGAATTGGTATTTTTTAATCGTTATCGGGATAAATGCCAGAAATTATCGTGATAAATATTTTAGTCCATACCGCCCATCCCTACCAAGATGAGATTAATAAGAGTAACCATATCATGAAATCAAATAACGAAATTAGAAAAAAAAAAAAAAAAAAAGAACTCAGCAAACATTCCAAGCGCTGGTTGTCATGGTAACCTTCGTGGATATTTCTGACCCCTAATACAGGTATAACAGTAGACAGTACCCTTTGCCCCATCAGATATCCACTCAGTTGTGTCGGCTTCAGAGTTAAAATTAGATTAACTTGATACCTGCCTGTGATGATTTCAACTGTCATCGCCACGAGTCGCCAAATTTTCATTGGTGTTTTACGGCCTGTTGTTGCTACAACATTGCTCTTTCCTGTGCTTTTAACGCTAGTGAAGCTCACTCATGGTGATTTTGATTTAAAAAAAATAACAATAAAATATGCAAATACACAAAACAGTGAGTGTTTTTTATATAAAGGAATTACAGGGACTGCACCCGAGCTGTTCTCCTGTTCACAAAGCGCTGTGCAGCGCTCCATCGGGCTGACGCATTTGAATAATCACTTCAAGAACTCCTTGGCGTGCCAGTCGAGGTTGTGGAGGTTCTGCTGCCCGGACAGAGCCACAAACTGATTGATACCTGAGTTAGTAGTATTGACATCTTTCTCTTGTTTTCAGTCCCTCTGTCTCTTCACACAGCCTTAAACAAAGAGAATAGGTCCTGACAGCAAGAGAAAAAGAGTGTTTGGCACACACTCCCTTGTAGGTCTCTCTATCTCACTCCGCTCTATTAAAATTTTAATTGTTTTCTTGCCGTGGTGTGGGTGCTCGCTGTGGCTGTGTTTAGCTCTGGCTCTGCGCTGCGTTCAAGACATGAAACTGAAGGAAAAAGTGGGAGGTAGGGTTTTTTTTTCTTAAATCTGAAAGAGGAGCAAGAGACAGGTAAACTCTGAAGCGCTTGTTTACTCGCTTCAGCAACATTGGAATTTAATATTTCAACCTCTAATTATAGACTGAATGAAGCGGATGAGCTCAGCGAAGGATCACTCTCACCGTTTTTGCAGAGGTCCATGCTGGTTCCAGGTGGTAAAAACTTTTGCTTTTCCTGGATGACTGAGAAACCGACTGCAGCTCAGACGAAACAAGACATCTGATATCGGTCTTAGAACTATGCTAAATCAGGAAAGCGAAAACCTAATCCTCAGATTATTCACCGACAATAATAGTTGTTTGTTGCAGTTGTTTCTATGCAACCACAATGTAATCTAGCGTGACAATAGAGGCAATTTATATCCCAGCCCACTCGGTGGTATCGCCATCATTCCAAAGTCCACATAAGTGGATTTATTGAAAGGTCTTTTGAAAATTATCATCACAATGATATTAAATATACTTTCCTTGTAAAAAGCATTGATTGCACTTGTAAAGTCTGAAGAAAGCATCAAGGCACCTTCAAAGGTCGTCACCGTGAAAGATCCGGCTTCAGATTCATGTAGAGCCTCTCCACATACTTTTGCTTCATTCATTTGCTCACATCTTGCATCTCGTTAGTTTCTTGAACATTGAGCAAAGGGGTGAAATAAAAGCTCTGACCCCTTGATTGGAGGGCTGGAGACGAGGGACTCTTGCTTTAGTCATTTCATCCACTGCAGTGATTCAGGGGATAAAATGTAGCCTGTGTCCTCTTTAAGAGCACTGGCCTGTCTGCAGAATGCATCAGTCCTGTGGAGCAGGACACAGTCCAGCAGGAGGAGGGGGGCGAAGGGAGGAGCGTGGGGCTTAGCGGAGGGAGGAAGGAGGACAGGAGGAACAGCCGCAGTCCTGGGCTTCCAGCCTCCTGGCTAGACTGCTGAAAGTTATTATTGAGTTCCTGTGTAGGGCCTCCCCTCCCTGTGGCATACTCCTCTGTGTTCACTACAAGGTAGACTGGGAGTACGACAGAGGCAAGAGAGGAAAGTTGGCAGCTTCTCGTGCCCTTTTGCAATGACCTTATATGCAACAAATAAAGGATAATTTAGTTTGATTCCATGGTTTTTTTTTTTTGTTGTTTTGTTTTTTTTTTTTTTGCAAGGCCGCCTCTGAAAGGCTCATAAGACCAAGAGGCAACCGCACATGCTAAAAGCCTCACTGCTGCTCAACAGCAGCTGAAACTGCAGCCGAGCTTTCTGTTGTCTTGAGTTACAATTTTGCAGACATGCCTGTTTTTTCTTTTTTTTTTTTTCTTCTTGAGACTGGCTGCAACTAGTCGAGACAAGACGGTTGACGGTTTACCGTGGAGAAAGCCATGTGCTAAATCCCCTCCTGGCATGCTAAATAAAGAGTATGATTCAGGGACAGGTCGGGAGGACTAGACTTCACTCTACTTTCAGTAACGCCGTCTTTACATGGGACAATGTAGTGTGCAGTTTGCAAAGCATGAAAATGTTTTTGCAGCATTGCAGTTCATAATGTCTTAGAGGTTAACTATCTGGGGAAATGCCGTGGAGATTACATAGTTACATACATCATGCCCTGTCCTCGGGTTTATGCTTGCCTGCCTCACTAATCCCTGGCCCGCCTGCCTTTACTGGCTACATCAGGGCCACAAAGCGCCTGCGTCCTCCAGCTCAGCCCACCATGAAAGAGACAGACTTTTATGCAACGCTCTGACCGCTGGTATTTGGACTGAACTGCTGTTGCTTTAAGCAGGGCTCCCGCAGGTTAACAGCACCCAGATGCCGCCCGTCCCACTGCACTGAACGATCACCGACGAGCTCAAACAAACCCATGCGACACCTGAGGCTCGTCACGAGCCCACCAGGCCTCACGCGCCATCATCTGTTGCATGTCGCACATGTGCCCTGATTAATCGCAGCATTCGTAGTCAGTGGGATCATTCGACCTCGGTTTTAAAAGCGGTCTCTCTCAGGCGTAGTTTGCAGGAAAGCGGGGTGAAGAAAGGGGGAAACCCTGGCGCTGAAATGGGTATTTTGTGGAGTTCTGTTTGTTGAGTCAGAGCTTAGCTGGGCTCCGCTGTTATGCGGTTGCCATGGAGAAAAAAACACAGGCTCTTGTGCAAATAAAATCGTCCAGGAAAGACATTTCCAAGAATTTTTCAGAGTGAAGAAACAGACGGCAAATTACAGAATTCATGAGGTGCTGCGGTCCACCACCCACCCCTCTCCAGCCCGCCTTTTTAGACCCCTCATATTCATTTTATGGAAGCTGTGAGGCCTCAAGCCCTCTCACCTAATTACCTCTGTAAGTAGATATGTTTTGCTAGGAATGGAGGAGGGAAACAAACTGGTGTTTAAGCGTGGAATGTATGATCATAAGAGCGGATGTTGTGGTGTTTTATCCCCTATTTCCCTTACAGACAATTCCTTGAACAAGTGGAAACAAGTGGAACGCTATTTGATCTCTGTGAAGTATTGCTGTGTACACATACACTGTGAGTTCGTTGTACATTTGGGTTTGATAGTTTCGCTGCCAAAGAGGAGCAGCACATTTCCAGAGGCCGTAAATGTGTCTTGAAATGGGTGGACAGTAAATTGGTCAAAAACTTTTAAAACCCACTGGCTTTCTTGTATTTTTTTTTTCCTGGAGCTCTTTCAAGGCTCCTCATTTCGCCTTAATATGAGTTATTTTCTTCTCCTCTATCTGAATAAGCCCATTAGCACATTTCAAGTAGTGCAGATGTCTGGTTTTCCCTTCTTCTTTCAAAAGAAACAAAAAAAAAAAAAACACCAGTGGTGTCTTGCAGTTTTGGAGAAGAAAAACATTTGATTGCAGGCTTTCATGCTCACTGGCTGTTTCTGAAGTTCAAAGCTAAATGAGCAAAAAGGACTGTCTTTGACTTTAACAGTACTTGATTGTTTGAATGACGACGCTGGCTCATTGGTGTAGAAGAGGTTAGTTCCCTAACCTGGTGACCAGGAGGGCAGCGTCTCAACAGAATGACCAGAATCTATAAATTTCATCAAGATTTATCACCTCGGTTCAACCAATTAGCTCCAAAGCAGTTTCTGGGGACCGCGGACTGTGTTGGGGAGATGACATCACATGGGACCTTGTGTGAGCAATGACCCTATCGTCACCTCGCCCTCTCACAGCTTTTATGGCCTTCCCCCTTAACCCACCCCCGCGCTCCTCCCACCCTGTCCCTGCCCTCCGTCCCATCCCCCTCACACCTCTTAACCTCTGTTATTCATCCCATTTTCATCTTTCCAATAAACCTGCCACCTGCCCTCCTCTCCACTGGCTGCTCAGGGGGCATGTGGGTCATGTAGCTCACGTTACAGCGAAGGCCCGGTAGCAGGTTTTTACTTGTATGTAAAGACCCAACCCTGTGCCGCTCATTGGCTGCAACGTTTACGGCTGTGGTGACAGTTGTGGCTTCTCAAGTAATCCAATTATTTCCCTGCAAAAATCCAAATTGAAAACTGCAGTATGACGAAGTTATATTGATTTACAGGCAGCCAGATAATATATATATATATATACACACACACACACACACACACACACACCAAATATACATAAGATGTTCAGGACAACTACAAATGCAACTGAATGGGAAGAACCAATTCTGGGCCATCGACACGTATGACTTGCCAATGGTGTGGTGTCTGGCCACAGGAAGAGATGGAAGCCACAAGACAACTCTAACCCTCACGATGCATGGAGGATTTTGATCCGAGTTTAACACTATGAGACTACACAAAGTGGAAAGAGGGAGGCCGAGGATTAGGAAGCACCGAAGCCGCCGTCCAGGATGAAACAACAAAGATCCAGAAATACAAGGATGGCCCCTAATGGTGAACTGCTGAGTAAATGTCTCAGGAAGCAGAAATCCAGTGATGAGGAAGAGGAGATGGAGGAGCCATTATGACAAGAGAAACCAATGCACAGTGTGTACCATCGGTGGCCAGAAAAGTGCTGGTCTGAAGGACAGCACTGAGGCGTTAATCATAGCAACAAGAACACGTCTTGAGCGTAAGCGCGGTAGAGATCAGGGTCTACCCCACCACACTGGACAAAGATGCCCTGAAGACCAGCGAGATAACCTCCAAGAACCATGAAAAAAAGAAAGCGCAAAGATCCTGTGGGACTTCCAGATCCAGAATGCTAAATTGGTGACAGCTTACCAACCAGATAATGTGCCGGTCAACAAACTCCAGGAGAAAGCAGTGATGATTGTCCAGGCATTTCCAAGCAACATGACAAAAACTGTAAAAATACTAAGGGTCGAATGAATAGAGGGGGAAAATGAGAAATGAGAAGGCAAAAGTGACTCCAGGGGTGGCTGGACACTTGGAGCTGGGAGAGGAGAGTGGCTTCAGCAGATCCTGGGGAACAACATCAGCGGTTTCTTTAAGGAAATGTGACCTTTGACCTTTGGAGGAACAAAGCTTGACGAGTTTATGTAGTGTACTGTACTATATATACCGTATATGCAGGGGTGGACAGTAACGGAGTAAATTTACTTGAGTACTGCACTTAAGTACATATCCAGAGGATTTGTACTTTACTTGAGTATTAGATTTCTTTGGTACTTATTACTCTTGAATACATTCCAAGACAAATATTTTTACTTTTACTCGAGTAAATTTCTAGGAAGGCTGAAAAGTACTCATTACTTTCAGGTCTGCTCTTTTTTCTTCTTCCCTAAAGCTGGTTTCAAAGAGTTAATTCTCAGAAACAAGAGTTAAAAGATCCTTAAATTAATTTAGAAAAAATATAGTAATTTACTGATGTGGAAAATAAGAAATTTACTCTTACTCTTACTTTTACTTAAAGTAAATTTAAAAGCATTTACTTTTGGATACTTAAGTACCTGTAAAAGCAAGTACTTTCTACTCTTACTCGAGTAATATTTTGACTGAGCTACTTTTACTTGTAACGGAGTAAATTTTGACCAGTAGTATTTGTACTCTTACTCAAGTACTGGGGTCGAGTACTCTGTCCACCTCTGCGTATATGTACACACACACACACACACACACACACACACACACACACACACACACACACACACACACACACACACACACACACAGCATGTGTTTGCGTGTCGGGACATGAAAGAAAATATATATTATAGTCTGCAAAAATGAGCCAAATACAGCCTCAGATATACAGCAATACATAACATATAAAGACAGTAATAAAATAGTAGGAAAGGCTGAAATTGGCCAGTAGAATAAGTGGCCAACCAGGGCTGCTGGCAGAAATGACATCAGCCTGCAGAGAAGAAGCAATTATCAAAAACTGGTTGTCTAGTAACCATTTTCTGTTCCTGAATGAGGGGGATGTGAAGAATAATGTTGAGTGGAGCGGATCCAGACACCGGCTCACCGAGGGAGAGAGGGGAATGAGGAATAAATGAACCTCTATTTAATAAAACAAAACCAAAGGCGCTGACGAGGCAAGTGTCCAAAGCAGTTGAAATAACACGCAACGTAAGTCCAAAAGATGAGCAGTGAGAACGAGAACCTAATCCGGCGTAAGCAGGCAGGGGAAGACAAGGATCTAGCTCTGAACGGCGTGAACCTTTAGTATAAACACTCAGCGGGTAATGAATAATGTGGTGCAGGTGTGACATTCAGTAACCAGACCCAGGTGTGAAAACACAGACGAAAGCAAAACACTGTTTTTTTTTAAAATAAAACAGAAACTAAAGCAAACCAGTATTCAGTAGGGCTGTTCGATTTTGCCAAAAATAAAATCTAGATTTTTTTCTCTCAAAATCCGATTTTCGATTACAATTATTTTTGTGAATTGACAAAAGGCAAAGAAATGATTTCAAATATGCTGTTTTTTATTGAAAATTTGCCCCATTGGGCTTTAAGTGCAAACTTTGCTCTTATTAAACAAAAAATGAATGAATAAAGTGCAAAACTCTGTAAAATAAGTTGAAAAAAAGTTTAAAAAATATAATAAAATATAAAATTTTATCTCTGAAAAAAAAAAATCAGCAAATCAGCACTTGCAAACATACAGTAAGTTATATTTCCAATTAAATAAAACAAGACATTTTCTAATTAAACTAAACTGGTCTTTGCATGCTAAATAATAATGCAACCCATGAAGTGAAAAATCGATTTTACGATTTTCACGTTTTAAAATCGTTCTAATTACATAATCGCGATTACGATTTAAAATCGATTAATCGAACAGCCCTAGTGGTTCAGAGGATAAAACTTCACCAAATACAATATAAATGAAACAGACTTGAATAGAGTCTGATTGATAAGAGTCTAATGTCTAATGTTATTCAAAAAGCCACTAAATGTACACGTTTTGTTGTAAAATGCAGCTCCCTCTGAGACAAGTCACAAGCCATTCGTACCCGCTGCAGGATGCCGGCCCTCTGTGTTTGCGTCGTGTCGCCAAACTGAGCCAGAGTGCTCCTGCTGTTTCCTGTGGCCATCTTTGTTTATACGCCACAGACGTGGATTAAAAAGTCTCTCCTGCACCAGCCGGGATTGCTCTGCGTGCGATGGTTAGAGAAGCCCTTGTGGGAATCCCCTCACAAGATAGGGTAAGTGTGGTCCAACAGCCCCGCGGGCTTTGGAAATCCAGGTAATATTTGATTTTGTGAAAACCAGATGCTGTGCCTCAAATCCATATAAACACACCAGGGGACACAACTATATCCAGAAGCTTGGCAAAATATAGTTCTAGCGTTTGACAGGCGGTGGGATCCGAGCCCCAATCTTCAGCTAAAATGTATGTCTTGTAAAAGCTCTAGTTCTGCTGATATTGTTCACAGAGAGCCAGATATAAAGTAACCGTAAAGTAGTTAGTAGTAGGGATGGGCGGTATGGACTAAAACATGTATCACGATAATTTCTGGCATTTATCCCGATAACGATAAATCTATCTCGCTCTCAGATCCGCCATGTTTGTTACACAACAGGAATTTATCAGTTTTTTTTCTCTTCTTTCTTTCTTTCTTCTTTCTTTCTTTCTTTCTTTCTTTCTTTCTTTCTTTCTTTCTTTCTTTCTTTCTTTCTTCTTTCTTTCTTTCTTTCTTTCTTTCTTTCTTTCTTTCTTTCTTTCTTTCTTTCTTTCTTTCAGGTTCCCTTCCTTCCTTCTTTTTTCCCTTCCTTCCTTCTTTCCTCCTGCTCTCTCCTTCCTTCTTCCCTTCCTCTTTTCTCCCTTCCTTCCTCCTTTCCTTGTTTTCTCCCCTTTCCTTCCTTCCTTCCTTCTTTTTTCCCTTCCTTCCTTCCTCCTGCTCTCTCCTTCCTTCTTCCCTTCCTCTTTTCTCCCTTCCTTCCTCCTTTCCTTGTTTTCTCCCTTCCTTCCTCCTTTCCTTGTTTTCTCCCTTCCTTCTCCCCTTTCCTTCCTTCCTTCCTTCCACCTTTCCTTCCTCTTTTCTCCCTTCCTTCCTTCTTTTTTCCCTTCCTTCCTTCCTTCCTTCCTTCCTTCCTTCCTTCCTTCCTTCCTTCCTTCCTTCCTTCCTTCCTTCCTTCCTTCCTTCCTTCCTTCCTTCCTTCCTTCCTTCCTTCCTTCCTTCCTTCCTTCCTTCCTTCCTTCCTTCCTTCCTTCCATAAATCAGCTTTACACAAAAACGTCATCAACGGGAATTTATCGTTTTTATCGTGAGATGACAAATTCTTACCGTGGGGAATATTTTTGACGGTTTATCGTGAACGGTAAAATATTGCCCATTCCTAGTTAGTAGTTAATAATTAGTCCTTATTTTTTAAGTAAAGTGTGAAAGTTTCCCTTCCTTCTTTCACCATATAGCAGGTCCTCTCTGCGTTTTACTCGGCCTTATTGCAGATATTAAAACTGCACCACCCCACTTCAGAATAAAGGTCAGATAAATTGGATGGTCGAGCCTGTTAGTGGAAATTAGCTGCCCAGTGGTTTGTCATGTATGTCACACAAAGCGTAAAGGGGAATGGGAAGAAGTCAAACATGCGTAATATGTTTGTTGCAGGGTTTTTGATTATTATTTTTTGTCTTTTCTCGAGGGTCCTAGTTCAAGTTTCTGTTTCCTTTATGGAGCGGTTATCTCCGAGGTCTGGCCGTCCACTCCGAAGGTCTGGACCTGTTAACAAGCAGTGCTTGCGCGGGTGCTGTCCTTCCCCTCCGTCCATCCATCCATCCATCCTCCCCCTCCAACCTCCTCACGGCCTCCGTCCAGTGGGGGAGGTGCAGAGGAGACTCTCAGTACCTGGTACTGCGGGAGATATGATGCTCTGCGTATCTGCAGGCGTTACTGTTTGAGTCGGAGGGAGGTTATCCAGTGACATTTTAACCATGAATCAGCCTTCTTTGCCGCCACGGCATGAGTATTAATCTGCAGGATTAAAACTCAGCCCGTCAGACATTGGACATGCTGTGTTGTTGCTGGGAGGAGCACTCCGACAGCGGGAATGTTGCACATGCTTCCCTGCAGACAGGCAGGGATGTACCTGTCAGTGATAACCCAGGTTAACAGTCTGACAAAACCATTCCTGTATTGAAATGATGCTCTTAGACACACTGGAGGCCTTGGAAAGGACACAGCTGTTTTCTTTTTTTTTAATATTCATTCATTTTAAATTTAAAACAACAGATAATTGCTTTTCTTTCATTATTCAACAGTAGGGATGGGCGGTATGGACAAAAAAATGTATCACGATAATTTCTGGCATTTATCCCAATAACGATAAAAAAACGGGAATCTTTCTTTCTTTCTTTCTTTCTTTCTTTCTTTTCTTTCTTTCTTTCTTTCTTTCTTTCTTTCTTTCTTTTTGGCATTTATCCCAATAACGATAGTCGTTTCTTTCTTTCTTTCTTTCTTTTCTTTCTTTCTTTCTTTCTTTCTTTCTCTTCTTCTTCTTTCTTTCTTCTTTCTTTCTTTCTTTCTTTCTTTCTTCTTTCTTTCTTTCTTTCTTTCTTTCTTTCTGGCATTTATCCCAATAACGATAGTCGTTTTCTTTCTTTCTTTCTTTCTTTCTTTCTTTCTTTCTTTCTTTCTTTCTTTCTTTCTTTCTTTCTTTCTTTCTTTCTTTCTTTCTTTCTTTCTTTCTTTCTTCTTTCTTTCTTCTTTCTTTCTTTCTTCTTCTTTCTTTCTTTCTTTCTTTCTTTCTTTCTTTCTTTCTTTCTTCTGGCATTTATCCCAATAACGATAGTAGTTTTCTTTCTTTCTTTCTTTCTTTCTTTCTTTCTTTCTTTCTTTCTTTCTTTCTTTCTTTCTTTCTTTCTTTCTTTCTTTTTGGCATTTATCCCAATAACGATAGTCGTTTCTTTCTTTCTTTCTTTCTTTCTTTCTTTCTTTCTTTCTTTCTTTCTTTCTTTCTTTCTTTCTTTCTTTCTTTCTCATTTCCTCAATTTATCGTTTTTACCGTGAGATGGCAAATTCTTACCGTGGGGAATTTTATTGACGGTTTATCGTGAACGGTAAAATATCTCCATCCCTATTCAACAGTTGGTCATTCATATTGCCTTCAGATACAACTTGTTTTTTATGGAGACAATCTGCAATCTGCTAATGGTACTCTAGATATCAGGTTACTACTTGCCAGCCCATGAACAGCAAACACATCTCATCGTCTGCGTCTTTGCTGATCTGCAATGAGACTTTTATATCAGTAATACAGATACTGAAGGAATGAGTTTTGAAAGATCCGGACATTTATACCTAGGGGAAGGCTCTTATTGAATTATAGGTCAAATTCACATTTTGGTGGGCCAAAAAAAGAGGACACATGAACCTCCACTGCTTTGTGCAATACAGAATTACTGGAAAGCCTTTTAAAAGAAGCCTCTTTATAGACAAATATTTAGTAGTTGCTCCATCATGAAGTTGAGTTTGCCTCACTAGCAGAAGAGTAGAAGGCTTGTTGAAATCCAGTGGCTGCTTGGGTAATATGTTTTCTGCCGAGACATTTTCATAGGATAACACAGTTCAACACAATTTAAATAGCTATTTGTCATTTGCCAATTTGAAGCAAACATGTTCATTTTAAGTCTGTTTTTTTAACATTCCTGGAAATATTGTGTACCTCGTCACATTTTTCGAATCAGTCTCGGCTATTCAGACTGAGCTGTGATCCCGATATATTTGTAGAAATCACCTCCTTGTTACATCTTATGATGACAAATGTGCTGCAACTGATGTCCAGAATCAGAACCGTTGAACTAACGCCATTCTGTTTATACTGAGGTGTAAATGTTGGAATTATTCATGGAAGCTTGCACACAATCTGCTTACCTTTGAATAATAGATTATTGCTGCACATTTGAAATAATGTTAACTAAAATCAAGCCCCAAATGGTTAAGTTAAATTGGGATTTTGGATCTGTTAAAGAGCAGATGCATCACCAAGGAGGGCAGATGAGGGGCAATATAATGCCAAGGCATTAAGATAGAAGAGACTGTTATAACTGCCGCTTTGGTGAGCAAATGCAAACATGTAAATTCTTACACGGGTAAAAACCGACAGAATGGATGAATAAATTCTGCAATTTAGAAGTGTTCTTAATACCAGTCTGAGTGGAGATCTTTTTTTTAATGAATTAAGCTCACGGGCATTTAGAGAAGCTGAATCATCTCTCTATGATCTAAATATATGTAGAAGATGCAAAGAAGAAAAGGAAGAGGGGGTATAACCCCCCAAAAAGAAGCCTTAAGCAATTATTCTAACATGTTTTATATCCAAGTCTACAGAAAGCCAACTAAAGTTTGTTTTAGTTTTTCCTCAAACTCTCACCCGGGTTCCTGGAAGTTCTCTAAGGAGGAAAAGTTAATTGTATCTATCATGGATATTAAAAATCCATAAATGCCAGCTCTGGTTTTGCTTCATATTCCTCGTTGACCTTCATCTCGTCGTGGCCTCCTGGTCAGCTCTGCAGCTGCTCCTGCACTGTAAGTGTGCTCAATGTTAACAGAAGCATAAAGGCATTGTGTGCGAGTATGTGTGAGTGTGGGTGCATCCTATTGAGTGTGTCGGAGTCTGATTTTACTCGTTTGTAGTCTTGTGTCCTCACTCGGATCAGACAGTCTGAGAAACGTTTAATTCTCTGGTTACAGTGTTACATTCATATATAAATACAAGAACCACAGGACCGTGTCATTTCCGGAGATAACTTTAACTCACGATCATTTTAAACATGCTTGTGCTAATAAAATATAATCTGCAGCGATATCTGTTTCATGTATTTTGGTCCGGGGTTTACTGCGAGCTCAGCCTCTGAGTGGAGGGACGGATTTGGATGCCACCGTCGACATACCGTCAGAGAGGCAGGCAGGCATGTCCGGTTGTTATGGTTGCCATGTCTGGACCTGAAGCTGGATTCATGTCTCCTCGTGCAGTAGTACAATAATCTTTTCATTTTTGTTTGCTCTGACTAGTGAGATGACCTTGTCGTGCACACACAGGCAGTTCTCCTCAGTCAAGAACAGGTTGTCTTTACAACGGATACACCACAAATGAAAACTATCAGCACAAGATTATAGCGACTGTAATCTGTCTTTTGAGTTTCAAACCAGTTTGCAGATCGCAGACAGATGCATGAATAGCTAATTGAAGCCAATTGTACACCAAGTGTTACATGTATACGCCTCTTAGCCTCTTTTGTTGGAAATGTTAAACAAAAATTGGGCATTAGCATTATTTCTCACAACTTATTTCAATGAAAAAGCTTTCTTGGCATTAAATCGAGAACATTAAATTTGTTGCGAAAACCTTTTAAACAATTGTTTTGCCTTGGAAATACGTTTTTTAAAAATCACACTGCATTAATACAGTTTTAATTCATTTGCAAAAATAGGTAAGATGCCTTTTACGGCATGAAATGTGTTGCATTACTTATCACATACAGTAAATGTTCAGTAATTTTGCGGAAAATCTGCTTTTCTTTTCCACCCCGTAAGCCTCTCTAATAACTTCGAATTCAATGTTTTGTTTTCAGCTTATGACTTACTTTGGAGTGGTATTTTTAAAGAATTGTAAGATTTCTAAGAGGACTGTTTAGTTTTGTGATTTGCAACGATGGATGGATGGATGGATGGATGGATGGATGGATGGAGGGAGGGATGGATGGATAAAAGAATCAGGATTAGTCATTTCAGTAATAATAAAAAAAACATAAATGTTTGTTTTACTTCTGATTTTTTTTTTCCCTCACACCTTACGTAAGATCACCATCACAACCTCTGCTGTCATTCAGAGGAAACTCCTACCTTCTACTCTGAATTAGCAGCTAATCCGACTCTCCTATATGGCCCTTTAACACACTTTGATTAAGACTTTGAAGCGGTTAGCGAGAGAATGAGGGCAGACAGTAGCAGCAATCTCTCCACAACTTCTCCCAAATGTAGTCCAGTTTATATTTGCTGTCTGCCTTTACTTCCTCAAGCCCCTTAGTCGAATGTAGATTACGTAAAACCAGCAGCATTATAACTTTAATAAAAAAATATAAGAAACACACGCACAATGACAAATGGAAAAAAAGATACAAATATAAAAGTTTTTTTTAAGAATGACCTTGAGTAATATTATCCATCTACAAACAGTATTTTTTAATTGGTTTGCATTTCTGAGCACTGTTTCAATGTCCACTCCCTCAGTCTTGAAGCTGCATGTGTCTTGCTGTGGGTCTGATGAGATTTTCCACCTTTAGGAGGAGCAGCTTGTCCTGCATCCACCTCAGACCTTATCAAGTCTCAATCCCAAAGACAATTAGGACAATCCAATAAGCTTTACTGTAATGCTGACCTTATGCCAAGCCCCGTGGCTGTCTCTGTGTGACCATACTGCCACGGCTCAGTTCACTACATAAATAAACTCTCCTCAAACTGGACACAGTGGAGACAGAATAAATTGATAAATTAAGGAAAGATTTAGAGAGAGGAAATGGGAGCTGGATCTGTGTGGAGTAGGGATAGCGTTTCGGAGATATTCTAAGTAGACACAATAATTTCCCCCAGCTGTTACAGCGCGAGGTGACCACAGGGCTTTATATAAATCAAGGGAGTGTCGTAGGACGTATGCAGCTGAATGGAGGGCTGGAGGAGGCATCCCTGCGGCCATGCACACCGGCCTGCACGGATCACATTACCAAAACTAGTATTCGCTCACTTCCAACTAAGGCTGTTACCCGAGCGAGCGCTGCCAGTTGCTGTGCCCTTGAGTGGGACCAGCGCCCCACTAAGCACATGTCGATCGAGGGATTACATTGAGGGGTTTAGGAGGGGAAAGGAGACTGTAATCTGAAACTGTTGTGTCTTGTTGCCGTGCACTTTTCTCAATGCCGGGCTATCGTGTAGTGTGTGTTGGTATTGTATGACCATTGCCCGCGGAAGTTCATCTGGGGGAACTATTTTTATCCACCAGATGAGAGCTGCACCATGTTTTGTTTCTTGCTAATTTGATTAGTTTTTTTGTTGTGGTTTGTTTTTTTGTTTTAGAACCATAGCAGATGCTACGGGCTTACATTTTGTCCATCTGTCACAGTGCAGCTTTGTGAAAAAACATGAAAAATTTGCAAGACCAGATAACAAGTGAGGTACATTTGTTTGTAAATTCAAATGCTGGCCCTGCTCATATTAGCGTATTAAGTATAAACTACACTTGGAAGCTATTTGGTCTTGTATACTAACAAAAGGAGACTCCAAACCAGTCTGCATATCAGCACGCAAAGTATCTTGTTTGGGATGGTGGATTGTATAATTTGACTTTGGTTGCCGTTGGTTTCCCCTTCTTTCTAGTCATTATCATCTAAACAGCTTTTAGCTGTTGCATCATGTTTTCCATTCAGGTAATAACGCTCAGCAAGACGGCTAATAGTCCCCAACAGGGATTCTTCAACGTAGACGATCATTTTAATTATTCCTTAACATCCTTATTTCAGTTAAAGTTGTCTCTGAGTTCCTTGTTTTTTAGTGTAAAGATTTTATTACGACGTTTCGTCAATCTCATCAGTCCACTTGAACTCTGGGGAAAAAGCCGCAGCTCAACCACACTTCATATAAACAGTAGGAATGGGCTATATTTTACTGTTCACGATAAACCGTCAAAAAAATTCCTCACAATAAGAATTTGTCATCTCGCGGTAAAAATGATAAATTCCTGTTGATGATGTTTTTGTGTAAAGCTGATTTATAGTTCTGCGTTAAATCCACACACAACGTACGTGAAGGAAGGAAGGAAGGAAGGAAGGAAGGAAGGAAGGAAGGAAGGAAGGAAGGAAGGAAGGAAGGAAGGAAGGAAGGAAGGAAGGAAGGAAGGAAGGAAGGAAGGAAGGAAGGAAGGAAGGAAGGAAGGAAGGAAGGAAAGGGGAGAAGGAAGGGAGAAAACAAGGAAAGAAGGAAGGAAGGGAAAAAAGAAGGAAGGAAGGAAGGAAGGAAATGAGCCAGAAAGAAAGAAAGAAAGGAAGAAAGAAAGAAAGAAAGAAAGAAAGAAAGAAAGAAAGAAAGAAAGAAAGAAAGAAAGAAAGATAAATTCCCATTGATGATGTTTTTGCATCGCATCGGCATCCTCGCATCGGGACCGGCCTGTAAACAGAACGGGGCAGTACGGAGCGGTTCAGTCGGTGTTGGTAGATGAGTCAGTGAGTTACAGATACACAAATCATAGGGACCTAAAAGAGTCCAAAAACACGAGGAGAGGGACATCCACTTGAAAGAGCTGGACTGCTTAGAGAGACGGGGAGCGTAGAGACCGTACACACACTCTCTACTTTCCACACTTCTCCAACCTTCTGTTTTCCTTTTTTTCCCCAAACCTCCTCAATATTGAATTCCAGTCATTGTTTCGTCGCAGATGTATTGCACCAGCATTCGGTCGGGTGATTGTTGATTAGTCTTGTTAAACTAAAGGAGCAAACTGCATTCCAGTTAGCAAGATATCAATAAATTCTTGGTCATGCAGGTTAAAAGTCATGTTCCTTAGACAGATGTTGGTTTGCATGTGCGTATGTGATTATCAGCCAAGCCGCGGAAACAGACAAGCCTCATAGTAGCATTATCGTGCAATTATGTCGCCCTGATTGCAAAATAAATCATGTTTTCTCCTGCTCATCTGCTATTAGACCCTGTTTAGCCCACAGGTTTGCTTTGAACCGCTCCCTCATTACAGCGCCTCAAAGAAATATCATACAATAGCGAGTTGAAAAGGGCAATGCTTGAATGGAGTCTGAAAAGGGAGGCTGTACTTGGCCTTCAAATATACATTCCTTCAGCTCAGAGCTTCCTCTGTGGTCCCCCTCTCTTGCTCCCCCTCTGCTAAAGACTCAGTTCCCACAGGGGACTCAGCCAAAGCAAACTCCTTAGAGGAAGTCTCCATCTCCTTCCAGTATGAGAGAAAGAAAGGAATGGATGTCCGATCCAGGCCCTGTGGGACCTGCAGAGCAGTAGGATGTGTGAGGAGGGTGTTATGACTCTGTGGCCGTGCTATGTCTGTGATGGGGTGGTGAGTAAAGGGTGTGCGACTGCTCTCATGTGAGGTCAGTGTCATATTTAGCCAACAGGTCCCTTGTGGTGTCTGGGAGTGTCTGTTTTCTGCCTCTATTATGTCTATTGCTCATAGCCTTCCTGGAGCTTGCAAACCTCAGGGTAGAAATAGTACCAGACAGTGCAGACATCCTTTGTCAGGAAAACAACAGTCACATCAGTAATTACAGCGTCTGATTACAGCAGGGCAGTGACTCTTGAAGCACCGCTGAACTTGAATCAGGCAGGTGACGGCTTTGAGTCAACGCTGAGCCGGACACGGCCAGGAGGAGGTGCGGGCTGAGAGAATGAACCTGCACTTGTGAGACCAAAGACTACGCCGTGTTTGTAAGAGGTGGCGACTGGTTAGGCAGGTGGCGACTGGAGGGGAGTGTCCAGACAAATACAGCACGTACACTTCATGAAGCTTTAAAACCGGTCGTCATACTCCAGGAATGATGAGGTTATCTCTGGGTTCATTTGTAAGGTTTTACTCATCCTTCACTATTAGGGCTGTTCGATTAATCGATTTTAAATCGTAATCGCGATTATGTAATTAGAACAATGTTAAAACATGAAAATCGTAAAATCGATTTTTCACTTTTTTTTTTTTTTCTTTTACCTTGTCTGCACACATATTAATGATTGATACCATATTAATGATTGATGGAAATACCTCTCAATACCTGCGACAAGTGCCCCATTACACACCTCTACCTCCTTCATGTGTTGCATTATTATTTAGCATGCAAAGACCCAGTTTAGTTTAATTAGAAAATGTCTTGTTTTATTTAATTGGAAATATAACTTACTGTATGTTTGCAAGTGCTGATTTGTTTTTTTTCAGAGATAAAACTTTATATTTTATTATATTTTTTAAAACTTTTTTTCAACTTATTTTACAGAGTTTTGCACTTTGTTCATTCATTTTTGGTTTAATAAGAGCAAAGTTTGCACTTAAAGCCCAATGGGGCAAATGTTCAATTAAAAAACAGCATATTTGAAATCATTTCTTTGCCTTTTGTCAATTCACAAAATAATCGTAATCGAAAATCGGATTTTGAGAGAAAAAAATTGAGATTTTATTTTTGGGCAAAATCGAACAGCCCTATTCACTATCATTAATGTTACTGCTCGTGAAGCCCTGTGTGTTGCCATCGAATAAAACATAATCCGGGTTCATTAGGTTTACAGTGAAGTACTGTAAATAAGGTAAATTATAGAAAAAATGTATTCTCTAAATTCCTTGAAACACCCCTCTAGCAACTAATAAAACTTGCACAAATTATGAATCGTCCAGATGACTAATTTAACTTCAGGAGTGCAGCAGATTTCGTATCTGCATTTCAGGTACGCGGTGCCAGACGCAACTTAACACCTCCACCCTTGAGCGCGCTGTATCAGACACACAGACACGCCAACAAATACACGTCCCCTCCCACACACACATACGTGTCTACGCCCCTCCACAACACCCACCTTCCCACACATCCCACTCGTGGCTACGTGAGCGCACACGAGCGCAGAGTCTGGCTTTGTGTGGAAAATCTGTGAGACGTGATTCACGACCGGACTTCTCCCTAAAAACACAGTTTATCATTAATTTCCATGTTTACGTGATTACAGGAGATTTCGCAGATACACACAAGGCCGTACGGGTGTTTTTCATTGAGGATTTTCAGGGTAGTAATCATTTCTTTTGAATCGCGCGTGAAGGGATGGGAGTGTTTGCCATTCCTGCAGGCAGGATGTCATTGTAGTGAGTAAGAGAGCGACTGGCAGGTCTGTGCCTGACTAGGTAAACATATCCTCTGTCTGACAAGTGTAGACCTGAGGGCCATGCACTTACCCCCACACACACACACACACACACACACACACAAGCATACAATATATCTAAGAAAAAACTTGTTGGATTCAGCATTTTGTGGCACTAAAGAAGACAGATATGTCTCTCCTCTGGTTTTGCCTTCAAACTGCACATGACTCGGCAGTTCTGCATTAATGAGAATCTGTTTCGGGTCATTTCTACTCCATCTTCTGTCAGATCTGAGTGCAATTACTTTAATTCATCTTCCTCTCTGTCTGCGTCTGTCTCTGGGTTGCTGTATTTCTGTGGTTCGTGGAGTCGATCTGCTCCACCTGACGGCGCCTCTTCTCCCTGGCAGGGAGCAGCGTATCCCTGCTGGCTGCCATCCAGACCAGCTTGAATGTCTGCTCAGCTCAAAGCCCCGCTCACACACACACACACACACACACACACACACACACACACACACACTCACAAACACGCAGACATGCCAAGCTCAGGGACTGAATGCTTACACAGACGCATCCTCTATCCTCCTTGCCTCTCTGTGACTTCTCTATAATTTTCTCCCTTTCTATGACCTCTGGCGCTTTTTCTGTGGGAAGGAATTGTATCACATCATGTTCTGACAAATCCATGTGTTTTGCATATGAATAAAGTCATTTACAGGCATGCAGCAGAATTGCCATCAGAAATTACCGGCTCTTAAAATATCCACTGTACTAACTCCATGATGCAATATCTCCACTTCATCTTCTCAAAGTTCGTGATGATTAACCAACTATTCTCTCCTCTCTCTCTGCAGTCTCCCAGCCCAGTCCCGGCCAAGAAGTCCAAATTTGACAAATTACAGTCCCCATCGGCTGACAAAGACAGGAAACCTCACTGGTTACAATCCCTGTCCAAGTCTGCACACAAGGTTTGTGTGATGTAGTTGCCGTATTGAAATAGAATTGGCCTTAGGATTAAAGATCAGAGGAGTGACGTAAACGCTGCCGCTCCTTTCAGTTATTACGTTATCATCTGTGTGTGACCTCCCATCATCTGGCCTTGTATAATAAAGAGGGGCCTTTGAATTTGTTCGTCATGGCTGATTTAATGTTCTAGTGGTAGTTGAATAAGTTTATCTGAGTTTGTTGTTGTTGCTTGTTGTTCTAGGAGCTGAAGCAGGTCCAGCTGAAACAGAGGCCGTCTGCTTTCCGCCCCTGGTCTCCCAAAGTAGCAGAAAAAGAGAAACCAGCCACTCAAAACGATGCAGAAAGGCATGTCTTCTAACCAAAGCCTGCAAGTAGTTCCGCTTCTAAATCAAGCCTGTGACTGACAGAAATACTTGTATTTCCTCCACAGGTCCTGCCCAAAGACTCAGGAGGTTTCGGCTGCCCCTCTGCTCAATCACAAGGACAGCCACACTCCTGGCAGGGGGCCCGCAGCCATCTCCATGCAGGAGTTGCATCACGGTGACACACAGCCTGCAGCAAAACCTTCCCGTTGTATCACTCCCAGTCGAGCTGACAACGCGGACACGGACGGAGAGATTGATGTGGATGACTGTGATGAAAGTAAGTACCGCACATAATTAAAACTTACGAGTAGTCAGGAAAATAAGCGGGAGAATTGACAAGTACAAGATCCGGAGTCTTCGGTTACAAGTTTTTTGCAGAGAGCAGCACTGGAAACAAGCCAGTTAGCCCGGCTGAGCGTTATTACTGTGTAACTGCGCCATCTGGTGGCATAGGAAGGAATAACATGCAGCTCTTTTTTTTTTTTTTTTTTTATACTTTTTATTTTGTCTTTTTCAAGTTACACAGAAAGGAAAGAGAAGGAAAAAAAAAATAAATAAAAAAAAATAATAATAATAATTTAAAAAAAAAATGTTTGTAACAATCATAACATAACTACCTGGGGGAGATGTAATATTTTGCCATTCTTTTCTTTCCCTTCTTTAAGGGCATGGCTGGGATTTGACCTTAAATGTAGACCATTTTTGCCACTTTTGAGCAAAATCCCTTCCTCTAATTCTCAAAAAAAAAGTCTACTAGTAAAAGTCAATTTTTCCATGGCGTATATTTCTTCAACAATGTCGAGCCATTGTCTAACATGCAGCTCTTTTAAATGGTTACAATTCATTTGTTTAGTATTTAACTAACTAAAACTATTAGATAGATAGATAGTTAGATAGATAGATAGATAGATAGATAGATAGATAGATAGATAGATAGATAGATAGATAGATAGATAGATAGATAGATAGATAGATAGATAGATAGATAGATAGATAGATAGATAGATAGATAGATAGATAGATTATTATTTTTGTTGTATAGCCTTCCTAATTCCATGAAACCTTTCTTCAGATCCAGTCCCGGCCTCCTCCCAGGCTTCACCTCCCTCCGCCTGCACCAGTGTGTCCTCTCAGAGCATTGCTCAGCCTCAGGACAAATCTTCCTGGCTGACGGGGGCCGTTAGCTCGGAGATGGACACCATGAGGCAGATGCTTTATGCTGGTCTGGACACCAAAGAGGCCCGAGAAAAAATCCTGCAGGAGATTGTCAGGATGAGGGTGAAGCAAGAGGAGAAGCTGGCTGCTGCTTTGCAATCCAAACGCAGCCTACAGCAGGTATCCAATGGTTATTTAAACATTTTTGTTCGTATTTAGCAGGATTTATATGATTTAGTTTCAAATTTGTAACGACTCTAATGTTTTGAAGGAACTGGAGTTTGTGAGGGTGGCTAAAAAAGGCCGCCTCCGTGATGCCATCGAAGCCAAGCGCAACTTGCGAAAGGAGATCGAACGCCTGCGCACTGATTGGGAGAGGAAGATGAGGGATGCAGAGGAGTCTTGCGGGCGTTTGAAAAGGGAGTTGGACAGAGAGAGACAAGTGCGAGTTTGCGACAAAGGCTGCGAGGCCGAACGTCTGCGAGTCCGATACTCCACTCAGGTAAAACACCACCGAATCCATCTGCAAAGAGTGTGTTTTTTTACGCGATTACTCTCATGGCCCTTTCATGCCAGCCATGTCCTGACTGCTCTGTGTGCTGGTGGTATTTTGCAGATAGAAGAGCTGCAGGTGCAGCTACAGCAGGCGGAGGGCGACCGTGAGCAGCTGAGGCAGGAGCTGCAGCAGGAGCGAGAGGCTCGACAGAGCCTGGAGTGTGTGGTGAAGAGCCTGCAAACCCAGCTGGCCCTGCAGACCAACAGCAGCGCTCCTGGAGCCTGCAGGGACTCAAGCACAGATGCACACAGCCACAACACACAAACCAGAAACGGATCCTAAAGTTGCACATTTTAAGACGGGCGGAGAGACTCGACGACAAGGAGCATGTTTAAGGACTTTGTTACATCTCGCGATGGACGAAAAAAATCAAAACACAAAGTCACTTTTGTAGAGGAAAAAATTGTCATATGTAATATGTTATAGCATACATCAATATTATTATGACAATATGAATTTCATGACATGACAGGAAAGTAGCATGAGCATGTTTATCAAGAGTGAAACTGAGAAAGACTTCTTTGTTGATGAACAGATATTTTCTTCGACGTCAGGGACCACCTGACGCTCTCCAAGGGTTTCGTTTTGGTATAAGCTATTATAAGATGTGCAAATATCGCTACACAACACTACTTGAATATGAAGGGAAGAAACATGTTGCGCCTGGTGAAACGTAAGCAGATGATGAAAGTCTTTGTGCCACAAAATACTGGTACACTCAGAGGTGTCGTTGCAGACCACTGGAAACAAAAGACACAAGTTTACCACTATTTACTTTAAATATCCGCTTGCTTTTAATAACTGTGTAGAGGCTGTGCTTTAAAAAAGATGTATGATAAATATTGCTTGCGCAGTACTGTTATTCCACAGGCAAGAAAACAAACATCCATATTCAAACATGTACGCATGTATACCAGCTTATCTACCTTTTGTATTTTATAAACCTGAGCTATTTGAGTTTCTGTAGGATGCCTTCAGGTGCACCATTGTTTAATGCTTAGATATTTTATGAAAATGTTACTTCTTTTTTTTTTTCAGTACTGTTTTTGCACCCAAACCATGTGGTTAAAAGCAAATATTTTTGCCCACACTAGTAAACTTATACAATACTTTAAAAAAAGAAACTCTTTTTATGTTGAAATGCGGTACTTCTGATTTTTCTACGGAGCATAGTTAAATAATTTATATTCTACAATAATTTGCTGCCTATCAATAGGAAGCGTTCATTTTTAGTCACTGGTTTTAGGGCTCTTAAATCAACAGTTGCCGTTTATATGAACATTTCTACATAAATACAAAATATGGAGATATATTTTTTTACTTTGAGAAAGTAATTGCACTTTTTAAAGAAAGAACCTTGCATTTTGCTCCCTGTTGACATTTTTCAAATCAGATATTAACACGAACTTTGAAATTAAATACACTTTCCCTCAGTGTCCTCTTATGTAAATACAGTGATATTGTAAATAAGATATTTGTTGAGTATGTTTGCGTGCTCCAGACATAATTGACGATGGATATTTTTTTTTCTCTTACTTGAAACCAAAAATAGACTATTTGGATTTGCAAAATGGAAATGCCACTGTTGCTGTTCCCTGGATATTACAGAGACCACCGGACTCACCAGAACACCACGACTTTTTGATTTAAAGCATCAGTGGTCGACTTATCAATAGTTTTTGTTGGTTTGACATTAAAACAGATTTTTTTTTTGAGCAGATCTTTGTTATTTGATCTGTCATAGAGTATATATTACATCTCAGACTGAAAACTGGCTAAATGGATTATGATTCTCTGCACTTCCAGCTCCCGTGTCAGATAGATTATAAATGATATATTCTCTTGTTTTTGTTTTGTTTTGTTTTCCCGGGGGCTTTCGTATATATTAGACAAGAAAACACTTTTATGTCTTATTATTATACCCTTGTTCAGTATTTGTTGGGTACAGTGTAATATCAATATCCATTTTGTTAGCCAATGCTGTTGTAGTTTTGGTCTGGAAGTGGGTTTTCACTTGCCTCTTGTTTCAATGTTTTCAAACTTTTTCCTTCAGAAAACTTGTATAATACCCATTAAAATCGAAATCTCTTCTACTGATGTCAGATATGTTTTGCATGTTTTGTGTCCAGATGTGTTTGTAACTGCTATAGGGATATATCTCCAAGAGGATTTGGTCAGGACTTAGATACAAAAGTGATGTTTCCCTGAGGATGAAACCTACATACTTCCAAACCGAGGCTGGTCAGGGGGTCTTTTAGCAGGACAACAACTTGAAGGAGGAATTTAACAACACAAAAGAATGGTTGAAAAAGAAAAACACCAACTCAGTCTCACACAAGAGACTAAATACCTCCCGTGTTGGTCGACAGTATGGAGCGTAGAAGTTTACTTTACTTTCAAAACTCCAAAACTATCACACCCCTACATTTTACATGGCATGAAATAGTAATACATACTTTGATAATGTAAATATACTACATTCAAGGCTCCAAAAACATTCCATGCCTATACATTTCTTCCCAAATTGTATTTTTTACATAACAGAAAATCCTGCAATGAACTGGAGACTTTGTCTAGATCCCCGCTCCAGCAAATCCTCATCACAGTTTAAAGTAGCCTAATAAGTGGGTACAGATGATGGATGGATGGAGATTACGTGAAACTGTCACAAACAAGCTGTAGCATAACCATAACAAGTACAAAAATGTGTGTGTATTGTCAATTTTTCCTTTTTTGTGATTAACTGCAGTTGCCTAGGGTTAGAAGAGACAGAAAGAAAAATAACATGCTTAGGCATGCGTGGACACATGAATAGAGGAAAGCCATATACAAAAGAAAAGGTAAAGTAGCACAAGCTCATAATTTATTTGCCTTTATTGCGTGTTGGATGTATGCACAAATGTACTCTACCACGTGACCTGAGTGACGGTAGAGGATAGCAAGACAACCGGATTTATATTTAGGAAATAAACATGTTTAATGCCATTAAGTATAATTGTTGCAGACTGCATGGCAATATGTCAACAGTCTGGAATTGCACATCACAATCTATCTAAAAGTGAGCAAATTGGGTTGCTGCGTGTCTACATCATAGGGCTACTTGTGAAAAAAAAAGATGAAAAAGCTTTATATTTTTTATTCTTTTGAAGTCACTTCTCCCTTATGTTTGATGTATCTCCTTACTCTTATCGGTAAATGGTGATTACATGTTCTGCGTGTCACACAGCTGCCTCTAGGGGGAAGTACTGTAGTAAAACCATTCAAGAGAAGATACCTCAGAACCGTTATTTGGCCAAATGACTCTAATTTCTCATTTAAATCATAATATTATTGCTTGAGACACTTTATCAAAGCCACATACCCGAGTTTCATAATTTTTAATGGTACCACTTCAGTTTGTGTCACAGAGTAGATATTTGCACCCTTCCTGTTCCGTCTCTGTCGTCAGAGGCTTACTGGCTGCAGGAAAATCCCTACACCAAAGCAAGGCTGAAGCCTCATTGTGGGATTACTACTTGAGAACGAATTAGTTATTCTCGCACACATTGCACACTTCTTTTTCCAACAGCCTGCTTGCTATACATGCCTAAACATAAATAATTAGGAGCCTATGGCTGCTGCACTGGGTCACTGGACACGGGACCACTGGGAATTAACCTCCAGGATGCAAATACAGGTCCTTCATCTCATCTGAAAAGACAAAGATGGGAGAAAAAAGACAACATGTGGTCTAACAAAAGGATTTTTCTGAAGAACCCAGCAAAGGGAGGAGGAAGGTGACTTCATGTGGTGTAAATGGGACAGGAAAGCCGCAACCAAATGTACAGTCCAGGGATGAACATAAGGCCAGCGATGGCTCCACAGTCTCCAGGGCCGAGTCGGAGTCCACCACTGACCTCTCCGTCACCTAAGAAGACCAACTTTCAGTCTCTTGGATCTTTTTCACCAGGAATGTTCTCTCCCTCACTGGCTAAGCGATCCGCTCATCGGGCCAAGCCGACCTCAAGCCCCCTCAATTCACCCACCCCCTCTATTATGAGCTCTCCAAAACTCTGGCAGAAAGCATCCGTCTCTAGGCTCGCAGAGGAGTTTTTCTGGATTGGTGGCAGCGTGGTTGCACAGCCTAAATGGAGACTGGGTCAGATGGGTAAGGATCCCTAACTACTAGTCAAATTTTTCCCCTCAAAAACATTCAAACTGCTATAGTAGATTAACAGAGGGTGTAGCAGAAAATGCTTACACTCTGTTGTAGCCTGAATGGGTGTGTCTTATTTTCTTTTCTTCCCTTTTTTGTATAAGAAAGAAATAACATTAATTGTATACTTTAAACATGCTTGTGACAACCATATTTTATCTGAAGTGTCCTCCGAAGTGGTGAAGTTGCACACATAACAGAACAGAGAAGCAGAGAAGCAGATAATGGGCATATGGACAGGAGACAATCCTCAGGATTAGCCTACATGAAGGTCCAGGTTGCGTCACACGTATCTGAGCTTCAGATTACAAACAAAGGTTACCTGCTCGCTCGCAGCACATAAAAACAAAGACCTGACAATTGCTCGGCTGTTATGATGCCATTTTATGCATGTCAACTATTTTACATAGACTCTAAATGATGATTTTATTCAAGCAAATTCAAAAGAAAGAATCATAAAGCTGATTGCTCCTAAAAATGTTGCTTCGATAGTGTTTCAATTATCAATTCAGGGACTGTTTACTTTATACTTGTCCAATGCATCTTCCTAATAACACTTAATACTATATGAGCCAGCCCATAATCTCCTAAACAAGTGCTTGAAGACTGTTTTATGAATTGCTTTGAAGTTGTTATTCCCAAACCACAAAACAGCTTTGAACTGCTCCACATTCCATATCATGCAAATTGTCTGGATTAGCAATAATAACTCATGCTCTCTGGTTTATATAATGTCATTTTAAACTAAAAAACTAAGGCTATCTGTTCTCATAATGTCAAAATGTCAGCATTTTCATTTAAGTTATCAGTGAATACTTTACTGTGTTGCTTCCTTTGAGTCTCTGACGAACATAATTAATAGTTAGATATATACATGTGATTGATAAATAACCAAATTCTGTGTTCTTCCCTGAAGTGGAAAGGTGTATGTGCACCATGCAGACCGGCACCCAGATGACCAAACTGAAGGGAAAGAAGAAAGGACTGGTTCGGTTCTTTTACCTCGATGAGCACAAAACCTGTATCCGGTGGAAACCCTCCAGGAAGAATGACAAGGCCAAAAGTGAGCGAGCGTCACCCCGCAATAACAATAATTTAGCATCCGGTTATGAATGTATCCACTCGGCAGGAACTGTGAATACTTTGGGACTGAATTGAGCCGCAGCAGTAGATACAATCAGGAGTAGAGCAGTTTGATATGAAAAAGAAAAGATGAAGGAAAAATAAAGGAAATTTGCCAGGTACTAATCCACCATAGATTCTTTTGTTTTTGTTTTTGTAGAAGTGTCATGATTTTGACCTGACTAAAAACTGAGCAAAGATTTCCCAGATGCAATGTATTATTGTTGGAATGAGCTCAGTTGTGGAGAGATCCAAGAGGAGGCCAACAGATTTCACAGACAAGTTGGAATTTTAGTTTCACAAAGACCTATCATAGTTTATATCTTCAAACAAAGTGGATTCTCTCAGTTATTTTATGACAAATATAATGTCTATACAATACACCATACGTCTTGAAGGCACCGATTTACATCAAATATATCACAATCTTATACATATAGAAATATTTAAAGCGTATTTTATTTTAATACAGGCTCATTTTGATCTGCACCCCCTGGCAGGTTGATTAAAAGGATAGAATAAATCATCAAAACCCAAAAAGCAAACACAGACATTGAAAAAGAAATATTCACAAAGAAGCAAAAAGATTACAAATAATGAAGCAATGACAACTACTTAAATAAATATAAATATATATATATATATATATATATATATATATATATATATATATATATATATATATATATATATATATATATATATATATATATATATACCGTATTTTCTGGACTATAAGCCGCTACCTTTTTCATAGGTTTTGAACCATGCGGCTTATACAAAGGTGCGGCTATTCTGTGGATTTTTCTTCCACCGCTAGGGGGAGTGCTAACCGGAATTAGAATAAAAACTAAGACAAAATAAATGCAAAGAAGAATACGCTACTTCTTCTTTAGCAGATAGAAGTAGAAGCAGATTTCAAACAGATAAATAGATGAATAAATACCGGTTATTTTCTCTTGGTTCTGTCCAGTTTTAATCAGCAAAGTTGCTGCCGTGTTAAAAGACATTGTTAGGAAAGGATCTATTTAGGTACAAACATGTACATCATTTACAGTTCAAAATCCTTCTGTACATGTAGTAAATATCTAATCTAACAACATAAATATCTGCGGCTTGCATATCTTTTTTTCTAAATAGAGCGGTTGCGGCTTATATATCTTTTTTTATAGTTTTTTTTAAAAATAGAGCTGATGCGGCTTATATACAGGTGCAGCTTATAGTCCAGAAAATACGGTATATATATACATATACCCAAATGGTAACAATAGCAGTCTACAAATAATCACAACTGTCATCCGTTGTCACATGTTTCATGTTTGAATGCCCTCCATCTCTTCTTGTTTCAGTTTCTGTTGATTCCATCCACGAGGTTTGTGAGGGGAAAAAGTCAGAGATCTTCAGGTGTTATGCAGACAATCGCTTCGACCCAAACTGCTGCTTCAGTATTTACTACGGGGAGCGTGTGAAGTCCCTGGACCTGGTCTCCACAAACGCCGAGGAGACCCGCACCTGGATCACAGGCCTCAAATACCTGATGGCTGGAATCAGCGATGAAGACAGCTTGGCCCGCAGGCAGCGCACCCGGGATCAATATCCTTAACACATCCACTCACACACACAAATCCGTCTCCAAATGACAAAAGTGTGATTAACAATTTAAAGCTCAGCGCACATTAGGCTCAGATCTGTTGTTCAGCCTTAACTGCAGTCGCAGGTGGTTACAGCAGACTTTCTCAGAGGCCGACAAGAATGGAGATGGCACGTTGAGCATCGGAGAGGTTCACCAGCTGCTCCACAAACTCAATGTGAATCTACCCAAACAGAAAGTCAGGGAAATGTTCCAAGTAAGACCTCCAGACCACCACACAAGCTACCGTAGAGCCTCCGTGTAGACTTCAGCAGTCATCCATCAACACTGCTATCACATAAAGAGTTACATTCTGCACATTTCATGTTCACTGCTTTAAAAGCTTGTTAGCAATCTAATGTTTACTGTTAATAACAACAGGACAACATTTTAAAACATGGTGTTTAGTAGTTTCTTATGTAGTTCTTAATTATATTTCATTGTATTTGTGGTGCTAAAGGGGAAAGCAGGCCATCACTTTACACAGGACAGGAGTCATAATCTGGGGAACAAGAATATCAGTATTATTTAATTTTCATCTTTATTGTAACTTTGTGGCATCACTAAATGTGTCTCAACCAGAAAAAAAGTAATGACAATATATAGAAAATTAAAATAAATTAATGAAATCAAATTATCAACATGAAAGGAATCCAGTTAAATCGTCTATTAAAATACTAATGAAACGACTAGGATACTACCGGTACTATTACTCTCTATATAGTAATATATTTCCTGTAAAACCTAAAATAAAGATGAAATAAATGTAATTTTTAAGACTCATAGTTTGAACCATATTATAGGTTAGATCAGTTGGCCATAACATTACAAACACAAAAACCAAAAGAGGTCTGACCAGTCAGGGTCTGGACCAACACCTTGTGAGGATGTCCTGGATACTTTGGGTCCTGTAGGATGTGTTGAGGGTTCTCTGTGGGCTGGATGTGCTTCCCCTTGATCCCCAAGCTGCCATCAGGCTGGTATCTGGGGAGTTTGGAGTCTAAACGAAGACCTCAGGCAACACATAGTTGAGGAGCCCACTGGTGCTGACCTGCTGGGGGAAGCAGCTGATCATTGGACATGCAAACTTAAAATTTTATTTCATAAAGTTATTCATGCAACATGCAAAGGCTCAGCTACAAAAAATCAAATCAAGACAAATTTCAAAAACAAAGGGTATTATGACCTAAGATGGAAAATGTAAGTGTCTTTAAGGGGATTGTTCATCGTGATCTCTTAATCACTTTTGGCAAAGATGCAAGATGATTAAATGTACTGGTGCAAACAAATGCATAGTAACTTGGCATAAACGTGCAGGAGAGTGCCACAGGAAGGCCACATGTCCACCACAGATGGCATTTGTCGCACTGCATTATTGTATGAGTTTAGTAGCCTACTGCCCCCCACTCCGTCCTGCTGATGGCTGCAGCCTCTGTGGGAGACTGTAGGTGTGTTTTCATTGCAAGAAAGAAAGCCATCATATGGTACGCATTTTCTCTGGCAGTTTGATTACCTCAGATCACAAAACCGCTTTGTCCCTATCTGCAGGAGGCAGACACGGATGAGATCCAGGGATCTCTGGGCTTTGATGAATTCTGCTCCTTCTACAAGATGATTTCCACACGGCGAGACCTCTACCTGATTATGATCTCCTACAGCAACCACAAGGACGTGATGGATCTCCATGACCTTTCACGCTTCCTGGAGAATGAACAGAAGGTATAAATGAGTCAGAATAGCCATGATTTTTATCAAATTACACTTTTTTTGTAGGTGACACCTTTTTTTAAATTGTACTTTTGAACAATGGCTGTTTATGCATGTTCTGTAAATTACATGTATTTATTCTTTTTATTATTTATATGCATGAATCTTTTTCAATTATTCTTTCATTTCAAATCATGACAACCTATTGTTTGGTGGCAGGGAGCTTTGACAGTGTTGTTAATTCATTTTTGTATAAAGCACCTTGGGATTGATTGTTTGATATGTAGTTACCTGTAATTTATTTTTTATTTTTTATTTTTATTTTTTTTATTTATTTATTTGCACAGTGATAACACAATAATTCTTTTTTTTTATCATACAAGGACAAATAATTTGTGCAGGAGAGGAAAAGAAGCCCGAAGGGCTTATAAAAAATCCTCCCCTCAATACAAAATCACCAAAACAAAACAGTCAATAGCAAAAGAATAGAAAGGAAAAAGAAAAGGTAAAAGAAACAAAGAAAAATACAATAAGTACACAAACAAAAATATCCATGAAATGGCAATTTCATTTCAGTAAGAATAGCCTGTTAATTTTGTCTAAATAAAAGATACCCCACCAAGCTGGTCCTAAACATTTTTAAGGATGACGCTAACTTAAGAGATCTATCTAAACAGTTCCAGAGTTGAGGGCCATGGAATTTGATAAAGGATTGGTGACTGGAGGTACGACAAAGAGGTAAATGAAAGTTCTTCCCACCTCTAACTGAATAAGAATGAATATCTGATGATAACAGAAAAAAATTATGAAAAGTGCCTGGAATGTCTTGTTTGAAATGAATGAACTTAAACATAAACAGGCATGTTTGAAACTTGAACTTTAATGAATGTGAGATCCAAGTCTATTTATTAACTAATTATTTGGTTTAAACTGCACTGTCTACAGTGTCTTGACAAAACCTGTTGTTTTTCAAAATCGTGTTAATATCCAGGAGAAAAACTATGAATCGCTGTTAAAGCATGAAAGAACATTTATAGCCATTGCATAGTTCACGAAAAGAGCATTTAACTGCAGAAATGTGACAGTTATGGGTTTTTGTTTTATCTGTAGATGCGAGGTCTGACCAGAGACCATCTAGTAGACATTGTGTCCAAGTTTGAGCCATGCCCTGTAAACCTGCAGCGTATGGTACTTGGTATTGATGGTAAGTTGACAGGAGAAAGTTCACAGCCTCACATAATACGGGGCAAATACAACACCAGGTCTGAATCTTTGTTTCCTTAGGTTTCACCAACTACATGCGCAGTCCAGCAGGCGACATCTTCAATCCTGATCACAATCATGTCAACCAGGACATGACGCAGCCTCTCACTAACTACTTCATCGCCACGTCGCACAACACCTACCTGACAGGAGACCAGCTGCTCTCTCAGTCCAGGGTGGAAATGTACGCCTATGTTCTGCAGGCAGGCTGTCGCTGTGTGGAGGGTAGGACCCAGCAGAAGAAAAGCCTCAAGAGTCTCAGTTGTGATTTCATGGCATTTCCAACAATATATCAGACCTGCTGTTCTTAATTTGTTCTCTCTCAGTGGACTGCTGGGATGGACCAGATGGAGAGCCGATCATCCATCATGGCTACACGTTGACATCAAAAATTCTCTTCAAAGATGTTGTTGAAACCATCAACAAATATGCCTTCACAAAATCACAGTGAGTACTTCTGTGTCACGACAACAATAAAGGTTTTGGTAACACTTTATAATAACTATCCGTTATAACTAGGTAATAGATCATTAGTAAATAGTTAATTAATAAGCTTATTAATGACTTGTGAAGTATTTGTTAACAGTCTGTTAAGGATTCATAATGATGCCTTATAGATAGTTAATAGGTCATTAATAAACTGATAGTTAATGAGTTATAAATGACTTGCTAAATAACAGTAAACAGTTTGTTAAGGATTTATAACTGTGCCTTATAGATAGTCAATAGATAACTTACAAGCTGTTAGTTAACGAGTTATGAATGACTTGTTAACTGTATGCTAATGATTTATACCTATATCTTATAAATTAGTAATAGATCATGAGTAAATCATTTACTAATGACCTGTTAAGTATCAGTTAATGACTTGTTAAGAATCAGTTAATAGTTTATATACGTTATTGGGACGTTATTCTAAAGTTGCAACTATTCCTCATTTATTAATTGTTAGTAAATGAGGAATAGTTGCAACTTTAGAATAACGTCCCAATAACGTATATAAACTATTAACTAATACTTAACTAATATATTAACTCACACTTTACAGATAAGTTGTTAATAGTTTGTTAACCATCAACCAGTGAAACTTTGTAGAACAGCAAGTGGATGGAACCATAATTTGATGTGATATTTAAAGTATCAAATATTAGCAAGTCATTTATAACTCATTAATTATCAGTTTATTAATGACCTATTTAGTTATTATAAATAGGATAGTTATTATAAAGTGTTACCAAGGTTTTTTTCCAGTAACTGCAGTGAAAAACATGAGTGTGTCTTGGCGGCCCCCCTCAGGTACCCAGTGATCTTGTCCATAGAGAACCACTGCACTGTGCCTCAGCAGAAAAAGATGGCCGAACATCTGAAAGAGGTCCTGCAGGACAAACTGGACCTGACGAATGTCAATGTACAAGAAAGCAAGAAGCTGCCGTCCCCTGAGATCCTGAAAGGCAAAGTTTTAGTGAAGGTAAAGTGTTTTGTTCATTTATTTATTTGTTTGAATGAATATTCACAACTGTAAGCTGTTCAGCTCAGCTAAGAACAGCTGCTGGTAATGTACAGAGCACAAAACCTGCCACAGTGCCAGACAAATTTATGTCAAGTTTATGTCATTAGTTCTTGTTTTTTTAGGGAAAGAAGCTGCCAGCAAACCTTGATCCTGATGCAGAGGAGGGAGATGTGTCTGATGAGGACACTGGGAATGAGGAAGAAGAGGAAGATGATGATGATGAGGACAGTAACTCACAGGCAAGTGCGCCATTAAAAGATGGATGGAAGGGCAGATGGATGGATGGATGGATGGATGGATGTATGGATGGATGGATGGGTGGGTGGATGGATGTATGGATGGATGGGTGGGTGTGTGTGTGCGGGGAGATGAAATCAACAAATAAGCATTTCATCATTTTCAGGATGGGAACAGTGCTACATCAAGTACTCATCCCAAAAAGAAGAGACAACTTGGCAGATCAATCATGAGAAGCTTCAAAAGAAAGGCAAGCCATTTCTTCGGTTTCATAATAATTCATAGCAATGCACGAATATATCCAAAAGCTTACAGTTTGTTTGGTTGTTTCTTTTTAGAGAAAAAAGAGAATCCGTGGGAAAAGTAAATCCTTGTCTGATGGGGAATCAGACTGCAGCAGCAGCAGGGAGAGGGCACAAATTGTCTATCACTCGAAGTAAGGCCAGTCACTCAGCTGATCAGTTTTTCTGTCACGACTTCCCGATATCTAAGCATGTATTTGTGTGACTGAAATTCTCCCTTTAGAAAAAGGAAAACAATGAGATTATCAAGAGCTCTGTCCGACCTGATCAAGTACACAAAATCTGTCCGTGTACATGATATAGAAACACAAGGTAAAGTCAATAACTAAAGTGATAATGGCTTCAACTAAAATGTGGTCAGATGTGTGATGTGCTTGTGAGTTTTAAGATGTGGTTTCCTGTCTGGCAGGATTTGCAACCAGCTGGCAGGTATCGTCTCTAAATGAGACCGTAATGAACCAGATTTTACAGCTAAAACCAGGCAAGTTGGTGCGTTTCAACCAGCGCCAGCTCCTGAGAGTCTACCCATCAAACTACAGGGTGGACTCCAGCAACTTCAACCCACAGATATACTGGAACACAGGATGTCACATGGGTGAGAGCAGCGTCACGCGCACACTTAAAGAGCTCTGTCTCTGTCAAGTACATGTTTGACCCACACTTTTTTGTTTTAACTTTAAATCATGCTTTTTATTTATAATTAAATTTAAAAACATAAATTTATAAACATGTCATTCTTTTGTTGTATTTAAGAAAATGGTTTGTAAAGCTATTTTTGAAGCTTATAAGTGTGATTGACCATCTGTTAATGTTTCTTTGCTTTTCTATTGTTTCTTTGCCTTTTGTTGTTTCTTTGCTTTTCTATTCTCTTTTTGGTTTTCTGGAGGTTGGCAGCCAAAAATAGAAAGTTGGTACTATAGGATAGGCTTTTATAAGCAGTTTGCTTCTGCCTATGCCTTTTCAGTTATTGTTCAACACATTTTTTTGGTTTTGTATGAAAAGTTAATGCTGTGTACAATGTTTTTTTTGGTGTTGTTTTGTGTTGCAATGACTGAATAAACTTCATTCATTCATTCATTCAAAATTTAATGAAAATCACCTTGTTATTGAATTGTGTTTTGGAAATAAACTTGCCTTGCCTTAATAGTGAATAATACCACCATGAGGATCTCAGCTTATCATTTCCATTCATGTCATTTTAGTTGCTATGAATTACCAGACAGAGGGTCGCATGCTTGAACTGAACCGCGCTAAATTCTATGGCAATGGAAACTGTGGATATATTCTGAAGCCAAAGTGCATGCGTAAAGGTCAGAATATATATAAGAATTTGGAAGATAGAACAACAATGCTTCCAGTGTGAGAGAGAATAAATAAATACTGTTGGCTCTTCTTAGGTGCCTTTAATCCCATGCTTGACGACCCCCTGCCAGGACACAGAAAAACTCAGCTGGTGCTAAAGATCATCAGCGGACAACAACTTCCCAAACCCAAAGACTCCATGTTTGGGGACAGAGGAGAGGTAAGGCAACAATATGTACTGGATATTAAATTGGAACCTCATTACCCGCCCCAAAAGACTTTCATCAGTAAATATCTGCTCTCCCATGTGTTGTTCTGTTGTCAGATAATCGATCCTTTTGTTGAAGTTGAGATTATTGGCTTACCTGTCGACAGCTCAAAGCAGCAGACCAGAGTGGTGGATGATAATGGTGTTTATGTAAACTACTCTTCACAAATCATATCATCTCACAGCAGCTGACGTCATTATTCATCAGTCTTTTGAACTCCTGTTTTAGGATTTAATCCCATGTGGGAGGAGACACTCGTCTTTAACATCCAAATGCCGCAGCTTGCCCTGGTGAGGTTCCAGGTGTGGGACCACGATCCCATTGGGCGAGATTTCATCGGGCAGAGGACAGTAGCGTTCAACAGCATAATGCCAGGTAGGTTTCGTGGTAAAACTTTTTTTTTTTTTTCAATCTAAAAAACCTGGCTCCAGGCAAAAGACAATTACTGCAAGAAGAAAAAGCAGAGACATGACTACTAGCAAAGTAATGGTTATGCATGATTATTTTTGATAGGTTATCGTCACGTCTACCTGGAGGGGATGGCAAACTCTTCCATCTTTGTTCATGTAACCATTAATGACTTAACGGGAAAGGTATTTCAAAGCGGCTTTTCAAAATAAACTTGGAAATCTAATTTCACCCTTATTAAGTGTCTTGTACTATTATCTTTGTAAAACAGATCAAACCTGCGTATGCTGTGAACGCCGCCAGAAAGCACTTCCAAAATGCAGCTAAGAAGCATATGAAGAGCCAACAAAGGCTCCCGTCTGTAGACTTCTCTGTCCTCTCCTCGGAGGATGGGCGGGCTCTCTTCTTCCGTAAGGATCTGGATGCCATCTCTCAGGACAGCAGAAATGGGGAAATGTCTCCTGTAGTGCCAGGGCCAGCAGCCAAGGCTGCCATCCACAAAGGGGCCAGGAGTGAGCCAGTAAAGCGAGCGCTCAGAGTCAAGATCCATGATCCGCCGGAGACGAGGAGAGGCTTCTTCAGCCGGATGTCGTCCACCGAATCTTACAAGGGTGGAGCAGCTCCATACGTAAAAGAGGAAAGTTTCGATCTTGACTCCTCTTCCCAGATCTCTATTTCTACAAGTCCTCCTCCTTGCACTCAAGATCAAGCTGATCAAACGGTCTGTCAGGATGAACCGCCACAGTCAAACTGTGCTGAGCAGCAGAGTGGGAAGGGATTTGAGCCAGAGCAGTGTGAACTCTCTCAGGAATCAGCGCCAAACGCTGATGCTCCTGCTGAACTCGAGCAACCACCAGAAGCCCCGAGTCTGACTAACTCAATCCCTCAGTTTCAGCCCGTGCCACAGCTGGAAGCCAGGTTCTTTCCACTTTTCCCTCCGTCCTCCCCTGCCAGGATCAGACGGACCCTCGAGGCCCCCACCCCCATTCGACCGCCCACCCCGATACGGACAAAGAACCGCTCACGCAGTTGCCCTCGAAAACCGATTGCCTCTCCTCCGACACCAATGGTGAACCACAAACCAGCTTTCCACTGGCAGACGCAGAGTCACGTCAGGGACGGGAAGCACATTCCCAACGGCCTCTGTCTGTCAGACAGCACATCAAGCGGCGGCAGCAGCGACAGCTTGGAGCTGCCGGCCTCCTGTGTGCCAGCAGGGGCCGAGACGCGCGAGGGCACCCTGCAGAGGGAGATGAAGGCCATGTTCGACCAGAAGATGAGAGAGATCCGCTGTAAATCACCGCTTTTCTTTGATGGTGAGTTACATTAGAAAAAAAAGAGATTAACAAATTAAATAAATGAACCGAAAGAAGTACAATCAAAGATGCTTGGAGACGACTATGCCAGAGTCTCAACATTTACAAAAAATGTTGCTTTCTTTATTAGATCACTATTCAGATCCTGAAACCAAAGACCACTAAAGATGTTCAGAAAAGAAGAAAACCAGCACAACATCACAAAAAGGAGGCGTGATGACACGGAGAGGACCAACTCATCGAGCAGAAATACACAATAAAACCATTTTTTTATTATTTTATTTTTATTTTTTTTAGTCCAGAGGGAATGTTTACAATCATTGCATTTCTATGTTTGAAACCATTTTTAAAAGATATTGCTGAAATCCATGCTACTGCTGCCAATTGTACAAAAAAAAAGAGCTGTAAATAGTGAAATTAGGAGCAGATATTTTTATTTGTTAGTCACATTTTCAGTTTATAAGTAAAACCCTGGGTGAAGTATCTTCTTTTTTTTTTAATACAATCTAATTTGTTATTTTAACATGAAATACTAGAGTTCATATGTAAAAAGCAATAATTTATATATATTTTAATAAAATGTGAGATTTCAAGCTTTAAATGTAGTATTTTTTTTATTGAGTAAGAGGGAAGTTCAAAGGTTCAAACTTTATGAAGATATGTTTTTTTGTTAAATATTGGAACCAAAAATAACTAGCATTTCAAAGAAACAGACCCTACTTGTTAATGTTTTGTGTTTGTTTTAAATCTATGCTTTTTCTTTGTCTACATTTTCCTGGGATTTATTTGGCTTGTTGTTCTTGAAGCGCAGACTCAGCTCCTCGGTCATCACGGCGCAGCAAGACTTCTGTGGAATGATGGAGATGAACAGCAGTTTTCTTACAGTGATGGTTTCAATGTAAACTTTGGTATAAATATGAGCAAACTCCTAAATCTGTCTGTCTTTTTGTAGTTTGTAAACCAAAGTTCATAAAAAGCAGGGTTTGCTTTTTTATTGTAATTGCCATGGTTCTCTAATGGGAGGGAAAAACCAACTGCAGCTTTCATTCTTTTCCAAATCCTCCAAACCCAATCCACTTACCCTCTGCTCTGCTGCACTTCTTCGACTCTTGAAGGCGAGCTCCAGGACGGACAGAAGTGTCCCCAGGCCCAGGCCGAGAGAGAGGATGAGGAACATCCCTTTGAGGCTGTGTGGCTGCACGGCTGACGACTTGCCTTTGTGTGCTATGCAGCTGCTGGCCCACCACTTGCTTCGCAGGTACGCCAGCTCACCTGCCTCGCTCAGTTGAAGGATTGCCACACTGAGGTTCTTTATAATGGGAGAACCTTTGGGAAATGAATTGTTTTAATATAACATTCATTGGACAATTTGCTAAAATGTCTAATTTAATTGAGAGTTTAAGATGAGCAGCCTCACCGAGGGGCGCAGCGATACTGTATCCCCTCATGCCGATGACTTCATGCACTCTGACCAGCTCACAGTGACGTGCCACTGCCAAGTCCAGAGACACAGACTCTCCGATAAAGGCAAAGTTCCCCTCTTTTGCACGCTTGACTCCCTCGTCCACAGATGACACAAAACTCTTGGTTCTCTCCATGTGTTCGTAGATTCTGCGGTACACTGGGTCGTTTGAATTCTGAACGACAGAGAGGGCGATCAGAGAGAGCAGAACGGTTTCCACTGACTGACCCAGATCAAAATGGTTCTCAGACTCTCACCTTGAAGAAAGCGAGGGTGGACGAGCCAGCCAGGCAGCCATACTCAATGAAGTCCTGACTGGCCAGGTCCTCAAACCCTTTCAGTATCAGGTGACTGGACTCGGGGGTCTTACTTGAGCTGAGATTGGAGAAGTAACAAGCCAGGAGGACTATGGAAAATACCCACCAACTGCTGCAGATGACACGTCCAGAAATAGCTTTAGGATGAGGATCAGCACCTGAAAAACACAAGAAAAGTGCCATCAATTACACCGTGATACGCGCTGTCGAGACTTTCACAAAAAAGTAACAGTTAAATACTGACGGCAGGAAAGCCTGTGTCTCTCCATAATCCTGCACTGCCATTACTGTCCTTTAAACCCCAACTGCTGGATGAATAATGGACCTTGATGCGGCCTTGTCTCCTGATTCCTTTCATTTTCTCATGTTATTTTTCCTCATTAGATCCCATATTTTAAAACTTGCAGTTTTTCTGATGCATTTTTTTTACAAAGCAGAAATCTTCTGGTATTGGTGTCTCAGTGACTCAGTCCTTCGTGGAAAATGCTTTTGTACAAATCATCTTTACAATCACCGTGTAAAAATGACTTATTTTTCTTTCCCCTTAATGCTTACACAAAATGGCACTGATTTTTATTAGGAATGTGTTTCAGGTATGAAATTAAAAAATGATGGCATGTTCACAAATTAAATCATACTAAGACTACCTGAAAAATAACACCACTTGTAGAGCAAAGAGTCAAGTGTGCACCTTACAAATTAGATTTTCCACTTGAACAAAATTCACTTCAGCTCAGTTTGATTGACTTTTCTTGTACAATGCCAACCACAACAAGTCATCTCAAGGCTCTTTGCACAGAGAGTAAAACCATTACAAGGACTGAAATTAAAGCAGCGATGTCTCATAAAATGTCAATAAAATGCGGACCTTTCATTACAGTTTGAAACCGTAATTGCGCCTGGTTTCGCTGTTTACCTTGTAGAGTCAGTGCTCCTGCTGTGTACCACAGACTGTGAAGGAAACTGAATCTGTTTTTCTCACTCTGAGGATGATTCCACTCGCTTGGGCTGAGTCTGCATTTTGAAAGAAAAACATGAATTATTAAGAAGATAGTACTCATAGGAATTTGGCAGCCAAGAAATACATAAATACATTTGAGCACATATATAAAAACTACCAACCTGGCAACAATAAAGATGCATGCAGCAGTCCCCAGGTAGGCAATGAGTATGCCAACCCAGGTTTCTGATGTGAAGGGAGTGAGGAAATCAAAGAAGCCTGCTCCCTCTGAGATGTCCTTCCTCAGCAGGATGCTGATCCCTGTCTGCATAAAGGGTTTGGTCATGCCTACAGCCTTTTCCCGGGCAGCCGTGAGAGTAAGAGGAGCAATTGCAAGGTCTGCCTCCTGTGGAGAATCCATTTATGTATTTAGATTGCGCAACATGTGCCGATGCAGAATATACTGTGAAGAAAATCCTGGAAGTGTTAAGTTTTTCCATCATGTTGATTTCACGTTCACTTACAATTATCCTGTCTGGATCATATTAATATTCAATTCTGTTGAGCGGTCTGCGAGACTCTGTTTTCATGCACTCACCCCTCTCACCACCTCGCCAATCATCCCATTCCAGTTTCCATTCTCGTCCTGTCTTCCGTATGAAACATCTTTCACCAGCTGCACATTGTACTTGAAGCCCACTTTCTGGGCTACCTCAGATAGAAGGTCCATGCAAAAGCCTTCCAGTTGATTGCCTTTGGACATGGTATACGGCTCTTGCTTGAAGAAAAAGGTGTAAAAAGATTAATAGCTGGATGTCCGTGATCTCACATTTTGTATACACATTGATTAAAAGCTGTTGTATAATTCAGATAGAAGGTCAGAGATTAGTTACCTTGATTGTGGTGATTCTCAGCTCCGATTGCACTGATGTTGAAGGAAAAAAAAGCAGGACTGTGTCAGTCGCCTCATGTCTTTAAGGTTAGTCACTCCTGAACTAGAGGGGTAGAGTTGAGAGGCTGACTCCACCACCTAAACCCAGCTGCTATAATGAGAGCTGTAGAATCATGGTTGAAACGTGGCCTTTTATACTTTATCTCTGTTGTAATTTAACTAAAGCATGTAAGACATTTCATTTACACTTCGAGGGTAACTTCTACTTTGTTTTACAGTCACAGATGTTCTTTTTCAGGCTGAAGTCCCTTCTAAATTTAGCATAATCAATTACCCTTCTGTATCCTTGCTATATTCAGACTTAACTCTGACTGACCTGTGATGTAGGGTTAAACTTGGGGTACAGTATGTGTGGCCACTTTCTAATCACAAGGGGGGGTTTCCGGTATCCTCAAAATCTGGCAACTTTTACTTCTACTTGAAAACCGTATGTATTCTACAATGTACGTGAAGCAGCGTGTTAATTCAAAGAGACTCAATGACATGCCGCTGTGTGATGGCAGGGCAGTCAAAGAGTATCAAAAGCTTCAATTCAGGCCAAGGCCTTGGGGATCCTTCACCACAGGCTGATCCTGACAACCATTAGATCCTCCTTTTCAAAAGATGACACGCATATGAGCTCTTCAAGATCCTGTCACTTTTTGGCCACTCTGAAACACAGAGTCTTTGTTTGCTTTTTAGAGTCGATTTGATGTTGTTTTTTTGTGGGAGCACAAGCTGGCTCACTTCCTTTTCTATTTTTCCTCAAGAGTTGGACAGGATGTGGCGCTAAACTTTGATATTCATCCGAGCCGACAAATCATGTATTTATGACTTGTCAAGCCTGAAAAACCCCAACCAGATCCTATGGAGAAAACACGAGGACTTTGGCAGAGGCAAAAAGCAGGCTGCCACCCGCTCGAAAGAAAAATGCAGTGACCGGGTCAAACATCAACATTTCACCGTCCAGATGAAAAACATTTTGAGAAGTTTTTCGAATGTGGTCAGCCAAACTTTCTTTCGAATCAAGGAACACTCACAAGACGCAGTTATATGTCTGTTACACTGATGTAAACTGAGATGAGAATACTCGCTTACCTGCAGTACATGCGCCCAGATCCATGAACACCCCAAAAAACAACAGAAAAAAGACAAACGGCATCCTTGCTCTCTTGACAACCTACAATTTGTTTTTTAAAAAAATGAAAAAAGAAAGAAGAAAAAAAAGACATTATTGGTGCATCATGGATGAAAAAGACATATTTAATACAAAACTGAATCAAAAGAATAAAAATAACAATTACACTATAAAAAATATAAATACAAATAGTAATGAAATACAAAGAAAAAGATTAAACAGTGAATGTAGAGTGTGTATAAATCCCTTACAACCTGAAATGAGTCCAAGATGTGACTGCTGGATTGGCAGATCAGCTGCAGACAGACCCCAGTGAGCTGTGAGCAGAAGTGTTTCACGTTGATATATGTGTCAGGACAGAGCCAATGACATTTCTGTGGGTGGAGAAAAAATCTGCACTTATTTAGATGGGTGGAGAGAAGCAATGTGAATCACAAACATTAAGCTTCCAGTGAGAAACATGACTTAGTTATTTGTGCTATGACTTTGGTGACTGCAGTGATTTTCACACATACAAGTGCCCAGCATAAATGAGTACACCCCCTTTGAAAAGTAACATTTTATACAATATGTCATTGACAACAAACAATATTTCCAAAATGTGCACAGGTTACGTTTAATACAGCATCTGTTGAACTTTTGACTTAAAACAAAGGTTAATAATATAACTCAGATGACATATTTTTCAATTTTAGTCAAATTAGTGTGGTACAATAATGAGTACACCCCACTGTAGGTCTCTGAGCAAAGCTACATTTTAGGCTCCCAATGTGTAATTGAACAAGCATTCAACCACAGGTGAGTCTAATTAGTCATTACACAGGTGTTCATCAGGCAGGTGGCTACAAAAGGGGGTTACCTAAAGCAAACCACCCCTTCCCATTTCCTGCTGTCCGCAATGGCACCACATGGAAGAGAAATGACACCAGATCTGCGAAAGATAATCATTTCTTTACACCAGAAAGGTAAAGGCTACAAGAATATCAGCAAAACCTTACAAATTAGTAAGAATACAGTTGCAAAAGTAATTCAAAAATTTAAGAAAGATGGAACTGCAACCACTGCACAGAGACGTCCAGGTCGACCACGGAAGTTAACACCACGACAGGAGCGTCTTGTGATGAGAAGGGTTGAAGAAAACCGGCATGCAAGTTCCCTGCAATTATCTAGGGAAGTAGCAAGTGCAACTGGAGTGACTGTTTCTCGTGACACAATACGCCGTACAGTGCAGAGGAATGGCATGCATGGGTGTCGTCCTCGAAAGAAGCCTCTCCTAAAGCCCAGTCATAAGAAAGCCCGTCTAGAGTTTGCCAGGGCACATGCCGACAAAGGTGAGCGCTACTGGGACTCTATACTGTGGAGTGATGAGACCAAAATCAATCTTTTTGGAACCGATGGCTTCAACACTGTCTGGCGTCGCAAGGGTGAGGAATACAAAGAAAAGTGCATGGTGCCCACAGTGAAACATGGAGGGGGTAGTGTCCTTATGTGGGGCTGCATGAGTGCTGCTGGTGTTGGGGAGCTGCATTTCATTGATGGCATCATGAATTCAGAAATGTACTGCTCTATACTGAAAACTAAGATGCTTCCATCACTTCTTGCCCTTGGTCGTCGTGCCCTTTTCCAACACGACAATGATCCTAAGCACACATCTAAAGCCACTGCTGGCTTTCTGAAAAGGAACATGGTGAGAGTGATTCCGTGGCCAAGTATGTCACCTGATCTGAACCCAATTGAACATCTTTGGGGAATTCTAAAGAGACGGGTTGAGCATCACTCTCCATCCAACATCCAATCTCTGAAAGAGGTCATTGTAGAAGAATGGAAAAAGATTGATGTTGCCAAATGTCGCCAACTTGTGCATTCCATGCCCAGGAGACTTGAAGCTGTCATTAAAAATAATGGAGGCCATACAAAGTACTAAATGTACTAAATTTAGTAGTTTTTGTTGTGGGGTGTACTCATTTTTGCACCACACTAATTTGACTAAAAAAGGAAAATATGGCATCTGAGTTATATTATTAACCTTTGTTTTAAGTCAAAAGTTCAACAGATGCTGTATTAAACGTAACCTGTGCACATTTTGGAAATATTGTTTGTTTTCAATGACATATTGTATAAAATGTTACTTTTCAAAGGGGGTGTACTCATTTATGCTGGGCACTGTAAATAAGCAGGATGTGATTATTCTTGCACAGTAGTTGCCACTTGGTATAAACTTTGGGACGCAATTAAATTAGGCACCTGAAAGTATATTGTTATTATAAGTCCAGCTCATATATGTGTAAATGAAAGCTATCAAAAAATAAATGAATGATATGTTGCTGTTGCTTATGCTAAAAACTTCAACCAAACAAAAAAAGCAAATGGAAAGACAAATCTTAAAAAAGCAAATCAACGCATCAGATGTGGCATTCTGCTTTTTATAAAGATTTTAATTGACCGACAGAACAGAAAATTTACTCACTTAATCTTGCGAGGCCATGATAAATAGTCCAAATACAAAACACAAAAGGAATGTTTTGCTTTCACCGAATAAAACAGATGACTTTACCTTTGAAAACCTTTCATTTTCAATGCACTGAAATGTCATTTTCAATGCACTGAAACAAGTGTGCAAGAGGAGAAATAGGTATTCAAAAGGTTATTTATTTGAATTCATATTTAGAATAAATCTATATATTTGCTGTTGGCATTGTAAGTGCTACCTCTAAGTGTTGGATATTAACATCCAAACTGATATACAGGAATTTAAGCTTAGAAGGGGCTGCAATTATGTCAGTTTCCAAACATGAGTCAGTTAATTATTACCAATTACTGTTAGCCTTTCATGTTACCATAGATACTGATATTTTGTTCATGGCGGTCAAATGGTAAGAATATCATAACTCATCACTGGCATGTAATCATCTTGCACTCCTCCTGAATTAATTTTGTAAAAGTTATTGTTGGCTTTCATTTGCCTCAAATCCATGACATTAGTGTCAAACTGAAAGAACTATGTGAGCCATCAGGTTGCATACAGAGCTGCAATTATTCTAATGGAATCATTTTTGTCAACTCAGCTACTGGAGTCATAAAGAACTTGAGTATCAATGGAGTGAAGTGTCAGTAGGCAAATATGACAGACGGATCCTATGAGTCACATTATATTTAATTCTGAAACAGTTCTGTCATCTTTCTTCTGCAATAGATATCCCTACAAGGCTTCAAAGAACTTTCAAAAAGATTTTCTTTCCCACTGGGGGATTACAGTACATTTAGTAATATAAATGTAGCTACAGTATGTATATACAATCTATATCTATCTTATATACAATTCCACACTCTTGTATTTAAAGGTAGGTTAAGTGATTTTTTGTTTTACTTTAAGTCTTTTATTCGAACAAAGCATCAACAAAACACATGTATGTTTGTATGTATGTGTGTAGTGTATATATATATATATATATATATATAGAGAGAGAGAGAGAGAGAGAGAGAGAGAGAGATTTCATCAGTCATATCAAAAAATGAATTGCAATGAAGTGAAACTTGAAATTGTTTTGTGAAACTGTTTATTTGAAGAGCAAAACTGTAGATCATTGTGTATTTGTGTTGCCTTTTTGCAATAACAGTCAATAGGTATTGTTCTCTTTTTGCATGACATGATCATAACATCAAAGATGTGTAATCAGTATATGCATCTGTGCTTATAACATAGCATCTCTCCATCTTTTCTTGAATACATTACACTGGCAAAGATGTAAAATCTGTATTAAGGAAGATACATTTCAGAAGCAAGGGGATAGGAAGCAACACCATCCACTGAAAATAAATTTAACACAATATGTTGTGCATCACATTCTGAAAACAGAAAAACAAAAAAGAAAAACAATCGTTTTTAGGATGAGTGAATTATACAGAAAAATCAAACTGAATATATCTTAGAAATGGGTGGGGGGTGGGGGCTACAAACCCAACCCATCATTGCAAAAAAGAAAAAAAGGTTAGATCGGTAAATTTGTTTTGCTAGTTGGGGTTTTGTTCTTTTTGTGTGTGTTTATAACAAGTTTAGAAAACAAAAATGAACTGAATATTCTTTTTTTTTTTCTGGATTAATGAATAAAAAAGAATAAAAAGTACCCTCGCCCAAAAGACCTACACAAGTAAAAAGTGCAACGTCCCCCAATATCCATGTGCTCTGCTGGTACTTGTGTGGGCTTCCTCCTACAGCCCAAAAACATGTATGTCAAGTTAACTGTTGCTTCTAAATTGCTGTAGAAGTGAGTGTGGTTGTTCATTTCTGGCGCTATAAAGGACTGGCCACCTGTCAAGGGTGCAACCAAAGTCTGTCACCTGAAGAAAGCTGACAGGCTCCAGCGGATCCCTGTGATCCTGGATAGGAGCAAGTAGGTATAGATAATGGATAGATGAACAAATGTGAACAATTCTTTATTCATAATTTTGGAATCTGTAATGAAACCAGAGTACCCGGAGAAAACCCATGTGTAAAAGTAAATACTTTTACTTTTACTACTACTTTTACTTACTTTACAGGCAGATGTGGTATGAGCTCTGTCCTGGTGAGATGCATCTTTGTTGTTTTTATTGATTTAGTTTGTTGCATACAGATATTATTGTTCACATAAACTTTAATTAAAATGCTTTCATTTTGAAGGCGTGTGTTATGCTCACTCATCTGGACATATGCGTAGCACTTGTATTACCCTACATCTAATATACTCCAGTCATCGCCGACCACAAAACAATATCAAAAATATTATTACCGTCATTGATTGAAATGATTAATCTATCATATTAATTATGTACTCATATCAATTAGTGACACTGTACATTAATGTCTGGTTCGGATCGGTCACCAAACTAGACAGGCACAGACTGCAACGGACAATTAGGTCTGCGGAGAGGATTGGGACTAACTTCCCATCTATCCAGGACCTGTATCTGTCCAGGACCAGGAAACAGGCAGGTAGCATCTCTGCAGAACCCCTCACACCCAGGACACATCTGTTTGAACTCCTCCCCTCTGGACGGCGTTACAGAGCTCTGTACCCCAAAACCTCCAGACTCAGAGACAGTTTCTTCCCCCAAGCTGCTGCTCTGATGAACTCTCATCACTCATAAGAGTCTCAGGGTAATCAATCACTGTGCAATAATAATAACCACAATCATATGCTGTAACAATGGACCTTTCAATAACCGTGACTACCTCATACTGCTGCACCTTTCACTTTTAAAAATTGTATATATGTTAATAAGAGGCTCAGCCATTTGTCTATTACTGTTTGTAACTATTTAAATCTGGGTTCAGTGAGCGAAAAAAAAAAAAATCA